>NC_060193.1:10124187-10196687 GCF_021184085.1 Oncorhynchus gorbuscha
TCTAACCAGACCAAACACTACCTCTCCTCCTGTCTAACCAGTCCAAACACTACCTCTCCTCCTGTCTAACCAGTCCAAACACTACCTCTCCTCCTGTCTAACCAGTCCAAACACTACCTCTCCTCCTTCTCCCTCGCTCTCCACTACTATCACCTACTACTGACCACTACTATCACCTACTACCGACCACTACTATCACCTACTACCGACCACTACTATTACCCACTACCGACCACTACTATCACATACTACCGACCACTACTATCACCTACTACCGACCACTACTATCACCTACTACCGACCACTACTATCACCTACTACCGACCACTACTATCACCTACTACCGACCACTACTATCACCTACTACCGACCACTACTATCACATACTACCGACCACTACTATCACCTACTACCGACCACTACTATCACCTACTACCGACCACTACTATCACCTACTACCGACCACTACTATCACATACTACCGACCACTACTATCACCTACTACCGACCACTACTATCACCTACTACCGACCACTACTATCACCTACTACCGACCACTACTATCACCCACTACCGACCACTACTATCACCTACTACCGACCACTACTATCACCTACTACCGACCACTACTATCACCTACTACCGACCACTGCTATCACCTACTACCGACCACTACTATCACCTACTACCGACCACTACTATCACCCACTACCGACCACTACTATCACCTACTACCGACCACTACTATCACCTACTACCGACCACTACTATCACCTACTACCGACCACTACTATCACCCACTACCGACCACTACTATCACCTACTACCGACCACTACTATCACCCACTACCGACCACTACTATCACCTACTACCGACCACTACTATCACCTACTACCGACCACTACCGACCACTACTATCACCTACTACCGACCACTACCGACCACTACTATCACCTACTACCGACCACTACCGACCACTACTATCACCTACTACCGACCACTACTATCACCTACTACCGACCACTACTATCACCCACTACCGACCACTACTATCACCTACTACCGACCACTACCGACCACTACTATCACCTACTACCGACCACTACCGACCACTACTATCACCTACTACCGACCACTACTATCACCTACTACCGACCACTACTATCACCTACTACCGACCACTACTATCACCTACTACCGACCACTACTATCACCCACTACCGACCACTACTATCACCTACTACCGACCACTACTATCACCTACTACCGACCACTACTATCACCTACTACCGACCACTACTATCACCTACTACCGACCACTACTATCACCTACTACCGACCACTACTATCACCTACTACCGACCACTACTATCACCCACTACCGACCACTAATCACATGCCCTTTTTTTCTTTCATTTCAAACTCTCGAGGGTCAGAAACTCCAGATTATTGATCCTCTTCCTCACCAGCTGCCACCTCTTCTACACTCTTCCCTCTCTCTCTGGACACATTGTCTATATCTCTCTCTCTCTAACCGAGTAGACATCTCTCTCTCTGGACACATTATCTATATCTCTATCTCTCTAACCCAGTAGACATCTCTCTCTCTGGACACATTGTCTATATGTCTATCTCTCTAATCCAGTAGACGTCTCTCTCTCTCCATCCAGACCAGCTGTCCAGCCCACTGTGACCAGGGTAGACCCCACAGCAGACAGGCTCCACCATGCAGCCCACTGCCCAGCTCCGTAAGACCCCCACCACCACCACGATGCCGCCCACTGTCCCCCTGTCCGTGTCTGCGATGTTCCCTGTTTCTATGTCCCCTGACCTCACTTAACATGTCCATCTGTCTGTGTTGGGTGATTGTGGTCCTGTGGTGTTCATGTCCCCTCTCTTCTCTCCACCAGGACCCTGGACCCTCTGTCTGCATCCTTGTCTCTGTGTCCCCTTAAAGCAGACTGCTTGCCAGTTCCTCATCCCTCTGTTTTATGTTGTGTTTATTATGTTTTACGCTGATTCCTAAAAGCTTCCATTAGTGGGACTGAGTGTTGTGAAGGTAGGATGCGTTGTCGATAATGGTGGAGGGGCTTCCTTTCCGTGTGTCTCAAAGAGGAGAAAGAATCTATAAATAATAACTCTCTTTTGTCTTGGTTTCTTTCCATCTCTCCATTCCTCCATCCCTCTCCATCCCTCCATCTCTCCATCGCTCTCCATCCCTCTCCATCTCTCTCCATCTCTCCATCTCTCTCCATCTCTCTCCATCTCTCTCCATCCCTCTCCATCCCTCTCCATCCCTCTCCATCTCTCTCCATCCCTCTCCATCTCTCTCCATTCCTCTCCATCTCTCCATCTCTCTCCATCCCTCTCGATCCCTCTCCACCTCTCCACCTCTCCATCTCTCCATCTCTCTCCATCTCTCCATCCCTCTCCATCCCTCCATCTCTCCATCCCTCCATCTCTCCATCCCTCTCCATCCCTCTCCATCCCTCCATCTCTCCATCCCTCTCCATCCCTCTCCATCTCTCTCCATCTCTCTCCATCTCTCCATCTCTCTCCATCCCTCTCCATCTCTCTCCATCTCTCTCCATCTCTCTCCATCTCTCTCCATCCCTCCATCTCTCCATCCCTCTCCATCTCTCCATCCCTCTCCATCTCTCCATCCATCTCCATCTCTCCATCCCTCTCCATCTTTCTCCATCTCTCTATCCATTTCCATCTCTCCATCTCTCCATCTCTCTCCATCTCTCCATCCCTTTCCATCTCTCCATCCATCTCCATCTCTCCATCCCTCTCCATCTCTCCATCCCTCCATCCCTCTCCATCTCTCCATCCCTCTCCATCTCTCCATCCCTCTCCATCTCTCCATCCCTCTCCATCTCTCCATCCCTTTCCATCCCTTTCCATCTCTCCATCCATCTCCTTCTCTCCATCCCTTTCCATTTCTCCATCCCTCTCCATCTCTCCATCTCTCCATCCCTCCATCTCTCCATCCCTCCATCCCTCTCCATCCCTCCATCCCTCTCCATCTCTCCATCCCTCTCCATCCCTTTCCATCTCTCCATCCCTCTCCATCTCTCCATCCCTCTCCATCCCTCCATCCCTCTCCATCTCTCCATCTCTCCATCCATCTCTCCATCCCTCTCCATCTCTCCATCTCTCCATCCCTCTCCATCTCTCCATCCCTCTCCATCCCTCTCCATCCATCTCCATCTCTCCATCCCTCTCCATCCCTCCATCCATCTCCTTCTCTCCATCTCTCCATCCCTCTCCATCTCTCCATCCCTCTCCATCCCTCTCCATCTCTCCATCTCTCCATCTCTCCATCCCTCTCCATCCCTCTCCATCTCTCCATCTCTCCATCCCTCTCCATCCCTCTCCATCCCTCTCCAACCCTCTCCATCTCTCCATCCCTCTCCATCCCTCTCCATCTCTCCATCTCTCTCCACTATCCCTCCATCAGGAGCAGCAGAAACAGGTGGAGGATCCGGGCAGAGAGGTGAAGAAGGTGAGGAAGGCCAGGAATCGCAGACAGGAGTGGAATATGATGGCCTATGATAAGGAGTTCCGCCCGGACACACGACTCACCCCCTCACCCTACCACGGAATGTCCTCCGAGGGGTCATTATCACCTGATAACAGGTAGGTTCATTAATCAATCAGTCAATCAATTAGTCAATCAATCTGACTATTTCAAATGGCTCAGTTGAACTGACCCTGTTTATAGTATGGTATTGTAACTGACCCTGTATATAGTATGGTATTGAACTGACCCTGTATATAGTATGGTATTGAACTGACCCTGTATATAGTATGGTATTGAACTGACCCTGTATATAGTGTGACACTGGCTAGCCTTCCATTGACCTCTGCTGATTGGACAGACACTGGCTAGCCTTCCACTGACCTCTGCTGATTGGACAGACACTGGCTAGCCTTCCACTGACCTCTGCTGATTGGACAGACACTGGCTAGCCTTCTACTGACCTCTGCTGATTGGACAGACACTGGCTAGCCTTCTACTGACTGCTGATTGGACAGACACTGGCTAGCCTTCCACTGACCTCTGCTGATTGGACAGACACCGGCTAGCCTTCTACTGACCTCAACGGATTGGACAAACACTGGCTAGCCTTCCACAGACCTCTGCTGATTGGACAGACACTGGCTAGTCTTCCACTGACCTCTGCTGATTGGACAGACACTGGCTAGCCTTCCACTGACCTCTGCTGATTGGACAGACACTGGTTAGCCTTCTACTGCCCTCTGCTGATTGGACAGACACTGGTTAGCCTTCTACTGCCCTCTGCTGGGGAGTGGAAAACACTACACGTCTATGTAAAATTTCTGATTATATCAATGAGTGTGTGTCCTTCTTAAGGATATGACAAGTTAGATATACATACTCCACCCCTCCCAGGTCGATGGCATCGGACATGGGCGAGCATTCCTACCCTGCCAGCCCTAACCACCCTTCCCAGCCCACCTCTGCCCCCCACCCCATCGATGGTGCCCCCCACCTCACCCAAGCCCCCCAGACTCAGTCTCTGGACAGGGGAGGGTACCCCAGAGCCAACCCCCCCTCTGGGTCAGCCGCCGCAGTACGACAAATCGCATCACTGGGGCGCACCCAGCCCCCCACCCACCCCCGCCCACTCCGAGGGAGGGGCAGTCAACGGTCCACGTCAGCAGTCCGTCAAGGACTACAGGGCTCATGGGTAAGTCAACTACCACGTACTGTAGGCTACTAGGTATTGAGTCATTAGGTATTACTAGGTATCGAGTCATTAGGTATTACTAGGTATTGTGTCATTAGGTATTACTAGGTATTGTGTCATTAGGTATTACTAGGTATTGAGTCATTAGGTATTACTAGGTATTGTGTCATTAGGTATTACTAGGTATTGAGTCATTAGGTATTACTAGGTATTGAGTCATTAGGTATTACTAGGTATTGTGTCATTAGGTATTACTAGGTATTGAGTCATTAGGTATTACTAGGTATTGTGTCATTAGGTATTACTAGGTATTGTGTCATTAGGTATTACTAGGTATTGAGTCATTAGGTATTACTAGGTATTGAGTCATTAGGTATTACTAGGTATTGTGTCATTAGGTATTACTAGGTATTGTGTCATTAGGTATTACTAGGTATTGTGTCATTAGGTATTACTAGGTATTGTGTCATTGGGTATTACTAGGTATTGAGTCATTAGGTATTGAGTCATTAGGTATTACTAGGTATTGAGTCATTCGGTATTACTAGGTATTGTGTCATTAGGTATTACTAGGTATTGAGTCATTAGGTATTACTAGGTATTGAGTCATTAGGTATTACTAGGTATTGAGTCATTAGGTATTACTAGGTATTGTGTCATTAGGTATTACTAGGTATTGAGTCATTAGGTATTACTAGGTATTGAGTCATTAGGTATTACTAGGTATTGAGTCATTAGGTATTACTAGGTATTGAGTCATTAGGTATTACTAGGTATTGAGTCATTAGGTATTACTAGGTATTGAGTCATTAGGTATTACTAGGTATTGAGTCATTAGGTATTACTAGGTATTGTGTCATTAGGTATTACTAGGTATTGAGTCATTAGGTATTACTAGGTATTGAGTCATTAGGTATTACTAGGTATTGAGTCATTAGGTATTACTAGGTATTGAGTCATTAGGTATTACTAGGTATTGAGTCATTAGGTATTACTAGGTATTGAGTCATTAGGTATTACTAGGTATTGTGTCATTAGGTATTACTAGGTATTGTGTCATTAGGTATTACTAGGTATTGAGTCATTAGGTATTACTAGGTATTGTGTCATTGGGTATTACTAGGTATTGAGTCATTAGGTATTACTATGTATTGTGTCATTAGGTATTACTAGGTATTGAGTCATTAGGTATTACTAGGTATTGAGTCATTAGGTATTACTAGGTATTGTGTCATTAGGTATTACTAGGTATTGTGTCATTAGGTATTACTAGGTATTGAGTCATTAGGTATTACTAGGTATTGTGTCATTAGGTATTACTAGGTATTGAGTCATTAGGTATTACTAGGTATTGTGTCATTAGGTATTACTAGGTATTGTGTCATTAGGTATTACTAGGTATTGTGTCATTAGGTATTACTAGGTATTGAGTCATTAGGTATTGAGTCATTCGGTATTACTAGGTATTGTGTCATTAGGTATTACTAGGTATTGTGTCATTAGGTATTACTAGGTATTGAGTCATTAGGTATTACTAGGTATTGTGTCATTAGGTATTACTAGGTATTGTGTCATTAGGTATTACTAGGTATTGTGTCATTAGGTATTACTAGGTATTGAGTCATTAGGTATTGAGTCATTCGGTATTACTAGGTATTGTGTCATTAGGTATTACTAGGTATTGTGTCATTAGGTATTACTAGGTATTGAGTCATTCATTAGGTATTGGTATTACTAGGTATTGTGTCATTAGGTATTACTAGGTATTGTGTCATTAGGTATTACTAGGTATTGTGTCATTAGGTATTACTAGGTATTGTGTCATTGGGTATTACTAGGTATTGAGTCATTAGGTATTATTGTAGTCATTAGGTATTACTAGGTATTGAGTCATTAGGTATTACTAGGTATTGAGTCATTAGGTATTACTAGGTATTGTGTCATTAGGTATTACTAGGTATTGTGTCATTAGGTATTACTAGGTATTGAGTCATTAGGTATTACTAGGTATTGTGTCATTAGGTATTACTAGGTATTGTGTCATTAGGTATTACTAGGTATTGAGTCATTAGGTATTGTGTCATTAGGTATTACTAGGTATTGTGTCATTAGGTATTACTAGGTATTGAGTCATTAGGTATTACTAGGTATTGTGTCATTAGGTATTACTAGGTATTGAGTCATTAGGTATTGAGTCATTCGGTATTACTAGGTATTGTGTCATTAGGTATTACTAGGTATTGAGTCAATACATTAAGACCTACTCCATATCTATATATCAGTTACGTAAATTAGTAGACTGTTAGGTTTATGTTGTCAATCTGACTTTAACACTCAATTGCAGGCCTGCAAATCTGTATACATACTGTGGATAGTTAAACCTCTCAGATAAATCACGCCAACACAAATGTTTTGTTATCAAAAGGTATATATGATGCTAACCACATTTCCATCTACAGATTTTATGCGAGAAAAGTAATTTCGTTAAGAAAATAATAACGACAGGTGTGATGGAAACGGGATCAGATCATTTGTTCATTCGACACAGTGGAGTCGTTTTGTGTCTCTGATATTAATTACACAGGAAATGGCAGAGGAAACGCCATATCTTGAAATAATAACCATCATATCGAAGAAAAAGTCACGTGATGATGTGTTGTCCTCCCACTGTCATGATGAGAGAGAGGTGTTGTCCTCCCACTGTCATGATGAGAGAGAGGTGTTGTCCTCCCACTGTCATGATGAGAGAGAGGTGTTGTCCTCCCACTGTCATGATGAGAGAGAGGTGTTGTCCTCCCACTGTCATGATGAGAGAGAGGTGTTGTCCTCCCACTGTCATGATGAGAGAGAGGTGTTGTCCTCCCACTGTCATGATGAGATAGAGGTGTTGTCCTCCCACTGTCATGATGAGAGAGAGGTGTTGTCCTCCCACTGTCATGATGAGAGAGAGAGGTGTTGTCCTCCCACTGTTATGATGAGAGAGAGGTGTTGTCCTCCCACTGTTATGATGAGAGAGAGGTGTTGTCCTCCCACTGTCATGATGAGAGAGAGGTGTTGTCCTCCCACTGTCATGCTGAGAGAGAGGTGTTGTCCTCCCACTGTCATGATGAGAGAGAGGTGTTGTCCTCCCACTGTCATGATGAGAGAGAGAGGTGTTGTCCTCCCACTGTTATGATGAGAGAGAGGTGTTGTCCTCCCACTGTCATGATGAGAGAGAGGTGTTGTCCTCCCACTGTCATGATGAGAGAGAGGTGTTGTCCTCCCACTGTCATGATGAGAGAGAGGTGTTGTCCTCCCACTGTCATGATGAGAGAGAGAGGTGTTGTCCTCCCACTGTCATGATGAGAGAGAGGTGTTGTCTGATTCACTGTCATGATGAGAGAGAGATGTTGTCCTCCCACTGTCATGATGAGAGAGAGAGGTGTTGTCCTCCCACTGTCATGATGAGAGAGAGGTGTTGTCCTACCACTGTCATGATGAGAGAGAGGTGTTGTCCTCCCACTGTCATGATGAGAGAGAGGTGTTGTCTGATTCACTGTCATGATGAGAGAGAGGTGTTGTCTGATTCACTGTTATGATGAGAGAGAGATGTTGTCTGATTCACTGATGAGAGAGAGGTGCTTGTCTGATGCACTGTTATGATGAGAGAGAGGTGTTGTCTGATGCACTGTTATGATGAGAGAGAGGTGTTGTCCTCCCACTGTCATGATGAGAGAGAGGTGTTGTCCTCCCACTGTCATGATGAGAGAGAGGTGTTGTCTGATTCCCTGTTATGATGAGAGAGAGGTGTTGTCTGATTCACCGTCATGATGAGAGAGAGGTGTTGTCTGATTCACTGTCATGATGAGTGAGAGGTGTTGTCTGATTCACTGATGAGAGAGAGGTGTTGTCTGATTCACTGATGAGAGAGAGGTGTTGTCTGATTCACTGATGAGAGAGAGGTGTTGTCTGATTCACTGATGAGAGAGAGGTGTTGTCCTCCCACTGTCATGATGAGAGAGAGGTGTTGTCTGATTCACTGATGAGAGAGAGGTGTTGTCTGATTCACTGATGAGAGAGAGGTGTTTTCTGATTCACTGTCATGATTCGAGATAGATGTTGTCTGATTCACTGATGAGAGAGAGGTGTTTTCTGATTCACTGTCATGATGAGAGAGAGGTGTTGTCTGATTCACTGATGAGAGAGAGGTGTTTTCTGATTCACTGATGAGAGAGAGGTGTTTTCTGATTCACTGTCATGATTCGAGATAGATGTTGTCTGATTCACTGATGAGAGAGAGGTGTTTTCTGATTCACTGATGAGAGAGAGGTGTTTTCTGATTCACTGATGAGAGAGAGGTGTTTTCTGATTCACTGATGAGAGAGAGGTGTTTTCTGATTCACTGTCATGATTCGAGATAGATGTTGTCTGATTCACTGATGAGAGAGAGGTGTTGTCTGATTCACTGTCATGATAGGAGAGAGGTGTTGTCTGATTCACTGTCATGATGAGAGAGAGGTGTTGTCCTCCCACTGTCATGATGAGAGAGAGAGGTGTTGTCTGATTCCCTGTTATGATGAGAGAGAGGTGTTGTCTGATTCACTGTTATGATGAGAGAGAGGTGTTGTCTGATTCACTGATGAGAGAGGGGTGTTGTCTGATTCACTGTCATGATGAGAGAGAGATGTTGTCTGATTCACTGATGAGAGAGAGGTGTTGTCTCATTCACTGATGAGAGAGAGGTGTTGTCCTCCCACTGTTATGATGAGAGGTGTTGTCTGATTCACTGTCATGATGAGAGAGAGGTGTTGTCCTCCCACTGTCATGATGAGAGAGAGGTGTTGTCCTCCCACTGTTATGATGAGAGAGAGGTGTTGTCCTCCCACTGTTATGATGAGAGAGAGGTGTTGTCCTCCCACTGTCATGATGAGAGAGAGGTGTTGTCCTCCCACTGTCATGATGAGAGAGAGGTGTTGTCCTCCCACTGTCATGATGAGAGAGAGGTGTTGTCCTCCCACTGTCATGATGAGAGAGAGAGGTGTTGTCCTCCCACTGTTATGATGAGAGAGAGGTGTTGTCTGATTCACTGTTATGATGAGAGAGAGGTGTTGTCCTCCCACTGTCATGATGAGAGAGAGGTGTTGTCCTCCCACTGTCATAATGTGAGAGAGGTGTTGTCCTCCCACTGTCATGATGAGAGAGAGGTGTTGTCCTCCCACTGTCATGATGAGAGAGAGAGGTGTTGTCCTCCCACTGTTATGATGAGAGAGAGGTGTTGTCCTCCCACTGTCATGATGAGAGAGAGGTGTTGTCCTCCCACTGTCATGATGAGAGAGAGGTGTTGTCCTCCCACTGTCATGATGAGAGAGGGAGAGGTGTTGTCCTCCCACAGTCATGTTGAGAGAGAGGTGTTGTCTGATTCACTGATGAGAGAGAGGTGTTGTCTGATTCACTGATGAGAGAGAGGTGTTTTCTGATTAACTGTCATGATGAGAGAGAGGTGTTTTCTGATTCACTGTCATGATGAGAGAGAGGTGTTGTCTGATTCACTGATGAGAGAGAGGTGTTGTCCTCCCACTGTCATGATGAGAGAGAGGTGTTGTCCTCCCACTGTCATGATGAGAGAGAGGTGTTGTCCTCCCACTGTCATGATGAGAGAGAGGTGTTGTCTGATTCACTGATGAGAGAGAGGTGTTGTCCTCCCACTGTCATGATGAGAGAGAGGTGTTGTCTGATTCACTGATGAGAGAGAGATGTTTTCTGATTCACTGATGAGAGAGAGGTGTTGTCTGATTCACTGTCATGATGAGAGAGAGGTGTTGTCTGATTCACTGTCGTGATGAGAGAGAGGTGTTGTCTGATTCACTGATGAGAGAGAGGTGTTGTCTGATTCACTGATGAGAGAGAGGTGTTGTCTGATTCACTGTCATGATGAGAAAGAGGTGTTGTCTGATTCACTGTCATGATGAGAGAGAGGTGTTGTCTGATTCACTGATGAGAGAGAGGTGTTGTCTGACTCACTGATGGCAGAGAGATGTTGTCTGATTCACTGATGAGAGAGAGGTGTTGTCCTCCCACTGTCATGATGAGAGAGAGGTGTTGTCTGATTCACTGATGAGAGAGAAGTGTTGTCCTCCCACTGTCATGATGAGAGAGAGGTGTTGTCCTCCCACTGTCATGATTCGAGAGAGAGGTGTTGTCTGATTCACTGATGAGAGAGAGGTGTTGTCTGATTCACTGATGAGAGAGAGGTGTTTTCTGATTCACTGTCATGATGAGAGAGAGGTATTTTCTGATTCACTGTCATGATGAGAGAGAGGTGTTTTCTGATTCACTGATGAGAGAGAGGTGTTTTCTGATTCACTGATGAGAGAGAGGTGTTTTCTGATTCACTGTCATGATTCGAGATAGATGTTGTCTGATTCACTGATGAGAGAGAGGTGTTGTCTGATTCACTGTCATGATAGGAGAGAGGTGTTGTCTGATTCACTGTCATGATGAGAGAGAGGTGTTGTCCTCCCACTGTCATGATGAGAGAGAGAGGTGTTGTCTGATTCCCTGTTATGATGAGAGAGAGGTGTTGTCTGATTCACTGTTATGATGAGAGAGGTGTTGTCTGATTCACTGATGAGAGAGGGGTGTTGTCTCATTCACTGATGAGAGAGAGGTGTTGTCCTCCCACTGTTATGATGAGAGGTGTTTTCTGATTAACTGTCATGATGAGAGAGAGGTGTTTTCTGATTCACTGTCATGATGAGAGAGAGGTGTTGTCTGATTCACTGATGAGAGAGAGGTGTTGTCCTCCCACTGTCATGATGAGAGAGAGGTGTTGTCCTCCCACTGTCATGATGAGAGAGAGGTGTTGTCCTCCCACTGTCATGATGAGAGAGAGGTGTTGTCCTCCCACTGTCATGATGAAAGAGAGGTGTTGTCCTCCCACTGTTATGATGAGAGAGAGGTGTTGTCCTCCCATTGTCATGATGAGAGAGAGGTGTTGTCCTCCCACTGTCATGATGAGAGAGAGGTGTTGTCTGATTCACTGATGAGAGAGAGGTGTTGTCCTCCCACTGTCATGATGAGAGAGAGGTGTTGTCTGATTCACTGATGAGAGAGAGGTGTTGTCCTCCCACTGTCATGATGAGAGAGAGGTGTTGTCTGATTCACTGATGAGAGAGAGGTGTTGTCCTCCCACTGTCATGATGAGAGAGAGGTGTTGTCCTCCCACTGTCATGATGAGAGAGAGGTGTTGTCTGATTCACTGATGAGAGAGAGGTGTTGTCCTCCCACTGTCATAATGAGAGAGAGGTGTTGTCTGATTCACTGATGAGAGAGAGATGTTTTCTGATTCACTGATGAGAGAGAGGTGTTGTCTGATTCACTGTCATGATTCGAGAGAGAGGTGTTGTCTGATTCACTGATGAGAGAGAGGTGTTGTCTGATTCACTGATGAGAGAGAGGTGTTTTCTGATTCACTGTCATGATGAGAGAGAGGTATTTTCTGATTCACTGTCATGATGAGAGAGAGGTGTTTTCTGATTCACTGATGAGAGAGAGGTGTTTTCTGATTCACTGATGAGAGAGAGGTGTTTTCTGATTCACTGTCATGATTCGAGATAGATGTTGTCTGATTCACTGATGAGAGAGAGGTGTTGTCTGATTCACTGTCATGATAGGAGAGAGGTGTTGTCTGATTCACTGTCATGATGAGAGAGAGGTGTTGTCCTCCCACTGTCATGATGAGAGAGAGAGGTGTTGTCTGATTCCCTGTTATGATGAGAGAGAGGTGTTGTCTGATTCACTGTTATGATGAGAGAGGTGTTGTCTGATTCACTGATGAGAGAGGGGTGTTGTCTGATTCACTGTCATGATGAGAGAGAGATGTTGTCTGATTCACTGATGAGAGAGAGGTGTTGTCTCATTCACTGATGAGAGAGAGGTGTTGTCCTCCCACTGTTATGATGAGAGGTGTTTTCTGATTAACTGTCATGATGAGAGAGAGGTGTTTTCTGATTCACTGTCATGATGAGAGAGAGGTGTTGTCTGATTCACTGATGAGAGAGAGGTGTTGTCCTCCCACTGTCATGATGAGAGAGAGGTGTTGTCCTCCCACTGTCATGATGAGAGAGAGGTGTTGTCCTCCCACTGTCATGATGAGAGAGAGGTGTTGTCCTCCCACTGTCATGATGAAAGAGAGGTGTTGTCCTCCCACTGTTATGATGAGAGAGAGGTGTTGTCCTCCCACTGTCATGATGAGAGAGAGGTGTTGTCCTCCCACTGTCATAATGAGAGAGAGGTGTTGTCCTCCCACTGTCATGATGAGAGAGAGTTGTTGTCCTCCCATTGTCATGATGAGAGAGAGGTGTTGTCTGATTCACTGATGAGAGAGAGGTGTTGTCCTCCCACTGTCATGATGAGAGAGAGGTGTTGTGTGATTCACTGATGAGAGAGAGGTGTTGTCCTCCCACTGTCATGATGAGAGAGAGGTGTTGTCCTCCCACTGTCATGATTAGAGAGAGGTGTTGTCTGATTCACTGATGAGAGAGAGGTGTTGTCCTCCCACTGTCATAATGAGAGAGAGGTGTTGTCTGATTCACTGATGAGAGAGAGATGTTTTCTGATTCACTGATGAGCGAGAGGTGTTGTCTGATTCACTGTCATGATGAGAGAGAGGTGTTGTCTGATTCACTGTCGTGATGAGAGAGAGGTGTTGTCTGATTCACTGATGAGAGAGAGGTGTTGTCTGATTCACTGATGAGAGAGAGGTGTTGTCCTCCCACTGTCATGATGAGAGAGAGGTGTTGTCCTCCCACTGTCATAATGTGAGAGAGGTGTTGTCCTCCCACTGTCATGATGAGAGAGAGGTGTTGTCCTCCCACTGTCATGATGAGAGAGAGAGGTGTTGTCCTCCCACTGTTATGATGAGAGAGAGGTGTTGTCCTCCCACTGTCATGATGAGAGAGAGGTGTTGTCCTCCCACTGTCATGATGAGAGAGAGGTGTTGTCCTCCCACTGTCATGATGAGAGAGGGAGAGGTGTTGTCCTCCCACAGTCATGTTGAGAGAGAGGTGTTGTCTGATTCACTGATGAGAGAGAGGTGTTGTCTGATTCACTGATGAGAGAGAGGTGTTTTCTGATTAACTGTCATGATGAGAGAGAGGTGTTTTCTGATTCACTGTCATGATGAGAGAGAGGTGTTGTCTGATTCACTGATGAGAGAGAGGTGTTGTCCTCCCACTGTCATGATGAGAGAGAGGTGTTGTCCTCCCACTGTCATGATGAGAGAGAGGTGTTGTCCTCCCACTGTCATGATGAGAGAGAGGTGTTGTCCTCCCACTGTCATGATGAAAGAGAGGTGTTGTCCTCCCACTGTTATGATGAGAGAGAGGTGTTGTCCTCCCATTGTCATGATGAGAGAGAGGTGTTGTCCTCCCACTGTCATAATGAGAGAGAGGTGTTGTCCTCCCACTGTCATGATGAGAGAGAGGTGTTGTCCTCCCATTGTCATGATGAGAGAGAGGTGTTGTCTGATTCACTGATGAGAGAGAGGTGTTGTCCTCCCACTGTCATGATGAGAGAGAGGTGTTGTCTGATTCACTGATGAGAGAGAGGTGTTGTCCTCCCACTGTCATGATGAGAGAGAGGTGTTGTCCTCCCACTGTCATGATGAGAGAGAGGTGTTGTCTGATTCACTGATGAGAGAGAGGTGTTGTCCTCCCACTGTCATGATGAGAGAGAGGTGTTGTCTGATTCACTGATGAGAGAGAGATGTTTTCTGATTCACTGATGAGAGAGAGGTGTTGTCTGATTCACTGTCATGATGAGAGAGAGGTGTTGTCTGATTCACTGTCGTGATGAGAGAGAGGTGTTGTCTGATTCACTAATGAGAGAGAGGTGTTGTCTGATTCACTGATGAGAGAGAGGTGTTGTCTGATTCACTGTCATTATGAGAAAGAGGTGTTGTCTGATTCACTGTCATGATGAGAGAGAGGTGTTGTCTGATTCACTGATGAGAGAGAGGTGTTGTCTGACTCACTGATGGCAGAGAGATGTTGTCTGATTCACTGATGAGAGAGAGGTGTTGTCATCCCACTGTCATGATGAGAGAGAGGTGTTGTCCTCCCACTGTCATGATGAGAGAGAGGTGTTGTCCTCCCACTGTCATGATGAGAGAGGGAGAGGTGTTGTCCTCCCACAGTCATGTTGAGAGAGAGGTGTTGTCTGATTCACTGATGAGAGAGAGGTGTTGTCTGATTCACTGATGAGAGAGAGGTGTTTTCTGATTAACTGTCATGATGAGAGAGAGGTGTTTTCTGATTCACTGTCATGATGAGAGAGAGGTGTTGTCTGATTCACTGATGAGAGAGAGGTGTTGTCCTCCCACTGTCATGATGAGAGAGAGGTGTTGTCCTCCCACTGTCATGATGAGAGAGAGGTGTTGTCCTCCCACTGTCATGATGAGAGAGAGGTGTTGTCCTCCCACTGTCATGATGAAAGAGAGGTGTTGTCCTCCCACTGTTATGATGAGAGAGAGGTGTTGTCCTCCCATTGTCATGATGAGAGAGAGGTGTTGTCCTCCCACTGTCATAATGAGAGAGGTGTTGTCCTCCCACTGTCATGATGAGAGAGAGGTGTTGTCCTCCCATTGTCATGATGAGAGAGAGGTGTTGTCTGATTCACTGATGAGAGAGAGGTGTTGTCCTCCCACTGTCATGATGAGAGAGAGGTGTTGTCTGATTCACTGATGAGATAGAGGTGTTGTCCTCCCACTGTCATGATGAGAGAGAGGTGTTGTCCTCCCACTGTCATGATGAGAGAGAGGTGTTGTCTGATTCACTGATGAGAGAGAGGTGTTGTCCTCCCCCACTGTCATGATGAGAGAGAGGTGTTGTCTGATTCACTGATGATGAGAGAGATGTTTTCTGATTCACTGATGATTCACTGATGAGAGAGAGGTGTTGTCTGAGGTGTTGTCTGATTCACTGTCATGATGAGAGAGGTGGTGTTGTCTGATTCACTGATGAGAGAGAGGTGTTGTCTGACTCACTGATGGCAGAGAGATGTTGTCTGATTCACTGATGAGAGAGAGGTGTTGTCATCCCACTGTCATGATGAGAGAGAGGTGTTGTCTGATTCACTGATGAGAGAGAAGTGTTGTCCTCCCACTGTCATGATGAGCGAGAGGTGTTGTCCTCCCACTGTCATGATTCGAGAGAGAGGTGTTGTCTGATTCACTGATGAGCGAGAGGTGTTGTCTGATTCACTGTCGTGATGAGAGAGAGGTGTTGTCTGATTCACTGTCATGATGAGAGAGAGGTGTTGTCTGATTCACTGTCATGATGAGAGAGAGGTGTTGTCTGATTCACTGTCATAATGAGAGAGAGGTGTTGTCCCCCCACTGTCATGATGAGAGAGAGGTGTTGTCTGATTCACTGTCATGATGAGAGAGAGGTGTTGTCTGATTCACTGTCATAATGAGAGAGAGGTGTTGTCCTCCCACTGTCATGATGAGAGAGAGGTGTTGTCTGATTCACTGATGAGAGAGAGATGTTTTCTGATTCACTGATGAGAGAGAGGTGTTGTCTGATTCACTGTCATGATGAGAGAGAGGTGTTGTCTGATTCACTGTCGTGATGAGAGAGAGGTGTTGTCTGATTCACTGATGAGAGAGAGGTGTTGTCTGATTCACTGATGAGAGAGAGGTGTTGTCTGATTCACTGTCATGATGAGAAAGAGGTGTTGTCTGATTCACTGTCATGATGAGAGAGAGGTGTTGTCTGATTCACTGATGAGAGAGAGGTGTTGTCTGACTCACTGATGGCAGAGAGATGTTGTCTGATTCACTGATGAGAGAGAGGTGTTGTCATCCCACTGTCATGATGAGAGAGAGGTGTTGTCTGATTCACTGATGAGAGAGAAGTGTTGTCCTCCCACTGTCATGATGAGCGAGAGGTGTTGTCCTCCCACTGTCATGATTCGAGAGAGAGGTGTTGTCTGATTCACTGATGAGAGAGAGGTGTTGTCTGATTCACTGTCGTGATGAGAGAGAGGTGTTGTCTGATTCACTGTCATGATGAGAGAGAGGTGTTGTCTGATTCACTGTCATGATGAGAGAGAGGTGTTGTCTGATTCACTGTCATAATGAGAGAGAGGTGTTGTCCCCCCACTGTCATGATGAGAGAGAGGTGTTGTCTGATTCACTGTCATGATGAGAGAGAGGTGTTGTCCTCCCCCTGTCATGATGAGAGAGAGTTGTTGTCCTCCCACTGTCATGATGAGAGAGAGGTGTTGTCTGATTCACTGTTATGATGAGAGAGAGATGTTGTCTGATTCACTGATGAGAGAGAGGTGCTGTCTGATTCACTGTTATGATGAGAGAGAGGTGTTGTCTGATTCACTGTCATGATGAGAGAGAGGTGTTGTCCTCCCACTGTCATGATGAGAGAGAGGTGTTGTCCTCCCACTGTCATGATGAGAGAGAGGTGTTGTCTGATTCCCTGTTATGATGAGAGAGAGGTGTTGTCTGATTCACCGTCATGATGAGAGAGAGGTGTTGTCTGATTCACTGTCATAATGAGTGAGAGGTGTTGTCTGATTCACTGATGAGAGAGAGGTGTTGTCTGATTCACTGATGAGAGAGAGGTGTTGTCTGATTCACTGATGAGAGAGAGGTGTTGTCTGATTCACTGATGAGAGAGAGGTGTTTTCTGATTAACTGTCATGATGAGAGAGAGGTGTTTTCTGATTCACTGTCATGATGAGAGAGAGGTGTTGTCTGATTCACTGATGAGAGAGAGGTGTTGTCCTCCCACTGTCATGATGAGAGAGAGATGTTGTCCTCCCACTGTCATGATGAGAGAGAGGTGTTGTCCTCCCACTGTCATGATGAGAGAGAGGTGTTGTCCTCCCACTGTCATGATGAAAGAGAGGTGTTGTCCTCCCACTGTTATGATGAGAGAGAGGTGTTGTCCTCCCATTGTCATGATGAGAGAGAGGTGTTGTCCTCCCACTGTCATAATGAGAGAGAGGTGTTGTCCTCCCACTGTCATGATGAGAGAGAGGTGTTGTCCTCCCATTGTCATGATGAGAGAGAGGTGTTGTCTGATTCACTGATGAGAGAGAGGTGTTGTCCTCCCACTGTCATGATGAGAGAGAGGTGTTGTCTGATTCACTGATGAGAGAGAGGTGTTGTCCTCCCACTGTCATGATGAGATAGAGGTGTTGTCCTCCCACTGTCATGATGAGAGAGAGGTGTTGTCTGATTCACTGATGAGAGAGAGGTGTTGTCCTCCCACTGTCATGATGAGAGAGAGGTGTTGTCTGATTCACTGATGAGAGAGAGATGTTTTCTGATTCACTGATGAGAGAGAGGTGTTGTCTGATTCACTGTCATGATGAGAGAGAGGTGTTGTCTGATTCACTGTCGTGATGAGAGAGAGGTGTTGTCTGATTCACTGATGAGAGAGAGGTGTTGTCTGATTCACTGATGAGAGAGAGGTGTTGTCTGATTCACTGTCATGATGAGAAAGAGGTGTTGTCTGATTCACTGTCATGATGAGAGAGAGGTGTTGTCTGATTCACTGATGAGAGAGAGGTGTTGTTTGACTCACTGATGGCAGAGAGATGTTGTCTGATTCACTGATGAGAGAGAGGTGTTGTCCTCCCACTGTCATGATGAGAGAGAGGTGTTGTCTGATTCACTGATGAGAGAGAAGTGTTGTCCTCCCACTGTCATGATGAGAGAGAGGTGTTGTCCTCCCACTGTCATGATTCGAGAGAGAGGTGTTGTCTGATTCACTGATGAGAGAGAGGTGTTGTCTGATTCACTGTCGTGATGAGAGAGAGGTGTTGTCTGATTCACTGTCATGATGAGAGAGAGGTGTTGTCTGATTCACTGTCATGATGAGAGAGAGGTGTTGTCTGATTCACTGTCATAATGAGAGAGAGGTGTTGTCCCCCCACTGTCATGATGAGAGAGAGGTGTTGTCTGATTCACTGTCATGATGAGAGAGAGTTTTGTCCTCCCACTGTTATGATGAGAGAGAGGTGTTGTCTGATTCACTGTTATGATGAGAGAGAGGTGTTGTCTGATTCACTGATGAGAAAGATGTGTTGTCTGATTCACTGTCATGATGAGAGAGAGGTGTTGTCTGATTCACTGTCATGATGAGAGAGAGATGTTGTCTGATTCACTGTTATGATGAGAGAGAGGTGTTGTCTGATTCACTGTCATGATGAGAGAGAGGTGTTGTCTGATTCACTGTCATGATGAGAGAGAGATGTTGTCTGATTCACTGTCATGGTGAGAGAGATGTTGTCTGATTCACTGTCATGATGAGAGAGAGGTGTTGTCTGATTCACTGATGAGAGAGAGGTGTTGTCTGATTCACTGATGAGAGAGAGGTGTTGTCCTCCCACTGTCATGATGAGAGAGAGGTGTTGTTTGATTCAATGATGAGAGAGAGGTGTTGTCCTCCCACTGTCATGATGAGAGAGAGGTGTTGTCTGATTCACTGATGAGAGAGAGGTGTTGTCCTCCCACTGTCATGATGAGAGAGAGGTGTTGTCTGATTCACTGTTATGATGAGAGAGAGGTGTTGTCTGATTCACTGTCATGATGAGAGAGAGGTGTTGTCTGATTCACTGTCATGATGAGAGAGAGGTGTTGTCTGATTCACTGTCATGATGAGAGAGAGAGGTGTTGTCTGATTCACTTGTCTGTTCTTTCTCTCTCCTCCCTCAGCGGCCAGCCATCCACCATCCCGGAGTACTTCATCCCCCCAGCCCCTCCCCCTCCTCCCCCAATCATCCCCTCCGCCCAGACTGCCTTCGACTCTACCTCCTCCTCCTCCCCCTCCCTCCCCCTCCCTCCCTCCTCCCTCCCCCCCCGGGGCTGTGGCCATCATGTCCCGTTCTTACAGTCCCTCCCCTCCTCCTCCCGCCCCCCTGCCCACTATGTCCCCCTCCCCTCTCACGCCCCTCCCGCTGCCCCCCTCCTCCCCCACCAGGCCTGCCCCCATCCCACATCCTGTCTCCGGCTCACGCTATTGGTGGGCCTCAAGGAGAAGCTCTGCCTACCAGGAAGGGCCAGATGCCCATGATTCCGATAAGCGATGCCCGCAGCGACCTGTTGGCTGCCATACGTAGAGGTGAGATGGAGGGAGGAAAGGAGGGATGGAGGAAGGGAGAGAAGTAGGAACGGACAGAGGAGGAAGGGAGAGAGAGGAAGGGAGAGAGGGAAGGAGGGAGGGAGGAAAGGAGAGAGGGAGGAAGGGAGAGAGAAGAAGGGAGAGAGAAGGAGGAATGAAGGGGAAGGAAGGAAGGAATGGAGGGAGGGAGGGAGGGAGGGAGGGAGGGAGGGAGGGAGGGAGGGAGGGAGGGAGGGAGGGAGGGAGGGAGGGAGGGAGGGAGGGAGGGAGGGAGGGAGGGAGGGAGGGAGGGAGGGAGGGAGGGAGGGAGGGAATGTGTGTGAGTGAGTAAATGTGTTTGTTTCCATTTGTGTTTCTTTTCATGTTTAAGTTTGTTTTCGGTATGTGTGATGTGTGGTACATGTGTGTGTATATGCTTAGGTGTGATTCCGATGAGCAACGCTCGCAGCGAACTGCTGACAGCCATACGCAGAGGTGAGAGATGGAGAGAGGGGGTGTTGTGTGTGTGTGTGTGTGTGTGTGTGTGTGTGTGTGTGTGTGTGTGTGTGTGTGTGTGTGTGTGTGTGTGTGTGTGTGTGTGTGTGTGTGTGTGTGTGTGTGTGTGTGTGTGTGTGTGTGTGTGTGTGTGTGTGTGTGTGTGTGTGTGTTTAGTGTATGATGGAAAGACGGAGAGAGGGGTTAGATAGATACCTATAGCTCCTCCCACCAGCCTCCTCTGGTAGTTATCTATCTAACCCCTCTCTCCCTCCCTCTCTCCCTCCCTCTCTCATCCCTCCCTCCATCCTCCAGGCATCCAACTGAGGAAGGTACAGGAGCAGAGAGAGCAGGAAGCGAAGAGAGAGCCCGTAGGAAATGACGTGGCCACCATTCTCTCACGTCGTATCGCCGTCGAGTACAGCGAATCAGAGTCTGACTCCGGCGGGGAGGACAATGGGGAGTGGTCCGACTGAGAGGGGTCATAGGTCAAGGGATTAGGATTTTTAGGAAATGGGGTCTAGTTTGGTCTGGAAGGACGGGAGTGTATGGAGGGATTTTAGTGCCCCCCAAAAAAATTCTGTCTCAATATCACTCTACAGAATTGTGTCTCAAATGCTTTCTATCTTTCTTTCCTGTATTCAAAGATCTGAAACGACTTGGTAGGTGGATAGGCAATTATGATGATGTTTTAGCTTCGGTCAGATCTATGGACACTGAAGGGGGAGAAGAATGAGGCCATAGAATACACCCCCCCCCCTCCCAATGACTCAGTTAGCCAGTCAATCAACCATTCAATCATCAATGTTACGCTCCAGTATTACAGTACTTAGCAGTGAGCAGTACAACACTACAACACATATTACAGTACTTAGCAGTGAGCAGTACAACACTACAACACATATTACAGTACTTAGCAGTGAGCAGTACAACACTACAACACATATTACAGTACTTAGCAGTGAGCAGTACAGCACTACAACACATATTACAGTACTTAGCAGTGAGCAGTACAACACTACAACACATATTACAGTACTTAGCAGTGAGCAGTACAGCACTACAACACATATTACAGTACTTAGCAGTGAGCAGTACAACACTACAACACATATTACAGTACTTAGCAGTGAGCAGTACAGCACTACAACACATATTACAGTACTTAGCAGTGAGCAGTACAACACTACAACACATATTACAGTACTTAGCAGTGAGCAGTACAGCACTACAACACATATTACAGTACTTAGCAGTGAGCAGTACAACACTACAACACATATTACAGTACTTAGCAGTGAGCAGTACAACACTACAACACATATTACAGTACTTAGCAGTGAGCAGTACAACACTACAACACATGTTACAGTACTTAGCAGTGAGCAGTACAACACTACAAGCCATGGCTATGACCTTGCTGAGGTAAACTAAATGGGGTTGGTTGAGAAGCACAAGTCAGCTTGTGTCAAGAAGGTGGGTGACATGTTTTTTATTAAGTTATTTTCTCAATTCTTTATTTCACGTGGCTCATACATAACCTAGACAGGAGTACATCTGAGAAGAGTTACGGGGTCCAAAATGGCACCCTATTCACTACGTAGAGCACTACTGTTGACCTGGGCCCGTAGAGCTCTGGTCTAAAGTAGTGCACCATATAGAGGATAGGGTACCGTTTGGAATGCACACTGTGACTAAAAAGATGGAAATATATACCCATGGCAACCAACTCCAATTATCGGAAGGTTCAGCTGGTTGCCCTGAACAATGCTAAATCTAGAACTCAAACAGACGCGGTTCCGGTAGATTCTTACCACAGAGCGCGGGGGTGTTGGGGAGGCGGTGCTATGATGCGTCCCTGAGATGCCACATTTGTGTGAAACTGCGTGGGATCACACACACACACACACACACACACACACACACACACACACACACACACACACACACACACACACACACACACACACACACACACACACACACACACACACACACACACACACACACACACAACAAAGATGTAGGATCCCACCTTTTCTCCACGTGTAAACAACAACAAGAAAAACAACCTCATAACCAAACAAAACCCAACTGACAAAAGACAATACCAGTGTGCAGTGCTTTTGTAAATATGGCTTTACAGTTTCACCGCCTCGTGTTTTAAAATGGATATTTTAAGAGAATAATAATAAAAAAAACTATATATATAAATTCATCAAATAAAACACGACATAGTTTTACATCAGCAACAACTACTCCGTATGGGGGTCAGTGAGATTTGAGTATGGTGCAGTGGGTTGACTTATTTTCAAGGGCAAGTTTTCAGCGCACAATGTATTGTGGGAAATGTAGTCATTAATCACAATATTAGACCAGTTTTATTCTGTACTGAAGCCTCTGCTTGTGGTGTACTATGTGAAGCAGCTTTGTACAGCTGCACAGATGCCTAAATCCCTTCATCTAACGTTACTCACGATGCTTACTGTATTTGCTCAGTGCTTGTAGAGCAGAGGTCTCAAACTACATGTCATGCTGGTGAATGAGGACCCAAAAGCGACTTGGCGAAAACAGAGTATTTAATCCAGAATAAACTTTACAAAACAAAAAGCATAATACTACACGTAAAGACTAGAACAGACTGGAGACTTGATCGAGAACTGCAGGTTGCCTCGGGAAGGCACTTGAACCTAGCAGACTCAGACACCTGCTCACCACGCAGCATCTGAGGGAAACACGACACGACAGGGCAAAACATAGACACAGCACGGTGAATTATAAATGAGGATCCGACAGGGCAGGTACGGGAAACAAGGAGAGAAATAGGGACTCTAATCAGGGAAAAGGATCGGGAACAGGTGTGGGAAGACTAAATGATGATTAGGGGAATAGGAACAGCTGGGAGCAGGAACGGAACGATAGAGAGAAGAGAGAGCGAGAGAGTGAGAGAGGGAGGGGGAGAGAGAGGGCTAGAAAGAGGGAAAGAACCTAATAAGACCAGCAGAGGGAAACGAATAGAATGGGAAGCACAGGGACAAGACATGATAATAAATGACAAAACATGACAGTACCCCCACTCACCGAGCGCCTCCTGGCGCACTCGAGGAGGAATCCTGGCAGCAACGGAGGAAATCATCAATGAGTGAACGGTCCAGCACGTCCCGAGACGGAACCCAACTCCTCTCCTCAGGACCGTAACCCTCCCAATCCACTAAGTATTGGTGACCCCGTCCCCGAGAACGCATGTCCATGATCTTATGTACCTTGTAAATAGGTGCGCTCTCGACAAGGACGGGAGGGGGAGGGAAGACGAACGGGGTGCGAAGAAAGGGCTTAACACAGGAGACATGGAAGACAGGATGGACGCGACGAAGATGTCGCGGAAGAAGCAGTCGCACAGCGACAGGATTGACGACCTGGGAGACACGGAACGGACCAATGAACCGCGGAGTCAACTTACGAGAAGCTGTCGTAAGAGGAAGGTTGCGAGTGGAAAGCCACACTCTCTGGCCGCAACAATACCTAGGACTCTTAATCCTGCGTTTATTGGCGGCTCTCACAGTCTGTGCCCTGTAGCGGCAAAGTGCAGACCTCACCCTCCTCCAGGTGCGCTCACAACGTTGGACAAACGCTTGAGCGGAGGGAACGCTGGACTCGGCAAGCTGGGAAGAGAATAGAGGAGGCTGGTAACCCAGACTACTCTGAAATGGAGATAACCCGGTAGCAGACGAAGGAAGCGAGTTGTGAGCGTATTCTGCCCAGGGGAGCTGTTCTGCCCAAGACGCAGGGTTTCTGAAAGAAAGGCTGCGTAGTATGCGACCAATCGTCTGATTGGCCCTCTCTGCTTGACCGTTAGACTGGGGATGAAACCCGGAAGAGAGACTGACGGACGCACCAATCAAACGACAGAACTCCCTCCAAAATTGTGACGTGAATTGCGGGCCTCTGTCTGAAACGGCGTCTAACGGAAGGCCATGAATTCTGAACACATTCTCGATAATGATTTGTGCCGTCTCCTTAGCGGAAGGAAGTTTAGCGAGGGGAATGAAATGTGCCGCCTTAGAGAACCTATCGACAACCGTAAGAATCACAGTCTTCCCCGCAGACAAAGGCAGACCGGTAATGAAGTCTAGGGCGATGTGAGACCATGGTCGAGAAGGAATGGGGAGCGGTCTGAGACGACCGGCAGGAGGAGAGTTACCCGACTTAGTCTGCGCGCAGTCCGAACAAGCAGCCACGAAACGGCGCGTGTCACGCTCCTGAGTCGGCCACCAAAATCGCTGGCGAATAGACGCAAGAGTGCCTCGAACACCGGGATGACCAGCTAACTTGGCAGAGTGAGCCCACTGAAGAACAGCCAGACGAGTGGAAACAGGAACGAAAAGGAGGTTACTAGGACAAGCGCGCGGCGACGCAGTGTGCGTGAGTGCTTGCTTAACCTGTCTTTCAATTCCCCAGACTGTCAACCCGACAACACGCCCATAAGGAAGAATCCCTCGGGATCAGTAGAAGCCACAGAAGAACTAAACAGACGGGATAAGGCATCAGGCTTGGTGTTCTTGCTACCCGGACGGTAAGAAATCACAAACTCGAAACGAGCGAAAAACAACGCCCAACGAGCTTGACGGGCATTAAGTCGTTTGGCAGAACGGATGTACTCAAGGTTCTTATGGTCTGTCCAAACGACAAAAGGAACGGTCGCCCCCTCCAACCACTGTCGCCATTCGCCTAGGGCTAAGCGGATGGCGAGCAGTTCACGGTTACCCACATCATAGTTGCGCTCAGATGGCGACAGGCGATGAGAAAAATAAGCGCAAGGATGAACCTTATCGTCAGACTGGAAGCGCTGGGATAGAATGGCTCCCACGCCTACCTCTGAAGCGTCAACCTCGACAATGAATTGTCTAGTGACGTCAGGAGTAACGAGGATAGGAGCGGACGTAAAACGTTCTTTTAGAAGATCAAAAGCTCCCTGGGCGGAACCGGACCACTTAAAACACGTCTTGACAGAAGTAAGAGCTGTGAGAGGGGCAGCAACTTGACCGAAATTACGAATGAAACGCCGATAGAAATTAGCGAAACCTAAAAAGCGCTGCAACTCGACACGTGACCTTGGAACGGGCCAATCACTGACAGCTTGGACCTTAGCGGAATCCATCTGAATGCCTTCAGCGGAAATAACGGAACCGAGAAAAGTAACGGAGGAGACATGAAAAGAACACTTCTCAGCCTTTACGTAGAGACAATTCTCTAAAAGGCGCTGTAGAACACGTCGAACGTGCTGAACATGAATCTCGAGTGACGGTGAAAAAATCAGGATATCGTCAAGATAGACAAAAACAAAGATGTTCAGCATGTCTCTCAGAACATCATTAACTAATGCCTGAAAAACAGCTGGCGCATTGGCGAGACCAAACGGCAGAACCCGGTACTCAAAATGCCCTAACGGAGTGTTAAACGCCGTTTTCCACTCGTCCCCCTCTCTGATGCGCACGAGATGGTAAGCGTTACGAAGATCCAACTTAGTAAAGCACCTGGCTCCCTGCAGAATCTCGAAGGCTGATGACATAAGGGGAAGCGGATAACGATTCTTAACCGTTATGTCATTCAGCCCTCGATAATCCACGCAGGGGCGCAGAGTACCGTCCTTCTTCTTAACAAAAAGAACCCCGCCCCGGCCGGAGAGGAAGAAGGCACTATGGTACCGGCGTCAAGAGACACAGATAAATAATCCTCGAGAGCCTTACGTTCGGGAGCCGACAGAGAGTATAGTCTACCCCGAGGGGGAGTGGTCCCCGGAAGGAGATCAATACTACAATCATACGACCGGTGAGGAGGAAGGGAGTTGGCTCGGGACCGACTGAAGACCGTGCGCAGATCATGATATTCCTCCGGCACTCCTGTCAAATCGCCAGGTTCCTCCTGAGAAGTGGGGACAGAAGAAATGGGAGGGATGGCAGACATTAAGCACTTCACATGACAAGATACGTTCCAGGATAGGATAGAATTACAAGACCAATTAATAGAAGGATTATGACATACTAGCCAGGGATGACCCAAAACAACAGGTGTGAAAGGTGAACGAAAAATCAAAAAAGAAATAGTCTCACTGTGGTTACCAGATACTGTGAGAGTTAAAGGTAGTGTCTCAAATTTGATACTGGGAAGATGACTACCATCTAAGGCAAACATGGGCGTAGGCTTGTCTAACTGTCTGAAAGGAATGTTATGTTTCCGAACCCATGCTTCGTCCATGAAACAACCCTCAGCCCCAGAGTCAATCAAGGCACTGCATGTAGCACCCGAACCGGTCCAGCGTAGATGGACCGACATAGTAGTACAAGATCTAGATGAAGAGACCTGAGTAGTAGCGCTCACCAGTAGCCCTCCGCTTACTGATGGGCTCTGGCCTCTTACTGGACAAGAATTAACAAAATGTCCATCAAATCCGCAATAGAGGCACAGGCGGTTGGTGATCCTCCGTTCCCTCTCCTTAGTCGAGATGCGAATCCCTCCCAGCTGCATGGGCTCAGTCTCAGAGCCAGAGGAGGGAGATGGTTGCGATGCGGAGCAGGGAAACACCGTTGATGCGAGCTCTCTTCCACGAGCCTGGTGACGAAGATCTACCCGTCGTTCTATGCGGATGGCGAGAGCAATCAAAGAGTCCACACTGGAAGGAACCTCCCGAGAGAGAATCTCATCTTTGACCACTGTGTGGAGTCCCTCCAGAAAACGAGCGAGCAGCGCCGGCTCGTTCCAGTCACTAGAGGCAGCAAGAGTACGAAACTCTATAGAGTAATCCGTTATGGATCGATCACCTTGGCATAGGGAAGCCAGGACCCTAGAAGCCTCCCCACCAAAAACTGAACGGTCAAAAACCCGAATCATCTCCTCTTTAAAGTTCTGGTAATTGTTAGAACAATCAGCCCTTGCCTCCCAGATAGCTGTGCCCCACTCTCGGGCCCGGCCAGTAAGGAGTGAAATGACGTAAGCAACCCGAGCTCTCTCTCTAGAGTATGTGTTGGGTTGGAGAGAGAACACAATCTCACACTGGGTGAGAAAGGAGCGGCACTCAGTGGGCTGCCCGGAGTAGCAAGGTGGGTTATTAACCCTAGGTTCTGGAGGCTCGGCAGGCCAGGAAGTAACAGGTGGCACGAGACGAAGACTCTGGAACTGTCCAGAGAGGTCGGAAACCTGAGCGGCCAGGTTCTCCACGGCATGGCGAGCAGCAGACAATTCCTGCTCGTGTCTGCCGAGCATGGCTCCTTGGATCTCGACGGCAGTGTTACGAGCGTCTGTAGTCGCTGGGTCCATTCCTCGGTCGGATCCTTCTGTCATGCTGGTGAATGAGGACCCAAAAGCGACTTGGCGAAAACAGAGTATTTAATCCAGAATAAACTTTACAAAACAAAAAGCATAATACTACACGTAAAGACTAGAACAGACTGGAGACTTGATCGAGAACTGCAGGTTGCCTCGGGAAGGCACTTGAACCTAGCAGACTCAGACACCTGCTCACCACGCAGCATCTGAGGGAAACACGACACGACAGGGCAAAACATAGACACAGCACGGTGAATTATAAATGAGGATCCGACAGGGCAGGTACGGGAAACAAGGAGAGAAATAGGGACTCTAATCAGGGAAAAGGATCGGGAACAGGTGTGGGAAGACTAAATGATGATTAGGGGAATAGGAACAGCTGGGAGCAGGAACGGAACGATAGAGAGAAGAGAGAGCGAGAGAGTGAGAGAGGGAGGGGGAGAGAGAGGGCTAGAAAGAGGGAAAGAACCTAATAAGACCAGCAGAGGGAAACGAATAGAATGGGAAGCACAGGGACAAGACATGATAATAAATGACAAAACATGACACTACAGGCCCGTGATCCAAAAGCGGCCCCTGAGCCGATTTAAATAACGTGGCACCCTGGGCAAAATGATATTGAGACCACACATGCAGAGGATATAATCCTAACATCAAAAAATATTTTTTTTTAAGTATGGGTTTTAAACTAATGAAGAAAGACATGGAGAAAGACACTGAAAATACTTTATTTTGCATTTTTGTTTCAATGTGCCACTGATAGCAAATAAAAGGGACACTGCACCCTTAAATAGCACATCTAAACTAAGTATACATACAGCTCGTTTGGGGATGAAGTTGAATCCTTGACAATGATCTAAGAGCAGTTTTATGGTTTTCCCGCTAATAGTTAAGGTTATGATTGGAGGGTGGGTAAAGCTGATCCTCGATCTGTATCTAATAGAAACTTCAGTGTACTGTAGAAGCACAGCTGTGAATGTGAAATTGATTAACTAAATGTTTGTATAGGGAGTTGTCCACCTCATTTTCAAACGCTTTTAAAAGATGAAGCCAAACGCGGGAACTATGGCAACATCTTTCTCTGCGCTTGCGCATTATCATAATTCATTATGCGCACCACTAGAAATTCCTGCATTAGTATGTTTCTGTTAGCGGAGACATCATGACAAAATACCCCATGTATTACTGTCCTGCTGATGTGCCTGGACCGTGTAGGCTAAACTGCTCATTAAAAACACATAACTGATCCAAATGGTTGCCCAGTCAGGCATGTTAGTTTCAGTTATTTCCAAATTAATATGTATTCAAAACGCCAGGCTTTTGAGCGGTTATTCAAATGACACATAGTTTTGTACGCAGTTGAAAACAATAATAACATAATAACATAATTCATTACATTGTGTTGTTATAGCCTAGGTAGGGTACATTTCTTGTCCCTATAAAACAATAGGATAGCTTTCAGAGCTGCGTACCCATGGACGTGGAAGGACCGCACTCAGCGCAGCCTCCGGAGCGCACATAGTGTTGGCTAACTATGATTTCACTATCTGAAAAAAAATGTTTTCTTTCACTGTGTAAATTGACTGGATAAATTCACTGCAGTATTATGCCTAACACTGAGTTTATGAATTATGGTCTAAGCTTAGGCTGTAGGTCACGGTACATCTCCAGCCTGTCTGTCTTCATTGCTCTGATGAGTGTAACAGTATAACTTTAGACCGTCCCCTCGCGCGAAACAGGGACCCTCTGCACACATCAACAACAGTCTACAAGCCGCTGCCCTTGCAGAGCAAGGGGAACCACTACTTCAAGGTCTCAGAGCAAGTGACGTCCGTGCTTGAAACGCTATTTAGCGCGCACCACCGCTAACTAGCTAGCCGTTTCACATCCGTTACACTCAATCCCCTTTTCACCTCCTCCTTTTCCGCAGCAACCAGTGATCCGGGTCAACAGCATCAATGTAACAGTATAACTTTAGACCGTCCCCTCACCCATACCCAGGCGCGAACCAGGGACCCTTTGCACACATCAACAACAGTCACCAACTGTTGGGCACAGAGTTGAAAAGGAGAAGCCCGTATTATCCTATCCTGTTAACACCAGACTACATCCTGACAAAATAGACCTACACCGTATGAGTGACCTAATAATGTACCTTTCTGGACCTTCTAAACTGTCAAGAATAGACCCAGACTGATCCAAATGGTCGCATAATCAGGCCCAGGCTGTTACCCTACTGTATGCAGTTATTTCGGTATGAAACAAAACAGAATGTGTGAGCGGTTATTCAAATTAGCCCACATCACTGCAGTTTACAGCATATAGACAAGAACGGTGTATTCACTTGATAACAATAATACATTGTTGTAGGCCAGGTATAATAATTGTATGGCCTAATATCTAGATACTATTTACCTTCTTACTTACAAAAGCTATAAGCACATGTAGCTTGATCCTTTTTTATACTCGGCCTAATAGTCTATTGGAGGGAAAGCAGCAGGTTTGGTCGCGCTATTTGCTGAATGTAAAACAGGTCTACGGCATAGAAAACGCATGTTGGGGAAAGTTGAGGAAATCGTGCGATCACTTTTGGACAGTTATGATAACATTGTTGCACTGATACATTGCAAATAGTTTCAGAGGACGTACAGAGTAATAAAAAAAAGAAGAGCCAAAGAAATGGACAACAATTCGATAAATGGAAATCACTTGAGCAAGGAGGCAATGACGTGCTGTAAAAGATGTGCAGGCTAGACGGTGTTTGTTGTTGAATTGCTACATTTAAATTACTGGTAATATATTGCTTTTCATTAGGCCTTGATGTACATATTATTATTTGCAGTTGTCACTATGACAACGAACACACCATGAAAGCACTGCATTTGTATAATTTTTTATAATTTCTATATTTTTTTTATAATTTTATAATTGTATAGTCTATAGTTTATCATTCTAGTTATTGGGTGGATGGCCCGGGCCTTTAACTCCGACACAACACAACTAACAGTATTATCACAACAGAACTAGCGAACTTGAATGAAATACATATACAATTACACGTACTCAATTACACTTATACTTGACTGTTATACTCTATAATATGTCTCTTTCCAATAATTTAATCTGGAAAATTTGCCACCGGCGCGTTGCAATGGTAAATAAGGCGGAAATCGAATCATTCACTTCCGTTGTTTGGCTGTGCCCATAGCAACGTTCGACAATGAGGTGGATAGATTAACAGAGTTCTATTGAATCCGTTTCAGCATCAAACGTTCCATGACAATAACGTTCTCATTTACATTCTAAACTAGAATGTATCGGAGCTATTGATACCGACATGGGAAATATACACATTCTAAGGCTCAGTCGCAAATCATACCCTGTTCTCCATTCAGTGCACTAGCATATAAGAATATGAGACGTAGCCAAAGTCTAACCATGTCACTTTAACTCCGTATCTCTATCGCTGTGGTTTGTATAAGTAACATTATGTGTTTTTAAATAAAAACTGTTGTATAGAATTCTGGTCAGATCTGCTTGTAAAGAATTTGGGTTTCTAGATAAAGAGAAGAACTGTCTTTGTATTGTATGCAATAAACTGTAAGCATGTATGAATAGCTAATAATAATCTAATAAAATACTGACTGTGTAGCCTAGTTATTGAATTATTTGACGGGGGAAATGGTGGAAGGATATGCATTTTGACAGACACCAAAAAATATATGTACCTATCTCTACACTATACACTATCGGTCAAAAGTTTTAGAACACCTACTCACACCTACTCAAGGGTTTAAAAAAAAATGTTTAAACTATTTTCTACATTGTAGAATAATAGTGAAGACATCAAAACTATAAAATAACACATATTGAATCATGTAATAACCAAAAAAGTGTTACACAAGATTATTCAAATAGCCACACTTTGCCTTGATGACAGCTTTGCACACTCTTGGCATTCTCTCAACCGGCTTCACCTGGAATACTTTTCAAACAGTCAACAGGAGTTCCCAAATACACCACCGTTCAAAAGTTTGGGGTCACTTAGAAATGTCCTTGTTTTTGAAAGAAAAGCAATTTTTTGACCATTAAAATAACATAAAATTGATCAGAAATACAGTGTAGACATTGTTAATGTTGTAAATGGCTATTGTAGCTGGAAACGGAATATCTATATAGGCGTACAGATGCCCTTTATCAGCAACCATCACTCCTGTGTTCCAATGGCACGTTTTGTAGCTAATCAAAGTTTATAATTTTAAAAGGCTAATTGATCATTAGAAAACCCTTTTGCAAATATGTTAGCAGAGCTGCAAACTGTTGTTCTGATTAAAGAACCAATAAAACTGGCCTTCTTTAGACTAGTTGAGTATCTGGAGCATCAGCATTTGTGGGATCGATTACAGACTCAAAATGGCCAGAAACAAATAACTTTCTTCTGAAACTCATCAGTCTATTCTTGTTCTGAGAAATTAAGGCTATTCCATGTGAGAAATTGCCAAGAAACTGAAGATCTTGTACAACGCTGTGTACAACTCTCTTCACAGAACAGCGCAAACTGGCTCTAACCAGAGTAGAAAGAGGAGTGGGAGGCCCCGGTGCACAAATGAGCAAGAGGGCAAGTACATTAGAGTGTCTAGTTTGAGAAATAGACACCTCACAAGTCCTCAATTGTCAGTTTCATTAAATAGTACCTGCAAAACACCAGTCTCAACGTCAACCATGAAGAGGCGACTCCGGGATGCTGGCCTTCTAGGCAGAATTCCTCTGTCCAGTGTCTGTGTTCTTTTGCCCATCTTAATCTTTTCTTTTTATTGACCGGTCTGAGATATGGCTTTTTCTTTGCAACTCTGCAGTTCCATAGTTAAACTCGGTAGTGTCAGTCAGTCAATAAAGCATTAGAGTGTCATGTTTTGTCTTAGATTGTCTTGTCATTTTGCTTTTCCCTCTGTTCATTTTCCCCCTGCTGGTCTTTTTAGGTTCGTTCCCCTTTTTCTCTCTCCCTTCCTCTCTCTCTTCTCTCTATCGTTCCGTTCCTGCTCCCAGCTGTTCCTATTCCCCTAATCAATCATTTAGTCTTCCCACACCTGTTCCTTATCTTTTCCCCTGATTAGAGTCCCTATTTCTTCCCTTGTTTTCCGTTCCTGTCCTGTCGGATCCTTGTCTATTGTTCACCGTGCTGTGTCTGTGTATCGCCCTGTCGTGTCGTGTTTCCCTCAGATGCTGCGTGGAGAGCAGGTGTCTGAGTCTGCTAGGTTCAAGTGCCTTCCCGAGGCAACCTGCAGTTCTTGATCGAGTCTCCAGTCTGTTCTCGTCATTACGAGTGGAATTATGTCTTATGTTTGTAGAATTACTTTACTGGATTAAAGACTCTGTTTTCGCCAAGTCGCTTTTGGGTCCTCATTCACCTGCATGACATAGAGCCCCTTTCTCTGCTTCTTCTTCTTCAAAATTGGTGAAGTACAGTTGAAGTCTGAAGTTTATATACATCTTGGCCAAACACATGTAAACTAATTTTTTCACGAATCCTGACATTTAATCCTAGTAAATATTCCCTGTTTTAAGTCAGTTAGGATCACCACTTTATTTTAAGAATGTGAAATGTCAGAATAATAGTAGAGAGAATGATTTATTTCAGCTATATTTTCTTTCATCACATTCCCTTTGGGTCAGAAGTTTACATACACTCAGTTAGTATTTGGTAGCATTGCCTTTAAATTGTTTAACTTGGGTCAAACGTTTTGGGTAGCCTTCCACAAGCTTCCCACAATAAGTTGGGTGAATTTTAGCCCATTCCTCCTGAGAGCTGATGTAACTGAGTCAGGTTTGTAGACCTCCTTGCTCACACACGCTTTTTCAGTTCTGCCCACAAATGTTCTATAGGAATGAGGTCAGGGCTTTGTGATGGCCACTCCAATACCTTGACTTTGTTGTCCTTAAGCCATTTTGCCACAACTTTGGAAGTATGCTTGGGGACATTGTCCATTTGGAAGACCCATATGCAACTAAGCTTTAACTTCCTGACTGATGTCTTGAGATGTTGCTTCAATATATCCACATCATTTTCCTGCCTCATGATGCCAATGATTTTGTGAAGTGCACCAGTCCCTCCTGCAGCAAAGCACCCCCACACCATGATGCTGCCCCCCCTGTGCTTTACGGTTGGGATGCTATTCTTCGGCTTGCAAGCATCCCCCTTTTTCCTCCAAACATAACAATGGTCATCATGGACAAACAGTTCTATTTTTGTTTTAATCAGACCAGAGGACATTTCTCCAAAAACTATGATCTTTGTCCCCATGTGCAGTTGAAAACCAGAGTCTGGCTTTTTTATGGTGGTTTTGGAGCAGTGGCTTCTTCCTTGCTGAGCGGCCTTTCAGGTTATGTCGATATAGGAATTGTTTTACTGTGGATATATATACTTTTGTTCCCGTTTCCTCCAGCATCTTCACAAGGTCCTTTGCTGTTGTTCTGGGATTGATTTGCACTTTTCGCACCAAAGTACGTTTATCTCTCGTAGACAGAGCGCGTCTCCTTCCTGAGCGGTATGACGGCTGTGTGGTCCCATTGTGTTTATACTTGTGTACTATTGTTTGTACAGATGAACATGGTACCTTCAGGCGTTTGGAAATTGCTCCCAAGGATGAACCAGACTTGTCTGGGGGGTCTTGGCTGATTTCTTCTGTTTTCCCATGATGTCAAACAAAGAGGCACTGAGTTTGAAGGTAGGCCTTGAAATACATCCACAGGTACACCTCCAGTTGACTCAAATTATGTCAATTGGACTATCAGAAGCTTCTAAAGCTATGACATAATTTTCTGAAATTTTCCAAGATATTTGAAGACACGGTCAACTTAGTGTATGTGAACTTCTGACCCACTGGAATTGTGATACAGTGAATTATAAATGGAATAATCTGTCTGGAAACAGTTGTTGGAAAAATGACTTGTGTCATGCACAAAGTAGATGTCCTAACCGACTTGCCAAAACTATAGTTTGTTAACAAGAAATCTGTGGAGTGGTAGAAAAATGAGTTTTAATGTCTCCAACCTAAGTGTATGTAAACTAGTTTTAATGACTCCAACCTAAGTGTATGTAAACTAGTTTTAATGACTCCAACCTAAGTGTATGTAAACTTCAGACTTCAACTGTATAATCAAAAAACAACATTGATACTCCACACACAGAGACGCATACAAAGCTCTCCCTCACCCTCCATTTGGCAAATCTGACCATAATTCTATCCTCCTGATTCCTGCTTACAAGCTAAATCTAAAGCAGGAAGCACCAGTGACTCACTCAATACGGAGGAGGTCAGATGACTCGTATGCTACCCAACAGGACTGTTTTGCTAGCACAGACAGGAATAGGTTCCAGGATTCATCCAATGGCATTGAGGATTATAACACCTCAGTCACCAACTTCATCAACAAGTGCATCGATGACATCGTCCCCACAGTGACCGTACGTATGTTTCCCAACCAGAAGCCATGGATTACAGGCAACATCCTCACAGAGCTAAAGGCTAGAGCTGCTGCTTTCAAGGAGCGGGACACTAATCCGGATGCCTATAAGAAATCCCACAATGCACTCAGACAAACAGGCAGAGGGTCAATACAGGACTAAGATTGAATCCTACTTCACCGGCTCTGACTCTTGTCGGATGTGGCAGGGCTTGGAATCTATTACGGACCACAAAGGGAAACCCAGACATGTGTTCCGGACGACTGTGTTATCATGCTCTGCGACTGTGTTATCATGCTCTGCGACTGTGTTATCATGCTCTGTGACTGTGTTATCATGCTCTGTGACTGTGTTATCATGCTCTGCGACTGTGTTATCATGCTCTGCGACTGTGTTATCATGCTCTGCGACTGTGTTATCATGCTCTGCGACTGTGTTATCATGCTCTGCAACTGTGTTATCATGCTCTGTGACTGTGTTATCATGCTCTGCGACTGTGTTATCATGCTCTGCGACTGCAACTGTGTTATCATGCTCTGCGACTGTGTTATCACGCTCTGCGACTGTGTTATCATGCTCTGCGACTGTGTTATCATGCTCTGTGACTGTGGTATCATGCTCTGCGACTGCAACTGTGTTATCATGCTCTGTGACTGTGTTATCACGCTCTGCGACTGTGTTATCACGCAGTAGTACTGTGTTACCATGCTCTGCGACTGTGTTATCATGCTCTGCGTAGTCGTTTTAAACAGGTCAACATTCACAAAGCCGTGGTGCCAGACAGATTACCAGGACGTGTACTCAAAGCATGTGCAGACCAACTGGCAAGTGTCTTCATTGACATTTTCAACCTTCCCCTATCGAGTCTGTAATACCTACGTTTCAAACAGACCACCATAGTGAAATATGACATACTCTTTAACATTCCCCCTATAAGGCCTCTAGGGCGGCAGCGTAGCCTAGTGGTTAGAGTGTTGGACTAGTAACCGGAAGGTTGCGAGTTCAAACCCCCGAGCTGACAAGGTACAAATCTGTCGTTCTGCCCCTGAACAGGCAGTTAACCCACTGTTCCCAGGCCGTCATTGAAAGTAAGAATGTGTTCTTAACTGACTTGCCTGGTTAAATAAAGGTTAAATAAAGGTTAAATAAAGGTAAAATAAAATAATAAAAAAATAAAAATAGGTCATTTGACTGCAGGAAAGGGCTACACAGAATCTTCAGACAACACATGTCATAAAGGTCTCTATGTCATTGTTTTAACCCACCATCTGTGTCAACATGGTTCATTCCAGTCATATTACTGGATGTACCGGGTCCATTCTAAGATTAGGTGGTAGGAGGGTTGTCTTTGATGAATCATTTCCAGGGGGAGGTTGAGTTGATCATAAGGTGTGTCTGTGGCCTGTGACTCAGTGGTACAGCTGTAGTGATATAATCACCTGCTGTGCTCTCTAACACACACACACACACACACACACACACACACACACACACACACACACACACACACACACACACACACACACACTCAGGGGCTCTTGTGAGAAAGAGAAATATAAATAAAAACAGGGGGGAAGAGAGAGAGAGGGGTGGGGGGAGAGAGAGGGGGAGAGAGAGAGAGGGAGGGGGGTGGGGAGAGAGAGGGTGGGGAGAGAGAGGGGGGGGGAGGGAGAGAGAGGGGGGGAGAGAGAGGGTGGGGAGAGAGAGGGGTGGGGAGGGAGAGAGAGAGGGGCGGAGAGAGGGTGGGGAGAGAGAGAGGGGTGGGGAGAGAGAGGGATAGAGGGTGGGGAGGGAGAGAGAGGGAGAGAGGGGAGAGAGAGGGGTGGGGAGAGAGAGAGAGAGGGGGAGAGAGAGGGTGGGGGAGAGAGGGAGGGTGGGGAGAGAGAGGGGGAGAGAGAGGGTGGGGAGAGAGAGGGAGGGTGGGGAGAGGGGGTGGGGAGAGCGAGGGGGAGAGAGAGGGGGGTGGGGAGAGAGAGGGGTGGGGGAGAGAGAGGGGTGGGGAGAGGGAGAGGGGGGAGAGAGAGGGGGGAGAGAGAGAGGGGGGAGAGAGAGGGGTGGGGGGAGAGGGAGAGAGGGAGAGAGAGAGAGGGTGGGGAGAGAGAGGGAGGGTGGGGAGAGCGAGGGGGGGGAGAGAGAGGGTGAGAGAGAGAGAGGGTGGAGAGAGAGGGGGTGGGGAGAGCGATGGGGAGAGAGAGGGGTGGGGGAGAGAGAGGGGTGGGGAGAGAGAGAGGGTGGGGAGAGAGAGGGGGGGAGGGAGAGAGGGGGAGAGAGAGGGGTGGGGAGAGGGAGAGAGGGGGAGAGAGAGAGGGTGGGGAGAGAGAGGGAGGGTGGGGAGAGCGAGGGGGAGAGAGAGGGTGAGGAGAGAGAGGGGGAGAGAGAGGGGGGTGGGGGAGCGATGGGGAGAGAGAGGGTGGGGAGAGAGAGGGTGGGGAGAGAGAGAGGTGGGGAGAAAGAGGGGTGGGGAGAGAGAGGGGTGGGGAGAGAGGGGTGGGGAGAGAGAGGAGGAGGGGGAGGAGAAAGGGGTGGGGGAGAGAGGGGTGGGGGAGAGAGAGGGGTGGGGAGAGAGAGGGGGTGGGGAGAGAGAGGGTGGGGGAGAGAGGGGGGGAGAGAGAGAGGGTGGGGAGAGAGAGGGGGGTAGGGAGAGCGAGGGGGAGAGAGAGGGGTGGGGGAGAGAGGGGAGGAGAGAGAGGGGTGGGGAGAGAGAGGGGGGGAGAGAGAGGGGTGGGGGAGAGAGAGGGGGTGGGGAGAGAGAGAGGAGGGGAGAGAGAGGGTGGGGAGAGAGAGGGGGGGGAGAGAGGGTGGGGAGAGAGAGGGGTGGGGGAGAGAGGGGGGAGAGAGAGGGTGGGGAGAGAGAGGGGGAGAGAGAGGGGGGGGAGAGAGAGGGGGTAGGGAGAGCGAGGGGGAGAGAGAGGGGTGGGGAGAGAGAGGGGGAGAGAGAGGGGTGGGGAGAGAGAGGGGGGAGAGAGAGGGGTGGGGAGAGAGAGAGGGGGGGGGAGAGAGAGGTGGGGAGAGAGAGGGGTGGGGAGAGAGAGGGGGGGAGAGAGAGGGGTGGGGAGAGAGAGGGTGGGGAGAGAGAGAGGTGGGGAGAGAGAGGGGTGGGGAGAGAGAGAGGTGGGGAGAGAGAGGGGTGGGGAGAGAGAGAGGGGTGGGGAGAGAGAGGGTGGGGAGAGAGGGGGGGGGAGAGAGGGGTGAGGAGAGAGAGGGGTGGGGGAGAGAGAGGGGGAGAGAGAGAGGGGTGGGGGAGAGAGAGAGGGGTGGGGAGAGAGAGGGGGAGAGAGAGGCTATTTGGGGAGAGAGAGGGGGAGAAGAGGGGTGCGGGGAGAGAGATGGGTGGGGAGAGAGAGAGGTGAGAGGCTATATTGAGGTGGGGAGAGAAGAGAGGTGAGGCTACATTGAGATGCTGTGAAGAGAGAAGAGGGAGAGACTATATTGAGATGCTGTGAAGAGAGAGGTGGGGAGAGAGAGGTGGGGAGAGGCTAGGGGGTGGGGAGATGGGGTAAGAGAGAAGAAGAGGTGAGAGGGTACATTGAGATGCTGGAGAGAGAGGGGTGGGGAGAGAAGAGGTGAGAGACTATATTGAGATGCTGTGAAGAGAGAAGAAGAGGTGAGAGGCTATATTGAGATGCTGTGAAGAGAGAAGAAGAGGTGAGAGGCTACATTGAGATGCTGTGAAGAGAGAAGAAGAGGTGAGGGCTACATTGAGATGCTGGGAAGAGAGAAGAAGAGGTGAGAGGCTATACTGAGATGATGTGAAGAGAGAAGAAGAGGTGAGAGGCTATATTGAGATGCTGCGAAGAGAGAAGAAGAGGTGAGAGGCTACATTGAGATGCTGTGAAGAGAGAAGAAGAGGTGAGAGGCTATACTGAGATGATGTGAAGAGAGAAGAAGAGGTGAGAGGCTATATTGAGATGCTGCGAAGAGAGAAGAAGAGGTGAGAGACTATATTGAGATGCTGTGAAGAGAGAAGAAGAGGTGAGAGGCTATATTGAGATGCTGCGAAGAGAGAAGAAGAGGTGAGAGGCTACATTGAGATGCTGTGAAGAGAGAAGAAGAGGTGAGAGGCTATATTGAGATGCTGCGAAGAGAGAAGAAGAGGTGAGAGGCTATATTGAGATGCTGTAAAGAGAGAAGGGGTGCGAGACTATATTGAGATGCTGTGAAGAGAGAAGAAGAGGTGAGAGGCTATATTGAGATGCTGTGAAGAGAGAAGAAGAGGTGAGAGGCTACATTGAGATGCTGTGAAGAGAGAAGAAGAGGTGAGAGGCTATATTGAGATGCTGTGAAGAGAGAAGAAGAGGTGAGAGGCTATATTGAGATGCTGTGAAGAGAGAAGAAGAGGTGAGAGGCTATATTGAGATGCTGTGAAGAGAGAAGAAGAGCTGAGAGATATACAGAACATGGAGAGAGGGCAATAGACTGATAGATAATCAAATCAACTCAAATTGTATTGGTCACATACACATATTTAGCAGATGTTCTTGCGGGTGTAGCGAAATGCTTGTGCTCCAACAGCGCAGTAATATCTAACAATTCACAATAATACACAAATCAAAAGTAAACAAATGGAATAAATAAATATTTAAATATTAGGACAAACAATGTTGGAGTGCCATTGACTAAAATACAGAAGAATATAATACAGTATGTACATATGAGATGAGTAAAACAGTATGTAAACACTATTAAAGTGACTAGTGTTCCGTTATTAAAGTGGCCAGTGATTCCATGACTATGTACAGTATATAGGGCAGCATCCTCTAAGGTGCAGGGTTGAGTAGCCGGGTAGTAGCCGGCTAGTGATGGCTGTTTCACAGTCTGGTGGCCTTGAGATGGAAGCTGTTTTCAGTCTGTCTGTCCCAGCTTTGATGCACCTGTACTGACCTCGCCTTCTGGATGATAGCGGGGTGAACAGGCCGTGGCTCGGGTGGTTGACCGCATGGTGCCCTCAAAGTGAATCAATAAGCTAAGGACCCTGGGACTGAACACCTCCCTCTGCAACTGTATCCTGGACTTCCTGACTGGCTGCCCCCAGGTGGTAAGGGTAGGTAACAACACATCCGCCAAGCTGATCCTCAACACTGGAGACCCTCAGGGGTACGTGCTCAGTCCCCTCCTGTACTCCCTGTTCACTCATTACTGCACGGCCAGGCACGACTCCAACACCATCATTACGTTTGCCGATGACACAACAGTGGTAGGCCTGATCACCAACAACGACGAGACAGCCTATAGGGAGGAGGTCAGAGACCCGGCCGTGTGGTGCCAGGACAACAACCTCTCCTTCAACGTGATCAAGACAAAGGAGATGATTGTGGACTACAGGAAAGGAGGACCAAGCACGCCCCCATTCTCATCGACGGGGCTGTAGTGGAGCAGGTTGAGCCAACAAACTAACATGGTCCAAGCATGCCAAGACAGTCGTGAAGAAAGCACAACAAAGCCTATTCCCCCTCAGGAGACTAAAAATATTTGCCATAGGTCCTCAGATCCTCAAAAGGTTCTACAGCTGCACCATCGAGAGCATCCTGACTGGCTACAGAGGGTAGTGCGTACGGCCCAGTACATTACAGGGGCCAAGCTTCCTGCCATCCAGGACATCTATACCAGGTGGGGTCAGAGGAAGGATCTAAAAATTGTAAAAGACTGTTCTCTCTGCTTTCACACGGCAAGTGGTACCAGAGCGCCAAGTCTAGGACCAATAAGCCTTTAAGCAGCTTCTACCCCCAAGCCATAAGACTCCTGAACATCTAATCAAATGGCTACCCAGACTGTTTGCATTGTCCCCCCTCTTTTACACCCCTGCTACTCTCTGTTATTATCTATACATAGTCACTTTAATAACTCTACCTACATGTACATATTACCTCAATTACCTCCACATTGACTCTGTAGCGGTACCCCCTGTATATAGCCTCCACATTAACTCTGTACCGGTACCCCCTGTATATAGTCTTCACATTGACTCTGTAGCGGTACCCCCTGTATATAGTCTCCACATTGACTCTGTACCTGTACCCCTGTATATAGTCTTCACATTGACTCTGTACAGGTACCCCCTGTATATAGTATCCACATTGACTCTGTAGTGGTACCCCCCTGTATATAGTCTCCACATTGACTCTGTACCGGTACCCCCTGTATATAGTCTTCACATTGACTCTGTACTGGTACCCCCTGTATATAGTCTCCACATTGACTCTGTAGTGGTACCCCCTGTATATAGCCTCCACATTGACTCTGTACCGGTACCCCCTGTATATAGTCTCCACATTGACTCTGTACCGGTACCCCCTGTATATAGTCTCCACATTGACTCTGTACCGGTACCCCCTGTATATAGCCTCCACATTGACTCTGTACCGGTACCCCCTGTATATAGCCTCCACATTGACTCTGTACCTGTACCCCCTGTATATAGCCTCCACATTGACTCTGTACCATACCCCCCTGTATATAGTCTCCACATTAACTCTGTACCATACCCCCCTGTATATAGTCTCCACATTAACTCTGTACCATACCCCCCTGTATATAGTCTCCACATTGACTCTGTACCATACCCCCCTGTATATAGTCTCCACATGAACTCTGTACCATACCCCCCTGTATATAGTCTCCACATTAACTCTGTACCGGTACCCCCTGTATATAGTCTCCACATTAACTCTGTACCGGTACCCCCTGTATATAGCCTCCACATTGACTCTGTACCGGTACCCCCTGTATATAGTCTCCACATTGACTCTGTAGTGGTACCCCCTGTATATAGTCTCCACATTGACTCTGTAGTGGTACCCCCTGTATATAGTCTCCACATTGACTCTGTACTGGTACCCCCTGTATATAGTCTCCACATTGACTCTGTACCGGTACCCCCTGTATATAGTCTCCACATTGACTCTGTACCGGTACCCCCTGTATATAGTCTCCACATTGACTCTGTACTGGTACCCCCTGTATATAGCCTCCACATTGACTCTGTACCGGTACCCCCTGTATATAGTCTCCACATTGACTCTGTAGTGGTACCCCCTGTATATAGCCTCCACATTGACTCTGTACTGGTACCCCCTGTATATAGTCTCCACATTGACTCTGTAGTGGTACCCCCTGTATATAGTCTCCACATTGACTCTGTAGTGGTACCCCCTGTATATAGTCTTGCTATTGTTATTTTACTGCTGCTCTTTAACTACATGTTCCTTTTATTTCTTATTCATAGTTTTTAAACTGTACTGCTGGTTTCTTGTAAGTAACCATCTCACTCTGAGGTCTACCTACACCTTTTGTTTTATCTGGTGCATGTGACTCATACCATTTGATTTGATGTCATTGATGATCTTTTTGGTCTTCCTGTGTCATCGGGTGTTGTAGGTGTCCTGACAGCTGTAACTCTAGTGTGTGGGTGGAAGGGTGTGTGGTAAGCATGTGCAGAGGTGTGCCAGCTTCCCTGCCTGCGTATTTATCATCTCCCTGGTGTCTCCCAGCCTGCCTACATGTTATCTACCTCCCTGGTGTCTCTCTGGTGTCTCCCTGGTGTCTCTCTGGTGTCTCCCTGGTGTCTCCCTCTCTCCCTGCCTATGTATATCCCTGGTGTGTCCCTGCCTGCCTACATGTTATCTACCTCCCTGGTGTCTCTCTGGTGTCTCTCTGGTGTCTCCCTGGTGTCTCCCTGGTGTCTCCCTTGTGTCTCCCTGGTGTCTCCCTGGTGTCTCCCTGGTGTTTTCATGGTATCTCCCTGGTGTTTTCATGGTGTCTCCCTGGTGTCTCCCTGGTGTCTCCCTTGTGTCTCCCTGGTGTCTCCCTGGTGTCTCCCTGGTGTCTCCCTTGTATCTCCCTGGTGTCTCCCTGGTGTTTTCATGGTGTCTCCCTGGTGTCTCCCTGGTGTTTTCATGGTGTCTCCCTGGTGTTTCATGGTATCTCCCTGGTGTTTTCCTGGTGTCTCCCTGGTATCTCCCTGGTGTCTCTCTGGTGTTTTCATGGTGTCTCCCTGGTATCTCCCTGGTGTCTCCCTGGTGTCTCCCTGGTGTTTTCATGATGTCTCCCTGGTATCTCCCTGGTGTCTCCCTGGTGTCTCCCTGGTATCTCCCTGGTGTCTCCTTGGTATCTCCCTGGTATCTCCCTGGAGTCTCCCTGGTGTCTCCCTGGTGTTTTCATGGTGTCTCCCTGGTATCTCCCTGGTGTCTCTCTGGTGTTTTCATGGTGTCTCCCTGGTATCTCCCTGGTGTCTCCCTGGTGTTTTCATGGTGTCTCCCTGGTATCTCCCTGGTGTCTCCCTGGTGTCTCCCTGGTATCTCCCTGGTGTCTCCCTGGTATCTCCCTGGTGTTTTCATGGTGTCTCCCTGGTATCTCCCTGGTGTCTCCCTGGTGTCTCCCTGGTATCTCCCTGGTGTCTCCCTGGTATCTCCCTGGTGTTTTCATGGTGTCTCTCTGATGTCTCCCTGGTGTTTTCCTGGTGTCTCCCTGCCTGCCTACATATTACCTCCATAGTGTCTCCCCAGTGACTCCCTGGTGTCTCACTGATGTACTACCCTCATCTGACCACAGGGGGGTAGAGAGATATGGAGGAAGAGATACTGTACACTACAGTCGTTGTCAAAAGTGCACTACTTTGACCAGGGCCCTATGGGTTGTGCACTACTTTGACCAGGGCCCTATGGGTAGTGCACTACTTTGACCAGGGCCCGATGGGTAGTGCACTACTTTGACCTGGGCCCTATGGGTAGTGCACTACTTTGACCAGGGCCCTATGGGTAGTGCACTACTTTGACCAGGGCCCTATGGGTAGTGCACTACTTTGACCAGGGTCCTATGGGTAGTGCACTACTTTGACCAGGGCCCTATGGGTAGTGCACTACTTTGACCAGGTCCCGATGGGTAGTGCACTACTTTGACCTGGGCCCTATGGGTAGTGCACTACTTTGACCAGGGCCCTATGGGTAGTGCACTACTTTGACCAGGGCCCTATGGGTAGTGCACTACTTTGACCAGGGCCCTTTGGGTAGTGCACTACTTTGACCAGGGCCCTATGGGTAGTGCACTACTTTGACCTGGGCCCTATGGGTAGTGCACTACTTTGACCTGGGCCCTATGGGTAGTGCACTACTTTGACCTGGGCCCTATGGGTAGTGCACTACTTTGACCTGGGCCCTATGGGTAGTGCACTACTTTGACCTAGGCCCTATGGGTAGTGCACTACTTTGACCTGGCCTGGGCCCACAAGGTGTCATTTGGGATGTAACCAGGAAGAGTTATGCTGAGGGGACAACCTCAATAATTTATCATCACCAGGCCTTTTAACACTCAATACATTTTCTTTACATGGTCTGACACACACACACACACACACACACACACACACACACACACACACACACACACACACACACACACACACACACACACACACACACACACACACACACACACACACACACACACACACACACACACACACACAGACCAACCAACCATTGACAGACAGTGAAATGTACAAGAGGGAAACTCAACGCAAAAAATATATTTAGCTTCTTTTTTATTTTATCAGTTTATTTGGCAAATAAATCTCACTTGTTTTGTATTTAATTTATTTACAATAGTAAAAATAAATCATTTGTCGATGATATTTAGGATTATACATTGGACACTTACAGTGCAATTATTGTAACATCTCCCTTCTCATAATGTCCTAAATGCAACCCTATTCCCACTGGATTGCCCTACATCTGACAAGGGCACATAGGGCTCTGGTCAAAAGTAGTGCACTACCCATAGGGCTCTGGTCTAAAGTAGTGCACTACCCATAGGGCTCTGGTCTAAAGTAGTACTCTACCCATAGGGCTCTGGTCTAAAGTAGTACTCTACCCATAGGGCTCTGGTCTAATGTAGTACACTACCCATAGGGCTCTGGTCAAAAGTAGTGCACTACCCATAGGGCTCTGGTCTAAAGTAGTGCACTACCCATAGGGCTCTGGTTAAAAGTAGTGCACTACCCATAGGGCTCTGGTCTAAAGCAGTGCACTATGTAGGGAATAGGGTGCCATTTGGAACACACATATAAAGTGCATTGTACTTTGTCATCATCACATGGATATTTAACAATATAAAGAAGAAAATAAAAACATGATTCCAGGATGCTACGTCCTAAATCGCACCCTATCCCTTACACACTCCGCTGCTTTTGCTATTGGAGTTAGGGTGTCATTTGGGACGTAAACAATAAGAACAACAATAATATGTCAGCTCTGTTATGTCACAGTATCATCAACCAATCATGTCCCTTGTTCAGGGCCTGACTTCCTTATTCTATGAGGGACACATCCCAACTTTTTTTTTGATCAGACCCTTTTTTTGACATACCCAAAACTAACTTCCTGTAGCTAAAGGACCTGAAGCAAGGACATGTATGTTCTTGGTACCATTTGAAAGGAAACAGTTGTGGAAATGTGAAATTAATGTATGAGAATATAACACATTAGATATTGTAAAAGAAAATACAACGTTTTATTTTCTTTGAAATGCAAGAGAAAGGCCAAAATGTTATAGTCCAGTTTAGACGCCATTTATATTTTCGCCACTAGATGGGAGCAGTGTATGTGCAACGTTTTAGACTGATTCAATGAACCATTGCATTTCGGTTAAAATGTTGTATCAAGACTGCCCAAATGTGCCTAATTGGTTTATTGATACATTTTCAAGTTCATAACTGTGCACTCTCCTCAAACAATAGCATGGTATTATTTCACTGTAATAGCTACTGTAAACTGGACAGTGCAGTTAGATTAACAAGAATTAAAGCTTTCTTCCCATATCAGATATGTCAATGTCCTGGGAAATATTCTTGTTACTTACAACCTCATACTAATCAAATTAGCCTACGTTAGTTCAACCGTCCCGCAGGGGACCCACCGATCCTGTAGAGGATTTAAGTTTAAGTTAGGATTCTCCCCTAAGAAACAATGACAATTCAACCATAAACAATGTTTAATCTGTGAAGGCTATACATGGTCCCAGTGAAGTTTAGCTCTCAGGTACCGCTATAGACAATCTTTTAGTAAACGTGAAGATAAAATGGCCGAACATGACATTTTACCATGTTCTAAAATGTTAATGAATGGGCCTAGTGCTTTCAATGTGCTGAAAGCTCTTTACACAGTGGGAAAGGCTAGTTGATTTAGTGAGTCAGTCTCTTTTGATTTTCTCCTATGTGCGCACACACACACACACACACACACACACACACACACACACACACACACACACACACACACAGGTGGCTTAGGTTTAGTGGTTCTTTTGTTAAGCAGCAAAAGCCTTAGCAACGGGATCCATCTTTACACAGACTCCGATATGAGAGAGAGAGAGAGAGAGAGAGAGAGAGAGAGAGAGAGAGAGAGAGAGAGAGAGAGAGAGAGAGAGAGAGAGAGAGAGAGAGAGAGAGAGAGAGAGAGAGAGAGAGGAGGAGAGGTAGAGAGAGAGAGAAAGAGAGGTAGAGAGAGAGGTAGAGAGGGAGAGAGGTAGAGAGGTAGAAAGGTAGAGGTAGAGAGGTAGAAAGGTAGAGAGGAGAGATGAAGAGAGGGTAGAGAGGTAGAGAGAGAGGGAGAGAGAGAAAGAGAAAGACAGAGAAAGGTAGAGAGAGAGGTAGAGAGGTAGAGAGGTAGAGAGGTAGAGAGAGAGAGGTAGAGGTAGAGAGAGAGAGGTAGAGAGAGAGAGAGAGAGGGGTAGAGATGTAGAGAGAGAGATGGGTAGAGAGGTAGAGAGAGAGATGAAGGAGAGAGAGAGAGGGGGGTAGAGCGGTAGATGGGAGAGAGATGAAGGAGAGAGAGAGAGAGAGAGGGGTAGAGAGGTTTAGAGGTAGAGAGAGAGATGAAGGAGAGAGAGAGAGAGGGGTAGAGAAGTAGAGAGGTAGAGAGAGAGATGAAGGAGAGAGAGATGAAGGAGAGAGAGAGAGAGAGATGAAGGAGAGAGATGAAGGAGAGAGATGGTAGAGAGAGAGATGAAGGAGAGAGAGATGAAGGAGAGAGAGAGAGATGAAGGAGAGAGAGAGATGAGGGAGAGAGAGATGAAGGAGAGAGAGAGAGGGGTAGAGAGGTAGAGGTAGAGAGAGAGATGAAGGAGAGAGAGAGAGGGGTAGAGAGGTAGAGAGAGAGATGAAGGAGAGAGAGATGAAGGAGAGAGAGAGAGATGAAGGAGAGAGAGAGATGAGGGAGAGAGAGATGAAGGAGAGAGAGGTAGAGAGAGATGAAGGAGAGAGAGATGAAGGAGAGAGAGAGAGAGAGAGCGAGAGAGAGAGAGAGAGAGATGAAGGAGAGATGGGTAAAGTTAGGAAAGTGGGGGGAAAGTGGGAACCATGGGCACAGAGAAGAGGTGGGAAGCACAAAGTTGGGGTTGGGGATAAAATGTTCCTAGATCAGTCTTGTATATCATCTCAACATCAGACGTGGTAGGCTATCATACTATCTCAAAGCTCATGAATGCCTTTACCTTGAAATACACCAGAAAGAGATGCATACGTGATAAATACATCAACCAAAATAACCCACTAGTCATAAGTAAGAAATATGGCATAATCCACCACACATTGTTGCAAGAAATGATTTTGACCATTGATAAGAACACACACACACACACACACACATTAACAACCATATTATTAAAAAAATATGTTTCTGTACAGCATTGAATAAGGAAAATAACTCCCTTTCTCTCCTGAAGAGACAGTGGCAAGGGTACAGAAATAGAATGAGTAGAATCTATTTATATCGGTTTGTCTACAGCAGTATGGCCCATCTTGGTGTGTTTTTATACATACGAGAGTCGAGCTTTTATCCTGGAGGCCCACCGTGTCTGCTGTAGTTTTCGTTCCTCTGTTAATTGACCAATTAACCAATTAACATCACTGATTGGCTATAGAGTGGTCACAGCTGGTTTCCAGGTGTGATTCAAGAGACTAATTGAAAGTCAATGATGAGGATCACCTGGTTCGTGATCATCAGGCACCAATACGGAAGAAAACGGAGTGAAACTAAAATGGACCTCCTGCCCTATTTTCATTCCTCCGATTCGATCCTCCGATTTCTATTGGACAAATTAATTGTGAACCACGGGGTGACACACACACACACACACACACACACACACACACACACACACACACACACACACACACACACACACACACACACACACACACACACACACACACACACACACACACACACACACACACACACACACACACAGTGCCTGGTCGTTCCACCCCCGCTCTATAGGCATAACAGAGTATATATATTCACGATAACGGGATTCAATGACACTTGAGGACGCACCTCACATCAGAGAGCTTCTACCACCGTGGTTGAATGATTCCATCAGAGAGCTTCTACCACCGTGGTTGAATGATTCCATCAGAGAGTTTCTACCACCGTGGTTGAATGATTCCATCAGAGAGCTTCTACCACCGTGGTTGAACGATTCCATCAGAGAGTTTCTACCACCGTGGTTGAACGATTCCATCAGAGAGTTTCTACCACCGTGGTTGAACGATTCCATCAGAGAGCTTCTACCACCGTGGTTGAACGATTCCATCAGAGAGTTTCTACCACCGTGGTTGAATGATTCCATCAGAGAGTTTCTACCACCGTGGTTGAACGATTCCATCAGAGAGTTTCTACCACCGTGGTTGAACGATTCCATCAGAGAGTTTCTACCACCGTGGTTGAACGATTACATCAGAGTCACCAGGGGTGTATTCATTACTCACAAATATAAACCCAATATAAACCCAATATAAACCCAATATAAACCCAATATAAACCTGTTGGCATCTGCTTTGAAGGCTGACACAAGCAGATAATACTTATCTGGATGTTATCATAGATATACATCATATGTCATAGATATTCAGCGTATCTAGATCTATCTAGAATCTAGTTCTATAATCATTCACATGGTTTATGTAGATTTAGGCTAACCATGTTTCTGTTTATTTTTTATTGTTGAACGTTGTGAGAGCTTGATTTGAAGGGATTCTATCGATTATTAGTTCCAGTTCCCCCTCTCTCAGTTGTAGCTTTTTGAGATTGACCTGTACACGGTAGTAAGTAACACTGTTGGAGCTATTTTATCCACTACAAACACACTGAACGATATTGCAGAGGAGTTAGGTACGATAAGGCCAACGGAAGAGTTACAGAATCTGCCTTTTCAAGGAATTGGAGGAATTGGGTTTGCATTAATTGCCTGACTACACTACAGGCCCAATAGAACCGTATTCCCTATCTAGTGCATTGCTTTGCAGGGCCCATAGAGCTCACAATTAGTGCACTATATCGGCAGCAGAGTGCCATTTGGGGCTCAGCCTAACAGGGAAAGCATGTGACTGTTTGCTTGTCCATCCCGCTGAATAGAAAACTATAGAAAAGACACCATTTTACAAAGTAGAAAAAGTCCATCATCAACATTATGAACAAGTTATTGTCCAGTAAGTTATTGTCCAGTAAGTTAATGTCCAGTAAGTTATTGTCCAGTAAGTTATTGTCCAGTAAGTTATTGTCCAGTAAGTTAATGTCCAGTAAGTCAACGTCCAGTAATTTAATGTCCAGTAAGTCAACGTCCAGTAAGTTAATGTCCAGTAAGTTATTGTCCAGTAAGTTAATGTCCAGTAAGTTATTGTCCAGTAAGTTAACGTCCAGTAAGTTATTGTCCAGTAAGTTATTGTCCAGTAAGTTATTGTCCAGTAAGTTAATGTCCAGTAAGTTTTGTCCAGTAAGTTAATGTCCAGTAAGTTAATGTCTAGTCCTGTGCTCCATTTTGAGAGTTGCCTATTTATAGTTTGTTCTTCGTTTTAAAAAAAAACTAATTGTCCATTGAATCACCCTATTAGACTGTCCCTGTTTCCCAACACAGCCGACTATCACCATGACTGGTACATCACCAGGCACTTATCCACAGTAGTGTTTTACCATTGTCGGTGTGTTGCTGTTGACGTTTGTACTAAACAGTGGATACAGTTGGAGAATTGAGAGCAAACAAGCATGATTATGATTCTTTTTAAGACAGCACTATAACATCTCTAGTTTCTGTTTAGTTTGTGGGCTTCATCCTAATAGTCTAATTTTGCATCCTCTCCTCATCTCCTTTCCTTACTAACCACGTATCCAGTCAGTGTCTCTTAACCATCAGAGGTCGCGTAGGAAAGGAGACAAGGAACGGAGACAAGGAAATGGAAGCCGTGACATTAGGATGAAGAACTAACCTAAAGTATGCCCATTGTACCACAAGTAACTCTGTCATTGGAGCCTTTGTACATCAGTTCACTACAAGCCTCCCTTTCAGGGAGAAACTAACCTCATTATAATCTCTCCGTCTGTGTGTGTGTGTGTGTGTGTGTGTGTGTGTGTGTGTGTGTGTGTGTGTGTGTGTGTGTGTGTGTGTGTGTGTGTGTGTGTGTGTGTGTGTGTGTGTGTGTCTGTGTGTGTGTGTGTGTGTGTGTGTGTGTGTGTGTGTGTGTGTGTGTGTGTGTGTGTGTGTGTGTGTGTGTGTGTGTGTGTGTGTGTGTGTGTGTGTGTGTGTGTGTGTGTGTGTGTGTGTGTGTGTGTGTGTGTGCGTGCGTGCGTGCGTGCGTGCGTGCGTGCGTGCGTGCGTGCGTGCGTGCGTGCGTGCGTGCGTGCGTGTGTGTGTGTGTGTGTGTGTGTGGGAGAATGAAACTGCGCCTGGTGCCTCATTTCATACCACCGCTGCTCGGCTCACCTTGTAAAACCTCATTAATCCACCGCACTGTTGATCCGGCTGAGGCTAAGACGCGTCGGCTCCTCTCTTGCAGACGTCCAGAGACACAGAGAGGGGGCGTGTGGTGTGGAGCGTGTGTTGAGACAGACAGCATTGAGAGAGAGGGGAAATGAGGGGTATATCGGCCAATATAATAATTTAGATAAAACCCCATAGAGTGTGCTTTTGTGTTTTACATTCCATCAGGGTCAGACTGGTCCATTTTTAGCCCGTGGGACTGTCTAACTTCGGTTTTTAATAGCAAATAGATTATTATCTGGCTAATATTGTTCAAGGAAATAAATGGACAGGTTTGTTAGAAATGCCAGGGCTGATTTCTGGTCCCAGTCTGGTCCTGCATTCTGTTCTGCTGTGCTGCTGTTGCCTATTGTCCATATGCATCGGCAGCTAATCAATAGAACCCTATTGGATTTGGATTCATGTTCACTTCACCTGACATGAAAGAGTCAATATGCTGTTTACATTGTCGGTTTTCAGACGTGGGTTGATCAATCGTTATCATTTAACTTGTCTGCCTAAATCAATACTTGTAAACCCATGTGTACATAATCAATAGGCCCAGTTGACATTTTATTTCAAGTCCCGTTAATGATATCAAATTATATCATATTACCTATTAATTGTTGTGATTGCCTGTCACACAATACTTTCAACCTATGATCATTCTAAAAGGATACTAGTCAGATATGACAGACTCCCTCTGCTGTCACTTGGTTAGAACCCACCGAGTCATTTAGAACCATTAGTTAGAACTAGAAGGGTTAGAACCCACCGGGTCATTTAGAACCATTAGTTAGAACTAGAATGGTTAGAACCCTCCACGTCATTTAGAAGCATTAGTTAGAACTAGAATGGTTAGAACCCACCGCGTCATTTAGAACCATTAGTTAGAACTAGAATGGTTAGAACCCACCGCGTCATTTAGAACCATTAGTTAGAACTAGAATGGTTAGAACCCTCCACGTCATTTAGAAGCATTAGTTAGAACTAGAATGGTTAGAACCCACCGTGTCATTTAGAACCATTAGTTAGAACTAGAATGGTTAGAACCCACCGCGTCATTTAGAACCATTAGTTAGAACTAGAATGGTTAGAACCCACCGCATCATTTAGAACCATTAGTTAGAACTAGAATGGTTAGAACCCACCGCATCATTTAGAACCATTAGTTAGAACTAGAATGGTTAGAACCCACCGTGTCATTTAGAACCATTAGTTAGAACTAGAATGGTTAGAACCCACCGCGTCATTTAGAACCATTAGTTAGAACTAGAATGGTTAGAACCCACCACATCATTTAGAACCATTAGTTAGAACTAGAATGGTTAGAACCCACCGCGTCATTTAGAACCATTAGTTAGAACTAGAATGGTTAGAACCCACCGCATCATTTAGAACCATTAGTTAGAACTAGAATGGTTCAAATCCACCACACCGCAAAGTGATTGAAACTCCGCCAAAGGCCCTGCAAACATGAGCCCCGACTGTGACACACGTTTTGTCACCTCTCGCTCTGTCTGGAAAGATAAACTCACAGGGCTGTGTTTTCTCATTCTCTCCACACCAGGCCTGTTTTCCAATGAATTATTCAACCGTACAACCAGTGAGAAGTGTTAAAACGACTGTCTGGTTAGCTGGCTCCGGATAGAATTTCCCTTGACCTTAGTCACAGATCGAGAATCAGATTTCACTTCCCAAATTGGTTAAATTAACCAGTAAGGGGGAGAATGCAAAAACTGACCATAGAGCAGAATCAAGTAGGGACTACAAGCATCAGCTCGCTGGTGCTGAAATGAGCTTTTGATGCACATTGGCAATGTCTTGACGCTGTGTTTCGCTGTCCGTGGTGCTGAAACGGTTTTAGCTGCCCGGTGTGTTTCTAGAATTACTAGAACGATGACTTGACTGTAATTGCATTTCTATACCTCATGACTGTAGGCCGGCAACATACATTGCTTAGCAGCTGTAAAAAATATATATAAATAACAGGGAAACCTCTTGTGGGCTTTTCAAAAAATTGTATGTTTCTTCTCCAAGGGTAACAATGAATAGGACTTCATATTGGCTTTGCGTGTCTGTCTGTCTGTCTGTCTGTCTGTCTGTCTGTCTGTCTGTCTGTCTGTCTGTCTGTCTGTCTGTCTGTCTGTCTGTCTGTCTGTCTGTCTGTCTGTCTGTCTGTCTGTCTGTCTGTCTGTCTGTCTGTCTGTCTGTCTGTCTGTCTGTCTGTCTGTCTGTCTGTTATGTGTTATACGCTTGTGTTTTATCCAAGAGCTTTAGTCATCATCAGCAACAAGATCATTGTGGCATGATAGTTTCTAAGGTTTTGAATGAAAACCTCAAGGTCGTAGCATTCCCACCTAACACACATCAACATTGTTGGCTAGTTAGCTCATCATTAGCAAGTTAGCTCATCATTAGCAAGTTAGCTCATCATAAGCAAGTTAGCTCATCATAAGCAAGTTAGCTCATCATAAGCAAGTTAGCTCATCATAAGCAAGTTAGCTCATCATAAGCAAGTTAGCTCATCAGTAAGAAAGTTAGCTCATCATAAGCAAGTTAGCTCATCAGTAAGCAAGTTAGCTCATCATTAGCAAGTTAGCTCATCAGTAAGCAAGTTAGCTCATCAGTAAGCAAGTTAGCTCATCAGTAAGCAAGTTAGCTCATCAGTAAGCAAGTTGGCTCATCAGTAAGTTCCAGCTCATCTTCCATCGAAGCCACTACTCGTGCCTTTTAGAGGCCTATGATCCCCCACTGAAGTGGCATTGTAAAGCGTTTAACCTGAGCCCCACACAGTTCGGAACCACCAACTTTATCCATTGGGGTACAGTATAGCCTAGGCCCAGTGCAAACCATCCCAGACTTTCTCAGTCCAGTCCATGGCCCTTCATCCTTTGATGAAGGAGAGCCGCATCCGCCCCTGCAACTCTGATCTAGACCCTAGAGAAGGATGGGAAGGGGGTTACATTGCCAGGTCACCACCCCACACCCTCCCTCTTGCCTTAGGGTCCCCTTTGACCTCACTGAGTCCTCTCCCTAAAGCTTACCCCCTCACTGGCGATCCTAGGTGGGGGGTCACCCCCATGTCCCTTGATCTCACCACCACATTCTCTTCTGGATGTCCAAGGTTGCTGGAGGCCCTGGGTCACAGAGCTAGGTTGGAAGGCGTACACCCACATCTCCTCCAATACCAGCATCATCCTGCACCCCTTCTATGTACGTCGCTACACCCCCTCCCTAGACATTGCCAGGCCCAGGGCCGGAGGGAGAGGTTGGAGCGGTCGTAGCCATGAACAATGCTTCCCTATACATCACTGGATGTCCTGGCTCCAGGTCTCAGGCTCAGATTTGACGGGACACACCCACAACACGCCAACCAGAGCCCCTTCTGTATATCCGGGTTCCTGAACGCATATATAACAGGATTTATGACTGAATTACACGCTGCCAGCAGCACCGTAGAGTATGTGTATATGATAGGATAGCTGGAATCCGCCACTATAGAATACATAGCAAACGGCAGCCAACACGTGGCGAAGGCGCTGAGAATCACGGAGAGCGTCTGGACTCCTTTGGTCGTGGACATGGCGAGGAACTGATGCTGGACGGCGATTTGCTGAGCGTGACGGAACGCGATCCGACAGATCTGCAGGTAGAGTTGCATCATCAACGCGAAAACCAGTAGGAAGAAGACAGCGAGGGCGACGGCGTTGGATTTGGTGACGGGACGACAGACTGAGCACGTTGATTGGTCGTCTAGGCAGTTCCACCCGAGTGCGGGGAGGACCCCGAGAACCAGACACGCCAACCAGATGACCCCTACCACCAGGTATGTGAAGAGGACAGTCCGCTCCGTGTGGTAGGTCAGCGCGTTGTACAGCGACAGGTACCTGTAATGCAATGAACACTTGAAATCCAGTCCGTGTTTTACATTTACATTTACACCTTTAGCACATTCACTGCATTCAACTACACCACATATCACTGTCATAGCAAGTAAAACGTTTCTCAACAAAGCAGATATCCGCAAAGTCAGAACATTTGAAACCGTCTGTATCCCTGCAAATGAAAATTTAAGATATAAAGAGAGACATAAATAGTACCGTACCTGTCCACGGTGATCGCCAAGATATTCAAGATGGATGCCGAGAATGCCGCAATGAGTATCCCTGTGGCAACCAAGGTCACGACCTCTCCCTCGACAAGATAGGTGAACACGAAGTTCAGGATGAGACCGAGACCCGCCAGGAGGTCGGCGAATGCCAGCGAGCCAATCAGGATGAACATCGGCGCTCTGAGGGTCGGCGTGTAGAAGAGGACGGCGATGACCAGCGCGTTCTCGCAGGCGATGAGTGTACCCGTTACACATAACGCCACATCCCATGGGCTAACATCCTGTTGATGACAATAATCATCCTCATATCCTTATCATGATTATCATCATTATAATGCTAATAACAACAATAACAACCACAATAATAAAATAAAAAGTATCATAATCATACCAATAACAACAATAATAATTACAATTTATATGTTAAGCAATTCTCAAAACACCCAAAGGTCACTATACTTTTTTTTAAACAATGAAATGAAATCAGCAATCACATCATAAAAGTAAACTAAACTTGATGACATCATGTCTAACCTTTTGTGAGGTCAGAGGTCGTAAGTCAAGGTCGGAGGTATAGGTGCGGCCGGGGACGTCGGAGGAGGAGGTGTTAATCCCGGGGTGGTCAGGGTAGGGGTCAGGGTAGGGGTCAAGCCAGGGGTCCAGGGGCGAGGGGTCAAAGGGCGAGGAGGAAGTAGTATTCTGGGGGATGCCGCCGCTGCTCATAGCTGCAGCTAGGGAGAGGATCATATCTGGATGGAGGGAGGTGAGAGAAGAAGAAGAAGAAGAAGAAGGGGGGGGAATAGGCTGTATTGAAATAATAAGGAGGCGGGACACCATAGTGTTAGCTTTAGGAACGTGTTTAGTTAGATCAAACCGAATACAGAATACAGAGCATTGTGGGTACTGTAGTATATCATGCTACAGAGGGTGAGGAGAAGGACAGGAGGATATGAGTCCAGGGGGCAGAGATGAGGGGAGAGTTGGGGGAGAGAGGGAGGATGAAGATGGAAAGGTGAGGGGAGAGAGAGAGAGAGAGAGAGAGAGAGAGAGAGAGAGAGAGAGAGAGAGAGAGAGAGAGAGAGAGCAGAGGTGTCCATCACAACTCTATCAATCTATCCATATATATACAGTTGAAGTCGTAAGTTTACATACACTTAGGTTGGAGTCATTTAAACTCATTTTTCAACCACTCCACAAATTTCTTGTTAGCAAACTATAATTTTGGCAAGTCGGTTAGGACATCTACTGTGCATGACACAGGACAGATTATTTCACTTATAATTCACTGCACCACAATTCCAGTGGGTCAGAAGTTTACATGCACTAAGTTGACTGTGCCTTTAAACAGCTTGGAAAATTCCTGAAAATTATGTCATTGCTTTAGAAGCTTCTGATAGGCTAATTGACATAATTTGAGTCAATTGGAGGTGTACCTGTGGATGTATTTCAAGGCCTACCTTCAAACTCAGTGCCTCTTTGTTTGACATCATGAGAAAATCAGAAGAAATCAGCCAAGACCTACACAAGTCTGGTTCATCCTTGGGAGCAATTTTCAAACACCTGAAGGTACCACGTTCATCTGTACAAACAATTGTACACAAGTATAAACACCATGGGACCACGCAGCCGTCATACCGCTCAGGAAGGAGACGCGCTCTGTCTCCTAGTGATGAACGTACTTTGGTGAGAAAAGTGCAAATCAATCCCAGAACAACAAAGGACCTTGTGAAGATGCTGGAGGAAACAGGTACAAAAGTATCTATATCCACAGTAAAACGAGTCCTATATCGACATAACCTGAAAGGCCGCTCAGCAAGGAAGAAGAAGAAGAAGCCACTGTTCCAAAACCGCCATAAATAGCCAGACTACGGTTTGCAACTGCACATGGGGACAAAGATCGTACTTTTTGGAAAAATGTCCTCTGGTCTGATGAAACAAAAATAGAACTGTTTGGCCATAATGTCCATCGTTATGTTTGAAGCAAAGGGGAGGCTTGCACGCCAAAAAACACCAACCCAACTATGAAGCACGGGGGTGGCATCACCCGTGCTTCATGTTGTGGGGGTGCTTTGCTGCAGGAGGGACTGGTGCACTTCACAAAATAGATTTACATTTTACATTTAACATTTAAGTCATTTAGCATATATAGATGGCATTTTGAAGCAGGAAAATTAGGTGGATATATTGAAGCAACATCTCAAGACATCAGTCAGGAAGTTATGACCCCAAGCATACTTCCAAAGTTGTGGCATAATGGCTTAAGGACAACAAAGTAAAATTATTGTAGTGGCCATCACAAAGCCCTGACCTCAATCCTATAGAAAATTTGTGGGCAGAACTGAAATAGCGTGTGCGAGCAAGGAGGTCTACAAACCTGACTCAGTTACACCGGCTCTGTCAGGAGGAATGGGCCAAAATTCACCCAACTTATTGAGTGAGTTTCCCTGTGGGTCCTGTTTTTTTCCTACATCCACGGGCTTACAGTATCAGGATTACATCATTAACATAACATTCCTGTCTGAAAAACAATGGCAACACTAGCTATTCTCTCTCACAATTAGAAAGGCCTAATTGGTCCTATCAAAGGTTCCAGCTGTCTTGAAATCCTAGTATGAAACCATATTGATATAGCAACACTCCTACAACACACCGGCTCCATCAGGACCTGGTCCTTCTGTAGCTCAGTTGGTAGAGCATGGCGCTTGTAACGCCAGGGTAGTGGGTTCGATTCCCGGTTTCCATAATCACTTCTTCTTCTTCATGTTTCCATAATCACTTCTCTTCTTCTTCTTCTTACATTTCATAATCATACAATCACTTCTTCTTCTTCTTCTTACATGTTTCCATAATCACTTCTTCTTCTTCTTACATGTTTCCATAATTCCTTCTTCTTCTTACATGTATCCATAATACATTCTTACACCATAATCACTCTTTCTTTCTTCTTCTTACATGCCTACAATCACTCTTCTTTTCCATAATCACCACCCCATACGTAGAATGTATGCACACATGACTGTAAGTCGCTTTGGATAAAAGCGTCTGCTAAATGGCATTTATTATTATTATTATTATTATTATTAGGATGCACATAGAATGCAGAACCATTTGTACAAACTGGCTGTTTTTTAAAATCAGCTCCAAACATTAACGGTGTCATCATAATGATGATACATAAGAAACTCAAAATCACCATCTTGGGTAAAGGTGAAGAGCAAGAAGGCATAATCACTGTTCTTACATGTTTCCATAATCACTTCTTCTTCTTCTTCTTACATGTTTCCATAATCACTTCTTCTTCTTCTTCTTACATGTATCCATAATCACTTCTTCTTCTTCTTCTTACATGTTTCCATAATCACTTCTTCTTCTTCTTCTTCTTACATGTTTCCATAATCACTTCTTCTTCTTCTTACATGTATCCATAATCACTTCTTCTTCTTCTTCTTCTTACATGTTTCCATAATCACTTCTTCTTCTTCTTCTTACATGTTTCCATAATCACTTCTTCTTCTTCTTCTTACATGTTTCCATAATCACTTCTTCTTCTTCTTCTTACATGTTTCCATAATCACTTCTTCTTCTTCTTCTTACATGTTTCCATAATCACTTCTTCTTCTTCTTCTTACATGTTTCCATAATCACTTCTTCTTCTTCTTCTTACATGTATCCATAATCACTTCTTCTTCTTCTTCTTACATGTTTCCATGTTTCCATAATCACTTCTTCTTCTTCTTCTTACATGTTTCCATAATCACTTCTTCTTCTTCTTCTTACATGTTTCCATAATCACTTCTTCTTCTTCTTCTTACATGTATCCATAATCACTTCTTCTTCTTCTTCTTACATGTTTCCATAATCACTTCTTCTTCTTCTTCTTACATGTTTCCATAATCACTTCTTCTTCTTCTTCATGTTTCCATGTTTCTTACATAATCACTTCTTCTTCTTCTTCTTACATGTTTCCATAATCACTTCTTCTTCTTCTTCTTACATGTTTCCATAATCACTTCTTCTTCTTCTTACATGTTTCCATAATCACTTCTTCTTCTTCTTCTTACATGTTTCCATAATCACTTCTTCTTCTTCTTACATGTATCCATAATCACTTCTTCTTCTTCTTCTTCTTACATGTTTCCATAATCACTTCTTCTTCTTCTTCTTACATGTTTCCATAATCACTTCTTCTTCTTCTTACATGTTTCCATAATCACTTCTTCTTCTTCTTCTTACATGTTTCATGTTTCCATAATCACTTCTTCTTCTTCTTCTTACATGTTTCCATAATCACTTCTTCTTCTTCTTCTTACATGTTTCCATAATCACTTCTTCTTCTTCTTCTTACATGTTTCCATAATCACTTCTTCTTCTTCTTACATGTATCCATAATCACTTCTTCTTCTTCTTCTTACATGTTTCCATAATCACTTCTTCTTCTTCTTCTTACATGTTTCCATAATCACTTCTTCTTCTTCTTCTTACATGTATCCATAATCACTTCTTCTTCTTCTTCTTACATGTTTCCATAATCACTTCTTCTTCTTCTTCTTACATGTTTCCATAATCACTTCTTCTTCTTCTTCTTACATGTTTCCATAATCACTTCTTCTTCTTCTTACATGTTTCCATAATCACTTCTTCTTCTTCTTACATGTATCCATAATCACTTCTTCTTCTTACATGTTTCCATAATCACTTCTTCTTCTTCTTACATGTTTCCATAATCACTTCTTCTTCTTCTTACATGTTTCCATAATCACTTCTTCTTCTTCTTCTTACATGTTTCCATAATCACTTCTTCTTCTTCTTCTTACATGTTTCCATAATCACTTCTTCTTCTTCTTCTTACATGTTTCCATAATCACTTCTTCTTCTTCTTCTTACATGTTTCCATAATCACTTCTTCTTACTTCTTCTTCTTCTTCTTACATGCACACATGACTGTAAGTCGCTTTGGATAAAAGCGTCTGCTAAATGGCATATTATTTTATTTATTTATTATTATTTATGTATCCATAATCACTTCTTCTTCTTCTTCTTACATGTTTCCATAATCACTTCTTCTTCTTCTTCTTACATGTATCCATAATGGAAAGAAAATTGCCTTCATGAAAAAAAAAGTTAAAAGTCGATTGATGCACCTTCTTACATGTTTCCGTCAATAAAAGGATCCCCAACTAAATCTGTCAGTTTAAGCTAGATATATCTGCATGGGCTGCATCTCAATCCACCCACATACGCCTATGTCAGCCTTCCACATCTGCGGTGGAAGGTGGCCGAGCTACAGGTGTGTTTGTCAGACCATGAGACATACCCAACATCTGTCTTCTCACGGAAACCTCTGTACTAATCCAAAAGCAAATGAGTACACTTTCTACTCAAACAGTCGTAAAACATTCTCTCAAATTGATTTTATATTGTTATCTACACCTCTATTTTCTCAAATTAAAAAGATTAACATTTTGACACATGAGCCTGTCCGACCACCATGCCTAATACTGCCAATTGCAAATGTCAGAATCTCCTAAACGAGCCACAAAATGCCGTTTCAATTTGAAATGTAACTCAAATGATTCCTAATGATCAATAAAAATGATATTGATGATCATCTGATTCTATGGGATGCCACCAATGGTTTTATTAAAAAGAGGAATTGCAATTGCATTTGCATTTGGGTTGAACACATCACAATAAAATAAGATATCCAAATGGCAAATGTTGTTAATGTAATGAATTTCCTCCTCTTCTTCCGAAGAGGAGAGGCGAAACGGATCAGAGGACCAATACGCGGTGTGGTAAGTGTCCATGGTTCTTTTTAATACGTTAAGGTACACATGAACAACTGACTACAAAAAACAATAAATGTGAAACCTCAAAACAGTCCTATCTGGTGCAAACACAGAGACAGGAACAATCACCCACAAACACACAGTGAAACCCAGGCTACCTAAGTATGATTCTCAATCAGAGACAACTAATGACACCTGCCTCTGATTGAGAACCATACTAGGCTGAAACATAGAAATACCCAAAACATAGAAAAACAAACATAGACTGCCCACCCAACTCACGACCCTGACCATACTAACTAAATACAAAACACAGGAAATAAAGGTCAGAATGTGACAGTTAACTGCGTTAGTATGTTCTCAACAAACACATTTTTCAGACCAGGTAGCTATTACTCTTTCCAAGGTCAAGGTATAACTTAATTTATTGATAAGACAGGGAGCAGAATTCGCCATCCATCGAGGTAGACCCACTATTACTTCCATGGTAATCGTCCCAGCTGTTTACTGGCCAACCAGCTACACAGTAATGATCAATTAGCTGATAGAGCAACTATTGTATGTGAAACAGGGGAATTACTATCAGAACCCAAATTAATCAATCAAAGACTCGCCCGCTTCTATAAATAACTGTACACCTCTGATTGTTAATCCACACCAAGCAAGACTAAGTTATTTCTAAAATAATTAAGAACTCCTCTTTTCTCTCAACAAAAGAAGCCGCCTCTCTGGGAGACCAACTCTCTCTTAATGAACTCAAAAGAGCATTGGAAAGCATGAATAAAGGCAAATAATTTGGATGAGACGGTATTCTCCCTGAGGTCTATATAAAATGTTGGAATCAATTAGGTCCAGTATTGGTCTAAATGATTAACACAGCCGTTTACAGGGGTTCATTAGGGAGAGATGTGAATACAGCACATATTGCAGTTTTATTTAGAAAAGGAGAAGGATGCCACTCTGCATCCCACTGCTGGTTTGCTTCTGAAGCTAAGCAGGATTGGTCCTGGATGGGAGACCAGATGCTGCTGGAAGTGGTGTTGGAGGGCCAGTAGGATTGGGGACATTGCCCTGTGTAAGGTAAGGCGGCAGCGTAGCCTAGTGTTTAGAGCGTTGGACTAGTAACTGGAAGGTTGCGAGTTCAAACCCCCGAGCTGACAAGGTACAAATCTGTCGTTCTGCCCCTGAACAGGCAGTTAACCCACTGTTCCCAGGCCGTCATTGAAAATAAGAATGTGTTCTTAACTGACTTGCCTGGTTAAATAAAGGTAAAATTAAAAAGGTGCTGTCTTTTAGATGGGATGTTAATAAACGGGTGTCCTGACTCTCTGTGGTCACTAATGATCCCATGCCACTTATGGTAAGACTAGGGGTGTTAACCCTGGTGTCCTGGCAAAATGTCCAATCTTCCCCTCATACTGTCACTGTCACCTAATCATCCCCAGCTTACTATTGGCTTGTTCATACTATTCCCCAGCTTGCTGCCGTAAATGAGAATGTGTTCTCAGTCAACTTACCCGGTTAAATAAAGTGTTCTCACTAGTGCATCCTATCTATCTTTGATAAACACAAATATGAATCTGTTTTCCAAAATACCGTCGTCCGTCTCGATATTTACTTACCCATATTGTTCTACACGGACCAAAGTGGGTTAGTTAAAAAAGTTTATCCTCAACTATTACATATTCAAGTTTAAACCCCCGAGCTGACAAGGTACAAATCTGTCGTTCTGCCCCCGAACAGGCAGTTAATCCACTGTTCCTAGGCCGTCATTGAAAATAAGAATTTGTTCTTAACTGACTTGCCTAGTAAAATAATAATAAAAATGTAAATGAAAAAATATCTTAAACGTTTCATCTGTGTTATCTCTCGCTGCATAAAAATCTTTGATTGGTCATATCTCTGGTCCCTCTTGGCTCCAATTTCATTCATTTGATTAAAATACTATTTTCCAATACCTCAGCAATAGTTATAACAGGCAATATGTGCTACAATCCATTCAGAATCACTAGACGCAGCAGACAAGGTGATCCGATTTCTCCTCTGCTATTTTTATAAATCTATGGAACCTCCGGCCCAGGCAATTCCTCAATCAAAGGAAGTAAGACCCATTTCCCTCAAATCTACTGATCACTTTGTCTCGTTACACGCAGCCGATATTTTACTAGACAATGCATCTCGATCGCTCCTAAACATATTGAAGTTCATAGATAAATTCAGCTTCATCTCAAATTATAAAATGAATCTAATGTACTTTAACAGAATTCTCAAATCAATTCAATCTGACCTCAATAGATTGACTAAACAGCAGAATATCTATCAAATATATTGTCACGGCTGAATTTCTGTAGTTCAATGCTTCCCAAATAAAAATCCAATTTTAGTTGTCACTTACACATGGTTATCAGATTTTAATTTATTTTAATTTATTTTTTATTTCACCTTTATTTAACCAGGTAAGCTAGTTGAGGGCAAGTTCTCATTTACAACTGCGACCTGAACAAGATAAAGCAAAGCAGTGCGACACAAACAACAACACAGAGTTACACATGGAAAAAACAAAACATTCACTCAATAACACAATAGAAAAAAGGAAAGTCTATATACAGTGTGTGCAAATGGCGTGAGGAGGTAGGCAATAACTAGGCCATAGTAGCAAAGTAATTACAAATCAACAGATTAACACTGGAGTGATAGATGACCAGATGATGATGTGCAAGTAGAGATACTGGTGTGCAAAAGAGCAGAAAAGTAAATAAAAACAATATGGGGATGAGTTTATACTGAGTTTATACTGTTTATATTCAGACATTCCCATATTCCCTTTCCATGGTTAAATGCGGTGGATCATGCTTTCAGTTTTGCGTGAATGCCGCCATCCATCCACGGTTTCTGGTTAGGGTAGGTTTTAATAGTCACAGTGGGTCCAACATCTCCAATGCACTTCTTTATAAACACACTCACCGAGTCAGCGTATAGGTCGATGTTGTTCTCTGAGGCTGGCCGGAACATATTCCAGTCCGAGTGATCAAAACAATCTTGAATGTGTAACCTTTACTTACAATGACGGCCTACTGGGGAACAGTGTGTTAACTGCCTTGATCAGGGGAAGAACGACAGATTTTTTACCTTGTCAGCTCAGGAATTCAATCCAGCAACCGTTCGGTTACAGGCCCAACACTCTAACCACTAGGCTACCTGCCGCCCCAAAATCGTAGCTTCTAATTGGGCGGACCAGCGTTGAATGGTTCTCGTCACTGGTACATCCTGTTTGAGTTTCTGCCTAAAAGACAGAAGAAGGAAGATGGCGTCGTGGTCGCATTTGCCGAAGGGAGGGCGGGGGAGGGCTTTGTATGCATCGTGGAGTAGCAGTGGTCGAGTAGCGCAATCAACATGCTGGAAGAATTTAGGTAGACTTGTTTTCAAATTTTCTTTGTTAAAATCCCCAGCTACAGTAAATGCAGCCTCACAGGCTGAATACACCGCTCGCGTCACAAAATAAATGTAGAAATCTATGTTATTCAATTATTGCACCCACACTGCTCGCGCGCGCCAACGAGCATCTGCGTTGCCAAGGGCTAAAATAGAAGTCAGTTCTATTTGCGACACAGATCATGCTGCAAGTCCTGCCACTCCCATCTCCTCATTGGTTTATGAGCAGAAACCCTCCTCATTGGTTATACCCACGTGAGTGACTGAAAGACGAATGAGGTCAGTGGTGGTAATGCACCTAATTTATGAAAGTTGCCAATCGCAATATAAAGTCAAGAGAAGAAAAAGCCTGGAAGGAAGAGAGATAACTAGAAATTATTTGGTTGACCATTTAATGTGTGGATGAATTGGTGGAGTAGGGGACCTTGTGCATTTCAGATAAAATAACAACTCAATCGTTATATCCCAGGACAAATTAGCTAGCAACAGCAAGCTAGCTAAATAGAACAAATTAGCTAGCAACAGCAAGCTAGCTAAATAGAACAAATTAGCTAGCAAGTGCAAGCTAGCTAGCTAAATTGCCATAAATGTTTAATGCTTTTTGACCTGTCCCCAAATAAATATAATTGGTTCAGAGTTTGTTTTGATATTTTAACTTGAGTGTCGTGATTGCATTTGGTGTGGGGGGACAAAATATATTTATTCACGGTGGCGCAAGATGGCGCACACAAGCAGCTGGTTTGGGTTCCGTGTCACGGTGTGTCAGTGTATGGTTTCCAGTTTGCATAGAGTCTAGTGAAGTTCCTTAATGGCCGTCTTGGTATCTGCTTGAGGGGGAATGTACACAGCTGTGACTATAAATGACAAGAATTCTCTTGGTAGGTAAAATTGGCCTGCACTTGATTGTAAGGAATTCTAGATCGGGTGAGCAGAAGAACTTGAGTTCCTGCATGTTGTTATGATTACACCATGAGTCTGTAACGGGATTCGTCTTCTTCTGACGAGGAGTATGAAGGATCGGACCAATATGCAGCGTGGTCCGTGACCATGTTGATATTTATTAACACTGAGCGCAAAAAAACTAAATAACAAGGAGAACGAACGAAAATGAAACAGTTCTGTCTGGTGAAGACACAGAGACAGCAAACAACTACCCATAACTAACATGGGGAAAACAGGCTACCTAAGTATGATTCTCAATCAGAGACAACGAATGACACCTGCCTCTGATTGAGAACCATAATAGGCCAAACACATAAACACAACATAGAAAAAAGAACATAGACTACCCACCCCAACTCACACCTGACCAAACTAACACAAAGACATAATAAAGGATCTAAGGTCAGAACGTGACAGTACCCCCCCCCCCTCCCCCCCAAAGGTGCGGACTCCGGCCGCAAAGCCTGAACCTATAGGGGAGGGTCTGGGTGGACGTCTGTCCGCGGTGGTGGCTCTTGCGCGGGACGTGGACCCCACTCCACCATAGTCTTGGCCCACTTAAGTGGCGCCTTGGGAGCGGCGACCCTCACCTCCGACCTCGGACTGGGGACCCTTGCCGCGGGTCCCAAATAGGTGGGAGACTCCAGCAGCGCCGGACAGGTGGGAGACTCCGGCAGTGCCGGAGTGACGGGCGGCACTGGCAGCTCCTGACTGACGGGCGGCTCTGGCAGCTCAGGACAGACGGGCGGCTCTGGCCGCTCAAGACAGACGGAAGAACCTAAAGGGAGGAGACGGCGAGACAGCCGGGGAGACCTACAGGAGGCCTGTTGCGTGGAGGAGGCACCGGATGGACCGGGCTGTGGGGGAGCACTGGAGATCTGGTGCATATCATACGCACCTCTCCCTTAGGCTCAATACCCACATTCGCCCAGCACGGGCGGAGCACAGGCATAGGACGCACTGCACCCTCCCAGCGCCCCGGAGACACAGCATGCAGCACTGGCGCAGGATACCCTGGACCGAAACGGCGTACTGGAGACCAAACACGCTGGGCTGGCACAACACGCCCTGGCTGGATACCCACTCTCGCATGGCACTTGGGGAGGGGAGGGGGCCTATAGGGCTATGAGCGTGTACTGGTGACACCGTGCGCTTGACAGCATATCTCGGTGCCTGACCAGTACTGCACTTCTTCCGGTAAGCATGAGGAGTGGGCTCAGGTCTCCAACCTGACTCTGGTCAGACTGCCAGATGGTGAAGCGTGATTCATCACTCCAGAGAACGAGTTTCCACTGCTCCAGAGTCCAATGGTGGCGAGCTTTACACAATTCCAGCCGACGCTTCGCATTGCGCATGGTAATCTTAGGCTTGTGTGTGGCTGCTCAGCCATGGAAACCCATTTCATGAAGCTCCCAACAAACAGTTATTGTGCTGATGTTGCTTCCAGAGGCAGTTTGGAACTCTGTAGTGAGTGTCGCAACCGAGACAGAGGGTTCTGTGAACTTGTGTGGCCTGCCACTTCGCGACTGAGCCGTTGTTGCTCATAGACATTTCCACTTCACCACAACAACACTTACAGTTGACCATGGCAGCTCTAGCAGGGCAGAAATTTGATCAACTGACTTGTTGGAAAGGTGGCATCCCATGACGGTGCCACGTTGAAAGCCACTGAGCTCTTCAGTAAGGCCATTCTGCTGTCAACGTTTGTCTATGGAGATTGCATGGCCGCGTGCTCGATTTTATACACCTGTCAGCAAAGGGTGTGGCTGAAATAGAAGAATCCACTAATTTCAAGCGTTGTCCACATATTTGTGTATATATAGTGTACATTACACAACACAAGATGTTGCCTGGTAGTCTAATGCTTCTTGTTAGAAGACACACACACACCAAGCACACACACACACACACACAACTTGGTATGGCTTTTCTCCATACTGCAATGAATCATCTTGAAATTGCTTTCCTTTTGCTCCTACTGAATGCAATAACCTGACCTTTTGAAGTGGTAGGCTACATAGGGTAACCAACAGCAACGTCTAAAACATATCCAAATGAAGGAAAACAAAATCAATGTGTTGTATTCTCACCCGACATATGTGTCCGAAATAGAGTCGTCCTCATAGGCTTGGAGCCATCACCTTGCAATGAAGGGTTCTATTTTTAGAAAAACGTTAAACATGGGTTTTATATAAAGAACAACACAGAGACTGCGATAGCAGAATATCCCAAATATGAACGCGCGCGTGCAGCAGCGCTTAGAATCCGCGAGATCGTTCTGATTCTGGAGTTGCGCAGACAGAAATCACCGAGCTAATTTTAACTCCGCCAGCGCGCGCCAAACCAGCAAGCTCCATTCACAAATTTCTCGTCTTCCCTCCCTCGGTTCCTCCTTCCCCTCCCTCTCTCCCAGGCATGCACGCACACGAACGCGCGTACAGGCACACACGCGCACGCGCACGCACAAACACACACATAGGCCACTTAACCGCAATACACGTTCCTTTTGATGGTTTCTATTTATACATCTGTTTTCTATTGTTGTGTTTTATTGTCAACAAACGATCTGTTAATAAACACATCAGACGGTTCTGTATAAGTAGGCTAAAGACGTAACAATACCACAGTTTCATTCAACAACATTGCTTTTTCCCCAGCGCAGTCCGTGACTGTAGAGCAAGAGAGAGCGAGAGAGAGGGGAGATAGAGGAGGGGGGGATAGAGAGGAGGGGGAGAGAGAGGAGGGAGAGAGAGATGGGGATGGAGAGAGGAGAGATAGAGGAGGGGGGATAGAGAGGAGGGGGAGAGAGATGAGGATGGAGAGAGGAGGGGAGAGGGGAGATAGAGGAGGGGGATAGAGAGGAGGGGGAGAGAGAGGAGGGGGAGAGAGATGGGGATGGAGAGAGGAGGGAGAGAGAGGGGAGATAGAGGAGGGGGGAATAGAGAGGAGGGGGAGAGAGAGGAGGGGGAGAGAGATGGGGATGGAGAGAGGAGGGAGAGAGAGGGGAGATAGAGGAGGGGGGTAGAGAGGAGGGGGAGAGAGATGGGGATGGAGAGAGGAGGGAGAGAGAGGGGAGATAGAGGAGGGGGGATAGAGAGGAGGGGGAGAGAGAGGAGGGGGAGAAAGATGGGGATGGAGAGAGGAGGGAGAGAGAGGGGGAGACAGAGGGGGGGGGGGTAGAGAGGAGGGGGGAGAGATGGGGATGGAGAGAGGAGGGAGAGAGAGGGGAGATAGAGGAGGGGAGATAGAGAGGAGGGGAGAGAGATGGGGATGGAGAGAGGAGGGAGAGAGAGGGGAGATAGAGGAGGGGGGATAGAGAGGAGGGGGATAGAGAGGAGGGGGAGAGAGATGGGGATGGAGAGAGGAGAGAGAGAGGGAGATAGAGGAGGGGGGATAGAGAGGAGGGGGAGAGAGATGGGGATGGGAGAGAGGAGAGAGAGAGAGGGGAGATAGAGGAGGGGGATAGAGAGGAGGGGGAGAGAGATGGGGATGGAGAGAGGAGGGAGAGAGAGGGGAGATAGAGGAGGAGGGGGGGTAGATGGGGATGGAGAGAGGAGGGAGAGAGAGGGGAGATAGAGGAGGGGGATAGAGAGGAGGGGGAGAGAGATGGGGATGGAGAGAGGAGAGAGAGAGGGTAGATAGAGGAGGGGGGGTAGAGAGGAAGGGGAGAGAGATGGGGATGGAGAGAGGAGGGAGAGAGAGGGGGAGGAGAGGAGGGGGATGGAGAGAGGAGGGAGAGAGATGGGGATGGAGAGAGGAGGGGAGAGAGAGGGATGGAGAGATAGAGGAGGGGGGATAGAGAGGGAGGGGGTGAGAGATGGGGATGGAGAGAGCGAGAGCGAGAGGGGAGATAGAGGGGGGGATAGAGAGGAGGGGGAGAGAGATGGGGATGGAGAGAGCGAGAGAGAGAGGGAGATAGAGGAGGGATGGGGTAGAGAGGAGGGGGAGAGAGATGGAGATGGAGAGAGCGAGAGAGAGAGGGGAGATAGAGGAGGGGGGATAGAGAGGAGGGGGAGAGGGGAGATAGAGGAGGGGGATAGAGAGGAGGGGGAGAGAGGGGAGATAGAGGAGGGGGGTAGAGAGGGGGGAGAGAGATGGGGATGGAGAGAGGAGGGAGAGAGAGGGGAGATAGAGGAGGGGGGATAGAGAGGAGGGGAGAGAGAGGAGGGGGAGAGAGATGGGGATGGAGAGAGGAGGAGAGAGAGGGGAGACAGAGGGGGGTAGAGAGGAGGGGGAGAGATGGGGATGGAGAGAGGAGGGAGAGAGAGGGGAGATAGAGGAGGGGGAGATAGAGAGGAGGGAGAGAGATGGGGATGGAGAGAGGAGGGAGAGAGAGGGGAGATAGAGGAGGGGGGATAGAGAGGAGGGGGATAGAGAGGAGGGGAGAGAGATGGGGATGGAGAGAGGAGGAGAGAGGGGAGATAGAGGGGGGATAGAGGAGGGGGATAGAGAGGAGGGGGAGAGAGATGGGGATGGAGAGAGGAGAGAGAGAGGGGAGATAGAGGAGGGGGGATAGAGAGGAGGGGGAGAGAGATGGGGATGGAGAGAGGAGGGAGAGAGAGGGGGAGATAGAGGAGGAGGGGGGGGTAGATGGGGATGGAGAGAGGAGGAGAGAGAGGGGAGATAGAGGAGGGGGGATAGAGAGGAGGGGGAGAGAGATGGGGATGGAGAGAGAGAGAGAGAGGGTAGATAGAGGAGGGGGTAGAGAGGAGGGGAGAGAGATGGGGATGGAGAGAGGAGGGAGAGAGAGGGGAGGTAGAGGAGGGGGATAGAGAGGAGGGGGAGAGAGATGGGGATGGAGAGAGGAGAGAGAGAGCGGGGAGATAGAGGAGGGGAGATAGAGAGGAGGGGAGAGAGATGGGGATGGGAGAGGAGGAGAGAGAGGGGAGATAGAGGAGGGGGATAGAGAGGAGGGGGATAGAGAGGAGGGGGGGAGATGGGGATGGAGAGAGGAGAGAGAGGGGAGAGAGAGGAGGGGGATAGAGAGGAGGGGAGAGAGATGGGGATGGAGAGAGAGAGAGAGAGAGGGAGATAGAGGAGGGGGATAGAGAGGAGGGAGAGAGATGGGGATGGAGAGAGGAGGGAGAGAGAGGGAGATAGAGGAGGGGGGGTAGATGGGGATGGAGAGAGGAGGGAGAGAGAGGGGAGATAGAGGGGGGGGATAGAGAGGAGGGGAGAGAGATGGGGATGGAGAGAGGAGAGAGAGAGGGTAGATAGAGGAGGGGGGTAGAGAGGAAGGGGAGAGAGATGGGGATGGAGAGAGGAGGGAGAGAGAGGGGAGGTAGAGGAGGGGGATAGAGAGGAGGGGGAGAGAGATGGGGATGGAGAGAGAGAGAGAGAGCGGGGAGATAGAGGAGGGGGATAGAGAGGAGGGGGAGAGAGATGGGGATGGAGAGAGCGAGAGAGAGAGGGGAGATAGAGGAGGGGGATAGAGAGGAGGGGAGAGAGATGGGGATGGAGAGAGCGAGAGAGAGAGGGGAGATAGAGGAGGGATGGGGTAGAGAGGAGGGGGGAGAGAGATGGAGATGGAGAGAGCGAGAGAGAGAGGGGAGATAGAGGAGGGGGATAGAGAGGAGGGGGAGGGGAGATAGAGGAGGGGGGATAGAGAGGAGGGGGAGAGAGGGAGATAGAGGAGGGGGATAGAGAGGAGGGAGAGAGAGGGGAGATAGAGAGGAGGGGGAGAGAGGGGAGATAGAGGAGGGGGATAGAGAGGAGGGGAGAGAGGGGAGATAGAGGAGGGGGAGATAGAGAGGAGGGGGAGAGAGATGAGGATGGAGAGAGCGAGAGAGAGAGGGGAGATAGAGGAGGGGAGAGATAGAGAGGAGAGAGAGGAGATAGAGGAGGGGGATAGAGAGGAGAGAGAGGAGATAGAGGAGGGGGATAGAGAGGAGAGAGAGGAGGGGGAGAGAGATGAGGATGGAGAGAGGGGGGGGTAGAGAGGGAGAGAGAGGGGAGATAGAGGAGGGGGAGATGGAGAGAGATGGGGATGGAGAGGAGAGAGAGACGAGATAGAGGAGGGGGATAGAGAGGAGAGAGAGAGGAGATAGAGGAGGGGGAGATAGAGGAGATGGGGATGGAGAGGAGAGAGAGACGAGATAGAGGAGGGGGATAGAGAGGAGAGAGAGAGGAGATAGAGGGGGGGAGATAGAGGAGGGGGGTAGAGAGGAGATAGAGGAGGGGGTAGAGAGGAGAGAGAGAGGAGATAGAGGAGGGGGAGATAGAGGAGGGGGTAGAGAGGAGATAGAGGAGGGGGTAGAGAGGAGAGATAGAGGAGGGGGTAGAGAGGGAGAGAGAGACGAGATAGAGGAGGGGGATAGAGAGGAGAGAGAGGAGATAGAGGAGGGGGAGATAGAGGAGGGGGTAGAGAGGAGAGAGAGAGGAGATAGAGGAGGAGGGAGATAGAGGAGGGGATAGAGGAGAGGAGAGGAGGAGGGGGGGTAGAGAGAGAGAGAGGAGATAGAGGAGGGGGAGATAGAGGAGGGGGGGTAGAGAGGAGATAGAGGAGGGGGGTAGAGAGGAGAGATAGAGGAGGGGGTAGAGAGGAGAGAGAGAGGAGATAGAGGGAGGGAGATAGAGGAGGGGGTAGAGAGGAGATAGAGGAGGGGGTAGAGAGGAGAGAGAGAGGAGATAGAGGAGGGGGAGATAGAGGAGGGGGGGTAGAGAGGAGATAGAGGAGGGGGTAGAGAGGAGAGAGAGAGGAGATAGAGGAGGGGGAGATAGAGGAGGGGGTAGAGAGGAGATAGAGGAGGGGGGAGAGAGGCGATAGAGGAGGGGGGGAGAGAGAGAGAGAGAGAGAGGAGATAGAGGAGGGGGGGAGAGAGGCGATAGAGGAGATGAGGGTAGAGAGAGAGAGAGAGAGAGGAGATAGAGGAGGGGGAGATAGAGGAGGAGGGTAGAGAGGAGATAGAGGAGGGGGGAGAGGCGATAGAGGAGGGGGAGAGAGGCGATAGAGGGAGGGGAGGAGAGAGAGAGAGAGAGGAGATAGAGGAGGGGGGGGAGAGAGGCGATAGAGGAGATGAGGGTAGAGAGAGAGAGAGAGGAGAGAGACTCCATAGAGATAGACAGAGAATAAGAATACAACAGATAAATACATTACCAGTTCCTTGTGTCCTTTTAACTCCGCTGGATAAAAATGCAAAATATTTTATGTAGAGTAGTCCTTGAAAAGAGGAGCGTGGTGCGGATCTCTTACGCTATCCCTTCGCTATCCCTTCGCTATTCCATCGCTTCAACACTCTCGGCAGTTTCAGCGCCTCTGCCGCTTGCCGCTCTCCCCCAGCCAAGCCCACCGCTCATTGGACGCGCTGCCGGCGATTCCATAATTCTCCCCC
>NC_060193.1:10199187-10201687 GCF_021184085.1 Oncorhynchus gorbuscha
CACTATTTGTTACGTTACAGCCTTATTCTAAAATTGATTCAATTTACACCATCTCTCTCTTTAGCTCTCTTTCTCTATACACCACCAGTGAAAAGTTTTAGAACACCTAATTATTCAAGGATTTTTCTTTATTTTTGGTATTTTCTACATTGTAGAATAATAGTGAAGACATCAAAACTATAAAATAACACATATGGAGTCATATAGTAACCAAAAAAGTGTGCAAAGCTGTCATCAAGGCAAAGGGTGGCTATTTGAAAAATCACAAATATAAAATATATTTCGTTTTGTTTAACACTTTTTTGGTTACTACATGATTCCATATGTTTTTTAATTCATAGTTTTGATGTCTTCACTATTATTCGACAATGTAGAAAATACCAAAAATAAAGAAACGCTTCAATAAGTAGGTGTTTTAAAACTTTTGACTGGTGGTGTATAGAGAAAGAGAGCTAAAGAGAGAGATGTAGAGATAAAGCACGATAGAAATATATATATAGAGAGAGAAAATATATATAGAGAGAGAACTAGATATAGACAGAAAAAGATAGAGAGAGAGAGAGATATAGAAAGAGAGAGATGAAGAGAGATATAGAGAGAAATATATGTGTGTATATATATATATATATATATATATATATATATATATACAAAGGAGATATATATATAGAGAGAAAGAGATAAATAGAGATAAAGAGAGATAAAGAGACATATCACAAAGGCCCGAGGTAGGTGTTGACGCAATGTGATTTCTGTATCCCAGTAGGGACCAGGGGAAAGTGGCCCTCCGTAACAACTAAGTGCTGCGAGCTATGGGAGTATCGGATTGCCGAAGGACAGCCTTCTGCAAAGCTGGTAAGCCGGAGAGTCCTGCTCTACTCTATAGACCTGCTGAGATAATTTTTCCGTGCTGACTGGCTAGAGGAAGAGGCCTCGAGTGATGAGGGTGATTAAATCACCCGGGGCCGCATCAGGCCAAAGTTGGTTTGATATTCCTCGATACTCCTGACAACGAAAACCCCAACCATGGTTGGGAGACCACTTTGATGGTCGGGAGAGCAAAAGGGCACTCTGACGACGGTGAAGGCCGAAGAGAGTAAACAAGGGAGGGCTATGGCTCAAAATCAGGGACATGCCCCAGTTGCCTGGGTTGTGCGCGACTGGCTCATCCCCATTTCCCCGTAAAGCATGGCCGCATGGCGCACCTGTGGGCAGGTGAGTCGGCCGCTATCAAACGGGATTGGGGGTTACCAGTGAACCGGGACTTCCCGACATGGTCTCCAATTTTGAAGCGGCTTGAGTCTCGCCCAGGATCCTCGCGTGGCACTGGGAACCCAGCCAACCTTTCTGGGCTCAGGCTGGGGTACAATGTCTTCCCTCCCTTTCTGCAGCGGAGGAGCACCCGGAAGCCAACCCTGACCTCAAACCTTTTTTATCCGTGAACTGTGGCCTCTCGCTCGACTCTGTTCCCCTAGACAGGCAGCCAATCAGAGAACGATGGCTTGAACGCTACCCCAGCTCCGGCTGGGAGAGGGAGATCCAAGTTATTGGGAACTGCTGATTAAGCGTCCTGCCGGGATCAGTCTGATCACAGATGGCTGTGACGAAACAAAATATTGCGTTCCCTGCATGCTTGGATAGCTCTAAACCGCGAAGGTTTGAATTGAACACTGCCCGCTGAGAGTGAACATTAAATGGTGATGGCCAGTGTCCAGCGGTTATGTACTAACCAGGTCTCAGGTTCGCCTGAGTACGGGACTCTGCACGTCACGGAGGGAGCTCTCTTCCACGCTCCTTGGAGCATGAAGTGGAATGGCTTGTGACTAACCATCAGCTGGCACTACCAGGCCTCAGTGCGGGCCTGAGTGCGGGGCCTCACACATGGGTAGGTGTGTTTGTCTCCCTTAAGTTTGGAGACCCAAGGCGGTGTCAACCCATAGGCCCCGTGGCGATAGGGCACTGCATGAAGGCTCATGTCCTATGTGGATCGGGGCATGAGAATCAATAAACTGTGAATGTGGTCACCAGTAGTGTCTGCCCTGAAACATGGGGGCCGGGGGTGAAAATGCAGGCCGAAGGGGAGTTACACTACATGCATACGCGCACATGGTAAGGTGAGAAGGGGCGGAATGGTAACATGTATCACTCACACCGGGCGAAACTCACACATAGCGGTACTGTTCCATAGAAATGCATAGGGCGCTACCATCCAACGCACGGTCAAATAATCTCTCTTCTGCCCTCAGGTCTCTGGACGGAGTAAAGCAGCAGGAAGTCCTTCCCAGCTGGAGGACCCTAGATGGTCTAGTCCTTGGCGACCTCGCTTCCAGGTAAGTAGTGCGCAGCACAAGACGGCTCGTAGGCGACTGACGGCCAGTCTGTAAGATGGAAACGAGTCGACGCCACCATGCGGATCAACCGGGGGTCAAATGGCTGACTCTCAAAAGAGACGTAGCCCAACTTCACCGTTGCTCCTCATGTGAAAGTGAAGAAATTCAAT
>NC_060193.1:10206687-10269187 GCF_021184085.1 Oncorhynchus gorbuscha
AGGAGAGAGAAGGAGGGGGAAGGAGAGGGAAGGAGGGGGAAGGAGGGAAGGAGAGGGATGGAGGGGGAAGGAGAGGGTAGGAGGGAGAAGGAGGGGGAAGGACAGGGAAGGAGGGGGAGGGAGAGGGAAGGAGAGGGTAGGATGGGGAAGGAGAGGGTAGTAGAGGGAAGTAGGGGGAAGGAGAGGGTAAGAGGAGGAAGGAGGGGGAAGGAGGGGGAAGTAGAGGGTAGGAGGGAGAAGGAGGGGGAAGGAGAGGGTAGGATGGGGAAGGAGAGGGTAGGAGAGGGAAGTAGGGGGAAGGAGAGGGTAGGATGGGGAGGAGGGGAAGGAGAGGGTAGGAGGGGGAAGGAATGGGAAGTAGAGGGTAGGAGGGACAAGGAGGGGGAAGGAGAGAGCGAAGGAGAGGGAAGAAGGGGGAAGGAGAGGGAAGGAGGGGGAATGAGAGGGAAGAAGGGGGAAGGAGAGGGAAGGAGAGGGAAGAAGGGGGAAGGAGGGGGAAGGAGAAGAAGATTCAGAAGCTGCAGTGCCTCTTTCAACCCTGTCCATCCATCCGTTCCTGTCTCTCTCCTTGTCTCCATCCATCCCTTCCTCTCTCTCTCCTTGTCTCCATCCATCCCTTCATCTCTCTCTCCTTGTCTCTATCATCCCTTCCTCTCTCTCTCCTTGTCTCCATCCATCCCTTTCTCCCTCTCTCCTTGTCTCTATCCATCCCTTCCTCTCTTTCTCCTTGTCTCTATCATCCCTTCCTCTCTCTCTCTCCTTGTCTCCATCCATCCCTTCCTCGCTCTCTCCTTGTCTCTATCCATCCCTTCCCCTCTCTCTCCTTGTCTCCATCCATCCATCCCTTCTTCTCTCTCTCCTTGTCTCTATCCATCCCTTCCTCTCTCTCTCCTGATCTCCATCCATCCCTTCTTCTCTCTCTCCTTGTCTCCATCCATCCCTTCCTATCTCTCTCCTTGTCTCCATCCATCCCTTCCTCACTCTCTCCTTGTCTCTATCCATCCATTCCTCCCTCTCTCCTTGTCTCCATCCATCCCTTCCTCTCTCTCTCCTTGTCTCCATCCATCCCTTCCTCCCTCTCTCCTTGTCTCCATCCATCCCTTCCTCTCTCCCTCCTTGTCTCCATCCATCCCTTCCTCTCTCTCTCCTTGTCTCCATCCATCCCTTCCTCCCTCTCTCCTTGTCTCCATCCATCCCTTCCTCTCTCCCTCCTTGTCTCTATCCATCCCTTCCTCCCTCTCTCCTTGTCTCCATCCATCCATCCCTTCCTCTCTCTCTCTCCTTGTCTCCATCCATCCCTTCCTCTCTCTCTCCTTGTCTCCATCCATCCCTTCCTCACTCTCTCATTGTCTCCATCCATCCCTTCCTCTCTCTCTCCTTGTTTCTATCATCCCTTCCTCTCTCTCTCCTAGTCTCCATCTATCCATCCCTTCTTCTCTCTCTCCTTGTCTCCATCCATCCCTTCCTCTCTCTCTCCTTGTCTCTATCCATCCCTTCCTCTCTCTCTCCTGATCTCCATCCATCCCTTCCTCTCTCTCTCCTTGTCTCCATCCATCCCTTCCCCTCTCTCTCTTTGTCTCTATCCATCCATCCATCCCTTCCTCTCTCTCTCTCTTTGTCTCTATCCATCCATCCATCCCTTCCTCTCTCTCTCTTTGTCTCTATCCATCCATCCCTTCCCCCTCTCTCCTTGTCTCTATCCATCCCTTCCTCCCTCTATCCTTGTCTCCATCCATCCCTTCCTCTCTCTCTCCTTGTCTCCATCCATCCCTTCCTCTCTCTCTCCTTGTCTCCATCCATCCCTTCCTCTCTCTCTCCTTGTCTCCATCCATCCCTTCATCTCTCTCTCCTTGTCTCTATCATCCCTTCCTCTCCCTCTCCTTGTCTTCATCCATCCCTTCCTCTCTCTCTCCTTGTCTCCATCCATCCCTTCCTCTCTCTCTCCTTGTCTTCATCCATCCCTTCCTCTCTCTTTCCTTGTCTCTATCCATCCCTTCCTCTCTCTCTCCTTGTCTCCATCCATCCCTTCCTCTCTCTCTCCTTGTCTTCATCCATCCCTTCCTCTCTCTTTCCTTGTCTCTATCCATCCCTTCCTCTCTCCCTCCTTTTCTCCACCCATCCCTCTACTCTTTCTCTCCCTCTGTTTGTCTGATTAGGGGGAGCAAGCAGCTGTTCAGTGCTGAAACAGAGACAGCCATTCATTAGTTATAAAGACACTGGAGTCAATCTCACACTTTCTAAGACAGACAGACAGACAGACAGACAGACAGACAGACAGACAGACAGACAGACAGACAGACAGACAGACAGACAGACAGACAGACAGACAGACAGACAGACAGACTCAGGAAGTTAGACAGACAGACCATCCAGGCTCAGACAGACTGTCCTGTCTCAGGCAAACAAACAGACTGTCCAGACTCAGACAAACAGACTGTCCAGACAGACATACAGACAGACAGACCGTCCAGGTTCAGACAGACAGACTGCCCAGTCTCAGGCAGACAGACAGACTTTCCAGACTCAGGCAGAAAGATTCTCCAGACAGGCAGAGAAACTGACTGTCCACACAGACAGACAGACAGACAGACAGACAGACAGACAGACAGACAGACAGACAGACAGACAGACAGACAGACAGACAGACAGACAGACAGACAGACAGACAGACAGACAGACAGACAGACAGACAGACAGACAGACAGACAGACAGACAGACAGACAGACAGACAGACAGACTCAGATTGTATCTCTCTCTCTGTATTTCTCAATTCAATCCAAGGGGCTTTATTGGCATGAGAAACATATGTTTACATTGCCAAAGCAAGTGAAGTTGATAATAAATAGTGAAATAAACAATACAAATGAACAGTAAACATTACACTCACAAAAGCTCCAAAATAATAAAGACATTTCAAATGTCATATTATGTCTCTCTCCCTTTTTCTTTCTATCTTTCATTCCTTCTCTTTCTTTGTTTCTTTCTTTCTTTCCTTCTTTCTTTCCTTCTTTCTTTCTTTCATTCCTTCTTTCTTTCTTTCATTCTTTCTTTCCTTCTTTCTTTCCTTCTTTTTTTCCTTCTTTTTTTCCTTCTTTTTTTCCTTCTTTCTTTCTTTCCTTCTTTCTTTGTTTCCTTCTTTCCTTCTTTCTTTCTTTCATTCTTTCTTTCCTTCTTTCTTTCTTTCCTTGTTTCTTTCCTTCTTTCTTTCTTTCTTTCCTTCTTTCTTTCTTTCTTTCTTTCCTTCTTTCTTTCTTTCCTTCTTTCCTTCTTTCTTTCTTTCTTTCCTTCTTTTTTTCCTTCTTTTTTTTCCTTCTTTCTTTCCTTCTTTCTTTCTTTCTTTCTTTCCTTCTTTCTTTGTTTCCTTCTTTCCTTCTTTCTTTCTTTCCTTGTTTCTTTCCTTCTTTCTTTCTTTCTTTCTTGCTTTCTTTCCTTCCTTCTTTCTTTCTTTCCTTCTTTCCTTCTTTCTTTCTTTCTTTCCTTCTTTTTTCCTTCTTTTTTTTCCTTCTTTCTTTCCTTCTTTCTTTCTTTCTTTCTTTCCTTCTTTCTGTCTTTCTTTCTTTCCTTCTTTCTTTCTTTCTTTCTTTCTTTCCTTCTTTCCTTCTTTCCTTCTTTCTTTCTTTCTTTCTTTCCTTCTTTTTTCCTTCTTTTTTCCTTCTTTCTTTCTTTCTTTCCTTCTTTTTTTCCTTCTTTTTTCCTTCTTTTTTTCCTTCTTTCTTTCTTTCTTTCTTTCCTTCTTTCTTTCTTTCCTTCTTTCTTTCCTTCTTTCCTTCTTTCTTTCTTTCCTTCTTTCTTTCCTTCTTTCTTTCTTTCCTTCTTTCTTTCCTTCTCTCTGTCTTTCTTTCTTTCCTTCTTTCTTTCCTTCTTTCCTTCTTTCTTTCCTTCTCTCTGTCTTTCTTTCTTTCCTTCTTTCTTTCCTTCTTTCCTTCTTTCTTTCTTTTTCTTTCTTTCTTTCCTTCTTTCTTTCCTTCTTTCTTTCTTTCCTTCTTTCTTTCCTTCTTTCCTTCTTTCCTTCTTTCCTTATTTCTTTCTTTCTTTCCTTCCTTCTTTCTTTCCTTCTTTTTTTCCTTCTTTTTTTCCTTCTTTCTTTCCTTCTTTCTTTCCTTCTTTCTTTCTTTCTTTCCTTCTTTCTTTCTTTCTTTGTTTCCTTCTTTCCTTCTTTCTTTCTTTCATTCTTTCTTTCCTTCTTTCTTTCCTTCTTTTTTCCTTCTTTTTTCCTTCTTTCTTTCTTTCTTTCTTTCCTTCTTTCTTTCTTTCTTTCTTTCTTTCTTTCTTTGTTTCCTTCTTTCCTTCTTTCTTTCTTTCATTCTTTCTTTCCTTCTTTCCTTCTTTCCTTCCTTCTTTCTTTCTTTCCTTTCTTTCTTTCCTTGTTTCTTTCCTTCTTTCTTTCTTTCTTTCCTTCTTTTTTCCTTCTTTTTTTCCTTCTTTCTTTCCTTCTTTCTTTCTTTCTTTCTTTCCTTCTTTCTGTCTTTCTTTCCTTCTTTCTTTCTTTCTTTCTTTCCTTCTTTCCTTCTTTCTTTCTTTCTTTCTTTCTTTCCTTGTTTCTTTCCTTCTTTCTTTCTTTCCTTCTTTCCTTCTTTCTTTCTTTCTTTCCTTCTTTTTTCCTTCTTTTTTTCCGTCTTTCTTTCCGTCTTTCTTTCTTTCTTTCTTTCTTTCCTTCTTTCTGTCTTTCTTTCCTTCTTTCTTTCTTTCTTTCCTTCTTTCCTTGTTTCTTTCTTTCTTTCCTTCTTTCCTTGTTTCTTTCCTTCTTTCTTTCTTTCTTTCTTTCTTTCCTTCTTTCCTTCTTTCTTTCTTTCTTTCCTTCTTTTTTTTTCTTTCTTTCTTTCTTTCTTTCCTTCTTTCTTTCTTTCCTTCTTTTTTTCCTTCTTTTTTCCTTCTTTTTTCCTTCTTTCCTTGTTTCTTTCCTTCTTTCTTTCTTTCTTTCTTTCCTTCTTTCCTTCTTTCTTTCTTTCTTTCTTTCCTTCTTTTTTCCTTCTTTTTTCCTTCTTTCTTTCTTTCTTTCCTTCTTTTTTCCTTCTTTTTTCCTTCTTTTTTCCTTCTTTCTTTCTTTCTTTCCTTCTTTCTTTCTTTCTTCTTCTTTCTTTCCTTCTTTCCTTCTTTCTTTCTTTCCTTCTTTCTTTCCTTCTTTCTTTCTTTCCTTCTTTCTTTCCTTCTCTCTGTCTTTCTTTCTTTCCTTCTTTCTTTCCTTCTTTCCTTCTTTCTTTCCTTCTCTCTGTCTTTCTTTCTTTCCTTCTTTCTTTCCTTCTTTCCTTCCTTCTTTCTTTCCTTCTTTCTTTCTTTCCTTCTTTCTTTCCTTCTTTCCTTCTTTCTTTCTTTCCTTCTTTCCTTCTTTCTTTCCTTCTTTCCTTCTTTCCTTCTTTCCTTATTTCTTTCTTTCTTTCCTTCCTTCTTTCTTTCCTTCTTTTTTTCCTTCTTTTTTTCCTTCTTTCTTTCCTTCTTTCTTTCCTTCTTTCTTTCTTTCTTTCCTTCTTTCTTTCTTTCTTTGTTTCCTTCTTTCCTTCTTTCTTTCTTTCATTCTTTCTTTCCTTCTTTCTTTCCTTCTTTTTTTCCTTCTTTTTTTCCTTCTTTCTTTCTTTCTTTCTTTCCTTCTTTCTTTCTTTCTTTCTTTCTTTGTTTCCTTCTTTCCTTCTTTCTTTCTTTCATTCTTTCTTTCCTTCTTTCCTTCTTTCCTTCTTTCCTTCCTTCTTTCTTTCTTTCTTTCCTTCTTTCTTTCTTTCCTTGTTTCTTTCCTTCTTTCTTTCTTTCTTTCCTTCTTTTTTTCCTTCTTTTTTTTCCTTCTTTCTTTCCTTCTTTCTTTCTTTCTTTCTTTCCTTCTTTCTGTCTTTCTTTCCTTCTTTTTCTTTCTTTCTTTCTTTCTTTCTTCTTTCCTTCTTTCTTTCTTTCTTTCCTTCTTTCCTTATTTCTTTCTTTCTTTCCTTCCTTCTTTCTTTCCTTCTTTTTTTCCTTCTTTTTCCTTCTTTCTTTCCTTCTTTCTTTCCTTCTTTCTTTCTTTCTTTCCTTCTTTCTTTCTTTCTTTGTTTCCTTCTTTCCTTCTTTCTTTCTTTCATTCTTTCTTTCCTTCTTTCTTTCCTTCTTTTTTTCCTTCTTTTTTTCCTTCTTTCTTTCTTTCTTTCTTTCCTTCTTTCTTTCTTTCTTTCTTTCTTTCTTTCTTTGTTTCCTTCTTTCCTTCTTTCTTTCTTTCATTCTTTCTTTCCTTCTTTCCTTCTTTCCTTCCTTCTTTCTTTCTTTCCTTTCTTTCTTTCCTTGTTTCTTTCCTTCTTTCTTTCTTTCTTTCCTTCTTTTTTTCCTTCTTTTTTTTCCTTCTTTCTTTCCTTCTTTCTTTCTTTCTTTCTTTCCTTCTTTCTGTCTTTCTTTCCTTCTTTCTTTCTTTCTTTCTTTCCTTCTTTCCTTCTTTCTTTCTTTCTTTCTTTCTTTCCTTGTTTCTTTCCTTCTTTCTTTCTTTCCTTCTTTCCTTCTTTCTTTCTTTCTTTCCTTCTTTTTTTCCTTCTTTTTTTTCCGTCTTTCTTTCCGTCTTTCTTTCTTTCTTTCTTTCTTTCCTTCTTTCTGTCTTTCTTTCCTTCTTTCTTTCTTTCTTTCCTTCTTTCCTTGTTTCTTTCTTTCTTTCCTTCTTTCCTTGTTTCTTTCCTTCTTTCTTTCTTTCTTTCTTTCTTTCCTTCTTTCCTTCTTTCTTTCTTTCTTTCCTTCTTTTTTTCCTTCTTTCTTTCTTTCTTTCTTTCCTTCTTTCTTTCTTTCCTTCTTTTTTTCCTTCTTTTTTTCCTTCTTTTTTTCCTTCTTTCCTTGTTTCTTTCCTTCTTTCTTTCTTTCTTTCTTTCCTTCTTTCCTTCTTTCTTTCTTTCTTTCTTTCCTTCTTTTTTTCCTTCTTTTTTTCCTTCTTTCTTTCTTTCTTTCCTTCTTTTTTCCTTCTTTTTTCCTTCTTTTTTCCTTCTTTCTTTCTTTCTTTCCTTCTTTCTTTCTTTCCTTCTTTCTTTCCTTCTTTCCTTCTTTCTTTCTTTCCTTCTTTCTTTCCTTCTTTCTTTCTTTCCTTCTTTCTTTCCTTCTCTCTGTCTTTCTTTCTTTTCCTTCTTTCTTTCCTTCTTTCCTTCTTTCTTTCCTTCTTTGTCTTTCTTTCTTTTTCTTTCCTTCTTTCTTTCCTTCTTTTTTCCTTCTTTCTTTCCTTCTTTCTTTCTTTCCTTCTTTCTTTCCTTCTTTCCTTCTTTCTTTCTTTCCTTCTTTCCTTCTTTCTTTCCTTCTTTCCTTCTTTCCTTCTTTCCTTATTTCTTTCTTTCTTTCTTTCCTTCTTTCTTTCTTTTTTTTTCCTTCTTTTTTCCTTCTTTCTTTCCTTCTTTCTTTCCTTCTTTCTTTCTTTCTTTCCTTCTTTCTTTCTTTCTTTGTTTCCTTCTTTCCTTCTTTCTTTCTTTCATTCTTTCTTTCCTTCTTTCTTTCCTTCTTTTTTCCTTCTTTTTTCCTTCTTTCTTTCTTTCTTTCTTTCCTTCTTTCTTTCTTTCTTTCTTTCTTTCTTTGTTTCCTTCTTTCCTTCTTTCTTTCTTTCATTCTTTCTTTCCTTCTTTCCTTCTTTCCTTCTTTCCTTCCTTCTTTCTTTCTTTCTTTCCTTCTTTCTTTCTTTCCTTGTTTCTTTCCTTCTTTCTTTCTTTCTTTCCTTCTTTTTTTCCTTCTTTTTTCCTTCTTTCTTTCCTTCTTTCTTTCTTTCTTTCTTTCCTTCTTTCTGTCTTTCTTTCCTTCTTTCTTCTTTCTTTCTTTCTTTCTTTCCTTCTTTCCTTCTTTCTTTCTTTCTTTCTTTCTTTCCTTGTTTCTTTCCTTCTTTCTTTCTTTCCTTCTTTCCTTCTTTCTTTCTTTCTTTCCTTCTTTTTTTCTTCTTTTTTTCCGTCTTTCTTTGTCTTTCTTTCTTTCTTTCTTTCTTTCTTTCTGTCTTTCTTTCCTTCTTTCTTTCTTTCTTTCCTTCTTTCCTTGTTTCTTTCTTTCTTTCCTTCTTTCCTTGTTTCTTTCCTTCTTTCTTTCTTTCTTTCCTTCTTTCCTTCTTTCTTTCTTTCTTTCCTTCTTTTTTCCTTCTTTCTTTCTTTCTTTCTTTCCTTCTTTCTTTCTTTCCTTCTTTTTTTCCTTCTTTTTTTCCTTCTTTTTTTCCTTCTTTCTTTCTTTCTTTCCTTCTTTCTTTCTTTCCTTCTTTCTTTCCTTCTTTCTTTCCTTCTTTCCTTCTTTCTGTCTTTCTTTCCTTCTTTCTTTCCTTCTTTCTTTCTTTCCTTCTTTCTTTCCTTCTCTCTGTCTTTCTTTCTTTCCTTCTTTCTTTCCTTCTTTCCTTCTTTCTTTCCTTCTCTCTGTCTTTCTTTCTTTCCTTCTTTCTTTCCTTCTTTCCTTCTTTCTTTCCTTCTTTCTTTCTTTCTTTCCTTTCTTTCCTTCTTTCTTTCTTTCCTTCTTTCTTTCCTTCTCTCTGTCTTTCTTTCTTTCCTTCTTTCTTTCTTTCCTTCTTTCCTTGTTTCTTTCCTTCTTTCTTTCTTTCTTTCCTTCTTTCCTTCTTTCTTTCTTTCTTTCTTTCCTTCTTTTTTTTTTTTTCCTTCTTTCTTTCCTTCTTTCTTTCCTTCTTTCTTTCTTTCTTTCCTTCTTTCTTTCTTTCTTTCTTTCCTTCTTTTTTTCCTTCTTTTTTCCTTCTTTCTTTCTTTCTTTTTCTTTCTTTCTTTCCTTCTTTCTTTCCTTCTTTCTTTCTTTCTTTCCTTCTTTCTTTCCTTCTTTCTTTCCTTCTTCTGTCTTTCTTTCTTTCCTTCTTTCTTTTTCTTTCCTTCTTTCTTTCCTTCTCTTCTTTCTTTCTTTCCTTCTTTCTTTCCTTCTTTCTTTCCTTCTTTCTTTCCTTCTTTCTTTCCTTCTTTCTTTCTTTCTTTCTTTCCTTCTTTCTTTCTTTCCTTCTTTCTTTCTTTCCTTCTTTCTTCTTTCCTTCTTTCTTTCCTTCCTTCTTTCTTTTTCTTTTTTCTTTCCTTCTTTCTTTCTTTCTTTCTTTTTCTTTCTTTCTTTCCTTCTTTCCTTCTTTCTTTCTTTCCTTCTTTCCTTCTTTTTTTCCTTCTTTCTTTCCTTCTTTCTTTCCTTCTTTCTTTCTTTCTTTCTTTCCTTCTTTCTTTCCTTCTTTCTTTCTGTCTTTCTTTCTTTGTTTCCTTCTTTCCTTCTTTCTTTCCTTCTTTCTTTCTTTCCTTCTTTCTTTCTTTCCTTCTTTCTTTCCTTCTTTCTTTCTTTCCTTGTTTCTTTCCTTCTTTCTTTCTTTCTTTCCTTCTTTTCTTCTTTCTTTCTTTCTTTCCTTCTTTCTATCTTTCCTTGTTTCTTTCCTTCTTTCTTTCTTTCTTTGCTTCTTTCCTTCTTTTTTTCCTTCTTTCCTTCTTTCTTTCCTTCTTTCTTTCTTTCTTTCTTTCCTTCTTTCCTTCTTTCCTTCTTTCTTTCCTTCTTTCTTTCCTTCTTTCCTTCTTTCTTTCTTTCTTTCCTTCTTTCTTTCTTTCTTTCTTTCCTTCTTTCCTTCTTTCTTTCCTTCTTTCTTTCCTTCTTTCTTTCTTTCCTTCTTTCTTTCTTTCTTCTTTCTTTCCTTCTTCTTCTTTCTTTCTTTCTTATTTCTTTCCTTCTTTCCTTCTTTCTTTCCTTCTTTCCTTCTTTCCTTCTTTCCTTCTTTCTTTCTTTCTTTCTTTCTTTCCTTCTTTTTTCCTTCTTTTTCCTTCTTTCTTTCCTTCTTTCTTTCCTTCTTTCTTTCTTTCTTTCTTTCCTTCTTTCTTTCTTTCTTTCTTTCTTTCTTTCCTTCTTTCTTTCTTTCCTTCTTTCCTTCTTTCTTTCTTTCCTTCTTTCCTTCTTTCTTTCCTTCTTTCTTTCCTTCTTTCTTTCTTTCCTTCTTTCTTTCCTTCTTTCTTTCCTTCTCTCTGTCTTTCTTTCTTTCCTTATTTCTTTCCTTCTTTCCTTCTTTCCTTCTTTCTTTCCTTCTTTCTTTCCTTCTTTCTTTCCTTCTCTCTGTCTTTCTTTCTTTCCTTATTTCTTTCCTTCTTTCCTTCTTTCTTTCTTTCTTTCTTTCCTTCTTTCTTTCTTTCTTTCTTTTTCTTTCTTTCTTTCCTTCTTTCCTTCTTTCTTTTTCTTTCTTTCTTTCTTTCTTTCTTTCCTTCTTTCTTTCCTTCTTTCTTTCTTCTTTCTTTCTTTCCTTCTTTCTTTCCTTCTTTCTTTCCTTCTTCTTTCTTTCCTTCTTTCTTTCCTTCTTTCTTTCTTTCCTTCTTTCTTTCCTTCTTTCTTTCCTTCTTTCTTTCTTTTTCTTTTTCTTTCTTTTTCTTTCTTTCCTTCTTTCTTTCTTTCTTTTCTCTGTCTTTCTTTCTTTCCTTCTCTCTGTTTTTCTTTCTTTCCTTCTTTCTTTCCTTCTTTCTTTCCTTCTTTTTCTTTCTTTCCTTCTTTCTTTCCTTCTTTCTTTCTTTCTCTCTGTCTTTCTTTCTTTCCTTCTCTCTTCTTTCTTTCTTCTTTCTTTCTTCTTTCTTTCTTTCTTTCCTTCTTTCTTTCCTTCTTTCTTCTTTCTTTCCTTCTTTCTTTCTTTCTTTCTTTTTCTTTCCTTCTTTCCTTTCTTTCTTTCCTTCTTTCTTTCTTCTTTCTTTTCTTTTTCCTTCTTTCTTTCTTTCTTTCTTTCCTTCTTTCTTTCTTTCTTTCTTCTTTCTTTCCTTCTTTCTTTCTTTCTTCTTTCTTTCTTTCCTTTCTTTTTCTTTTTCTTTCTTTCCTTCTTTCTTTCTTTCTTTCTTTCTTTCTTTCTTTCTTTTTCTTTCCTTCTTTCTTTCCTTCTTTCTTTCTTTCCTTCTTTCTTTCTTTCCTTCTTTCTTTCCTTCTTTCTTTCCTTCTTTCTTTCCTTCTTTCTTTCTTTCCTTCTTTCTTTCCTTCTTTCTTTCCTTCTCTCTGTCTTTCTTTCTTTCCTTATTTCTTTCCTTCTTTCTTTCTTTCTTTCTTTCTTTTTCTTTCTTTCCTTCTTTCTTTCTTTCTTTCTTTCTTTCTTTCTTTCTTCTTTCTTTCTTTCCTTCTTTCTTTCTTTCCTTCTTTCTTTCCTTCTTTCTTTCCTTCTTTCTTTCTTTCTTTCCTTCTTTCTTTCCTTCTTTCCTTCTCTCTGTCTTTCTTTCTTTCCTTCTTTCAATTGAATTCAATTCAAAGGGTGTATTGGCATGTTTATATTGCCAAAACAATGGAATTAGACAATAACCTAAAGGGAAATAAACAAGGGAAATAAACAATTAAAACTGAACATCAAACATCAAACACAAAAGTTTAACACCTCTACAGGATCGGTGACACCCCCCAAAATTGGGTTTGTTTTCAAATTCATTGTGGGTCTGTGTAATCTGAGGAAATGTGTGTCTCTAATATGGTCATATATTTGGCAGGAGGTTAGGAAGTGCAGCTCAGTTTCCACCTCATTTGTGGGCAGTGTGCACACAGCCTGTCTTCTCCTGAGAGCCATGTCTGCCTACGGCGGCCTTTCTCAATAGCAAGGCTATGCTCACTGAGAAAAATCCAATCAAATTGTATTAGTCACATGCCTGAACACAACAGTGGTGAAATGGTTACTTACAAGCCTTTAACCAACAATGTAGTTTTAAAAATTATGAATAAGAATAAGAAATAAAAGGAACAATTACTTAAAGAGCAGCAGTAAAATAACAATAGCAAGACTATATACAGGGGGTACCATTACAGAGTTAAGGTGGAGACTATATACAGGGGGTACCGTTACAGAGTCAATGTGGAGGCTATATACAGGCAGTACCGGTACAGAGTCAATGTGGAGACTATATACAGGGGGTACCGGTACAGAGTCAATGTGGAGGCTATATACAGGGGGTACCGCTACAGAGTCAATGTGGAGACTATATACAGGGGGTACCGCTACAGAGTCAATGTGGAGACTATATACAGGGGGTACCGCTACAGAGTCAATGTGGAGACTGTATACAGGGGGTACCAGTACAGAGTTAATGTGGAGACTATATACAGGGGGTACCGCTACAGAGTCAATGTGGAGACTATATACAGGGGGTACCGCTACAGAGTCAATGTGGAGACTATATACAGGTGGTACCGCTACAGAGTCAATGTGGAGACTATATACAGGGGGTACCAGTACAGAGTCAATGTGGAGACTATATACAGGGGGTACCGGTACAGAGTCAATGTGGAGACTATATACAAGGAGTACCGGTACAGAGTCAATGTGGAGACTATATACAGGGGGTACCGCTACAGAGTCAATGTGGAGGCTATATACAGGGGGTACCGCTACAGAGTCAATGTGGAGACTGTATACAGGGGGTACCGGTACAGAGTCAATATGGAGAGTATATACAGGGGGTACCGGTACAGAGTCAATGTGGAGAGTATATACAGGGGGGTACCGGTACAGAGTCAATGTGGAGATTATATACAGGGGGTACCGGTACAGAGTCAATGTGGAGGTAATTGAGCTAATATGTACATGTAGGTAGAGTTATTAAAGTGACTATGCATAGATAATAACAGAGAGTAGCAGGGGTGTAAAAGAGGGGGGGGCAATGCAAATAGACTGGTTAGCCACTTGATTAGATGTTCAGGAGTCTTATGGCGTAGGGAGTAGAAGCTGTTTAGAAGCTTCTTGGACCTAGATTTGACGCTCCTGTACCGCTTGCCTTGTGGTAGCAGAGAGAACAGTCTCTGACTAAGGTGGCTGGAATATCTGACCATTTTTAGGGCTTTCCTCTGACCGCGGTGTCAGATGGCAGGAAACTTGGCCCCAGTGATGTACTGGGCCGTATACACTACACTCTGTAGTGCCTTGAGGTTGGAGGCCAAGCAGTTGCCATACCAGGCAATGATGCAACCATTCTCTCGATGGTGCAGCTGTAGAACCTTTTGAGAATCTGAGGACCCATGCCAAATCTTTTCAGTCTCCTGAGAGGGAATAGGTTTTGTCGTGCCCTCTTCACGACTGTCTTGGTGTGCTTTGACCATGTTAGTTGGTGTTGGTGATGTGGACACCAAGGAACTTGAAGCTCTCAATCTGCTCCACTACAGACCCCTCGATGAGAATGGGGGTGTGCTTGGTCCTCCTTTTCCTGTAGACCACAATCATCTCCTTTGTCTTGATCATGTTGAGGGAGAGGTTGTTGTCCTGGCACCACATGGCCAGTTCTCTGACCTCTTCCCTATAGGCTGTCTCGTCGTTGTCGGTGATCAGGCCTACCATTGTTGCGTCATCGGCAAACTTAATGATGGTGTTTACATTTACATTTAAGTCATTTAGCAGACGCTCTTATCCAGAGCGACTTACAAATTGGTGCATTCACCTTATGACATCCATTGGAACAGTCACTTTACAATAGTGCATCTAAATCTTAAAGGGGGGGGGTGAGAGGGAATACTTATCCTATCCTAGGTATTCCTTAAAGAGGTGGGGTTTCAGGTGTCTCCGGAAGGTGGTGATTGACTCCGCTGTCCTGGCGTCGTGAGGGAGTTTGTTCCACCATTGGGGGGCCAGAGCAGCGAACAGTTTTGACTGGGCTGAGCGGGAGCTGTACTTCCTCAGTGGTAAGGAGGCGAGCAGGCCAGAGGTGGATGAACGCAGTGCCCTTGTTTGGGTGTAGGGCATGATCAGAGCCTGGAGGTACTGAGGTGCCGTTCCCCTCACAGCTCCGTAGGCAAGCACCATGGTCTTGTAGCGGATGCGAGCTTCAACTGGAAGCCAGTGGAGAGAACGGAGGAGCGGGGTGACGTGAGAGAACTTGGGAAGGTTGAACACCAGACGGGCTGCGGCGTTCTGGATGAGTTGAAGGGGTTTAATGGCACAGGCAGGGAGCCCAGCCAACAGCGAGTTGCAGTAATCCAGACGGGAGATGACAAGTGCCTGGATTAGGACCTGCGCCGCTTCCTGTGTGAGGCAGGGTCGTACTCTGCGGATGTTGTAGAGCATGAACCTACAGGAACGGGCCACCGCCTTGACGTTGGTTGAGAACGACAGGGTGTTGTCCAGGATCACACCAAGGTTCTTAGCGCTCTGGGAGGAGGACACAATGGAGTTGTCAACCGTGATGGTGAGATCATGGAACGGGCAGTCCTTCCCCGGGAGGAAGAGCAGCTCCGTCTTGCCGAGGTTCAGCTTGAGGTGGTGATCCGTCATCCACACTGATATGTCTGCCAGACATGCAGAGATGCGATTCGCCACCTGGTCATCAGAAGGGGGAAAGGAGAAGATTAGTTGTGTGTCGTCTGCATAGCAATGATAGGAGAGACCATGTGAGGTTATGACAGAGCCAAGTGACTTGGTGTATAGCGAGAATAGGAGAGGGCCTAGAACAGAGCCCTGGGGGACACCAGTGGTGAGAGCGCGTGGTGAGGAGACAGATTCTCGCCACGCCACCTGGTAGGAGCGGCCTGTCAGGTAGGACGCAATCCAAGCGTGGGCCGCGCCGGAGATCCCCAACTCGGAGAGGGTGGAGAGGAGGATCTGATGGTTCACAGTATCGAAGGCAGCCGATAGATCTAGAAGGATGAGAGCAGAGGAGAGAGAGTTAGCTTTATCAGTGCGGAGCGCCTCCGTGATACAGAGGAGAGCAGTCTCAGTTGAATGACTAGTCTTGAAACCTGACTGATTTGGATCAAGAAGGTCATTCAGAGAGAGATAGCGGGAGAGCTGGCCAAGGACGGCACATTCAAGAGTTTTGGAGAGAAAAGAAAGAAGGGATACTGGTCTGTAATTGTTGACATCGGAGGGATCGAGTGTAGGTTTTTTCAGAAGGGGTGCAACTCTCGCTCTCTTGAAGATGGAAGGGACGTAGCCAGCGGTCAGGGATGAGTTGATGAGCGAGGTGAGGTAAGGGAGAAGGTCTCCGGAAATGGTCTGGAGAAGAGGGGAGGGGATAGGGTCAAGCGGGCAGGTTGTTGGGCGGCCGGCCGTCACAAGACGCGAGATTTCATCTGGAGAGAGAGGGAGAAAGAGGTCAGAGCACAGGGTAGGGCAGTGTGAGCAGAACCAGCGGTGTCGTTTGACTTAGCAAACGAGGATCGGATGTCGTCGACCTTCTTTTCAAAATGGTTGACGAAGTCGTCTGCAGAGAGGGGGGGGGAGGATTCAGGAGGGAGGAGAAGGTGGCAAAGAGCTTCCTAGGGTTAGAGGCAGATGCTTGGAATTTAGCGTGGTAGAAAGTGGCTTTAGCAGCAGAGACAGAGGAGGAAAATGTAGAGAGGAGGGAGTGAAAGGATGCCAGGTCCGCAGGGAGGCGAGTTTTCCTCCATTTCCGCTCGGCTGCCCGGAGCCCTGTTCTGTGAGCTCGCAATGAGTCATCGAGCCACGGAGCGGGAGGGGAGGACCGAGCCGGCCTGGAGGATAGGGGACATAGAGAGTCAAAGGATGCAGAGAGGGTGGAGAGGAGGGTTGAGGAGGCAGAATCAGGAGATAGGTTGGAGAAGGTTTGAGCGGAGGGAAGAGATGATAGGATGGAAGAGGAGAGAGTAGCGGGGGAGAGAGAGCGAAGGTTGGGACGGCGCGATACCATCCGAGTAGGGGCAGTGTGGGAGGTGTTGGATGAGAGCGAGAGGGAAAAGGATACAAGGTAGTGGTCGGAGACTTGGAGGGGAGTTGCAATGAGGTTAGTGGAAGAACAGCATCTAGTAAAGATGAGGTCGAGCGTATTGCCTGCCTTGTGAGTAGGGGGGGAAGGTGAGAGGGTGAGGTCAAAAGAGGAGAGGAGTGGAAAGAAGGAGGCAGAGAGGAATGAGTCAAAGGTAAACGTGGGGAGGTTAAAGTCACCCAGAACTGTGAGAGGTGAGCCGTCCTCAGGAAAGGAGCTTATCAAGGCATCAAGCTCATTGATGAACTCTCCGAGGGAACCTGGAGGGCGATAAATGATAAGGATGTTAAGCTTGAAAGGGCTGGTAACTGTGACAGCATGGAATTCAAAGGAGGCGATAGACAGATGGGTAAGTGGAGAAAGAGAGAATGACCACTTGGGAGAGATGAGGATCCCGGTGCCACCACCCCGCTGACCAGAAGCTCTCGGGGTGTGCGAGAACACGTGGGCGGACGAAGAGAGAGCAGTAGGAGTAGCAGTGTTGTCTGTGGTGATCCATGTTTCCGTTAGTGCCAAGAAGTCGAGGGACTGGAGGGAGGCATAGGCTGAGATGAACTCTGCCTTGTTGACCGCAGATCGGCAGTTCCAGAGGCTACCGGAGACCTGGAACTCCACGTGGGTCGTGCGCGCTGGGACCACCAGATTAGGGTGGCCGCGGCCACGCGGTGTGGAGCGTTTGTATGGTCTGTGCAGAGAGGAGAGAACAGGGATAAACAGACACATAGTTGACAGGCTACAGAAGAGGCTACGCTAATGCAAAGGAGATAAATCAAATCAAATCAAATCAAATCAAATTTTATTTGTCACATACACATGGTTAGCAGATGTTAATGCGAGTGTAGCGAAATGCTTGTGCTTCTAGTTCCGACAATGCAGTGATAACCAACAAGTAATCTAACTAACAATTCCAAAACTACTGTCTTATACACAGTGTAAGGGGATAAGGAACATGTACATAAGGATATATGAATGAGTGATGGTACAGAGCAGCATACAGTAGATGGTATCGAGTACAGTATATACATATGAGATGAGTGTGTAGACAAAGTAAACAAAGTGGCATAGTTAAAGTGGCTAGTGATACATGTGTTACATAAGGATGCAGTCGATGATGTAGAGTACAGTATATACATATGCATATGAGATGAATAATGTAGGGTAAGTAACATTATATAAGGTAGCATTGTTTACAGTGGCTAGTGATATATTTACATCATTTCCCATCAATTCCCATTATTAAAATGGCTGGAGTTGGGTCAGTGTCAATGACAGTGTGTTGGCAGCAGCCACTCAGTGTTAGTGGTGGCTGTTTAACAGTCTGATGGCCTTGAGATAGAAGCTGTTTTTCAGTCTCTCGGTCCCAGCTTTGATGCACCTGTACTGACCTCGCCTTCTGGATGATAGCGGGGTGAACAGGCAGTGGTTCGGGTGGTTGATGTCCTTGATGATCTTTATGGCCTTCCTGTAACAACGGGTGGTGTAGGTGTCCTGGAGGGCAGGTAGTTTGCCCCCGGTGATGCGTTGTGCAGTCCTCACTACCCTCTGGAGAGCCTTACGGTTGAGGGCGGAGCAGTTGCCGTACCAGGCGGTGATACAGCCCGCCAGGATGCTCTCGATTGTGCATCTGTAGAAGTTTGTGAGTGCTTTTGGTGACAAGCCGAATTTCTTCAGCCTCCTGAGGTTGAATAGGCGCTGCTGCGCCTTCTTCACGACGCTGTCAGTGTGAGTGGACCAATTCAGTTTGTCTGTGATGTGTATGCCGAGGAACTTAAAACTAGCTACCCTCTCCACTACTGTTCCATCGATGTGGATAGGGGGTGTTCCCTCTGCTGTTTCCTGAAGTCCACAATCATCTCCTTAGTTTTGTTGACGTTGAGTGTGAGGTTATTTTCCTGACACCACACTCCGAGGGCCCTCACCTCCTCCCTGTAGGCCGTCTCGTCGTTGTTGGTAATCAAGCCTACCACTGTTGTGTCGTCCGCAAACTTGATGATTGAGTTGGAGCGTGCGTGGCCACGCAGTCGTGGGTGAACAGGGAGTACAGGAGAGGGCTCAGAACGCACCCTTGTGGGGCCCCGTGTTGAGGATCAGCGGGGAGGAGATGTTGTTGCCTACCCTCACCACCTGGGGGCGGCCCGTCAGGAAGTCCAGTACCCAGTTGCACAGGGCGGGGTCGAGACCCAGGGTCTCGAGCTTGATGACGAGCTTGGAGGGTACTATGGTGTTGAATGCCGAGCTGTAGTCGATGAACAGCATTCTCACATAGGTATTCCTCTTGTCCAGGTGGGTTAGGGCAGTGTGCAGTGTGGTTGAGATTGCATCGTCTGTGGACCTATTTGGGCGGTAAGCAAATTGGAGTGGGTCTAGGGTGTCAGGTAGGGTGGAGGTGATATGGTCCTTGACTAGTCTCTCAAAGCACTTCATGATGACGGAAGTGAGTGCTACGGGGCGGTAGTCGTTTAGCTCCGTTACCTTAGCTTTCTTGGGAACAGGAACAATGGTGGCCCTCTTGAAGCATGTGGGAACAGCAGACTGGTATAGGGATTGATTGAATATGTCCGTAAACACACCGGCCAGCTGGTCTGCGCATGCTCTGAGGGCGCGGCTGGGGATGCCGTCTGGGCCTGCAGCCTTGCGAGGGTTAACACGTTTAAATGTCTTGCTCACCTCGGCTGCAGTGAAGGAGAGACCGCATGTTTCCGTTGCAGGCCCTGTCAGTGGCACTGTATTGTCCTCAAAGCGGGCAAAAAAGTTATTTAGTCTGCCTGGGAGCAAGACATCCTGGTCCGTGACTGGGCTGGATTTCATCTTGTAGTCCGTGATTGACTGTAGACCCTGCCACATGCCTCTTATGTCTGAGCCATTGAATTGAGATTCCACTTTGTCTCTGTACTGACGCTTAGCTTGTTTAATAGCCTTACGGAGGGAATAGCTGCACTGTTTGTATTCAGTCATGTTGCCAGACACCTTGCCCTGATTAAAAGCAGTGGTTCGCGCTTTCAGTTTCACGCGAATGCTGCCATCAATCCACGGTTTCTGGTTAGGGAATGTTTTTATCGTTGCTATGGGAACGACATCTTCGACGCACGTTCTAATGAACTCGCACACCGAATCAGCGTATTCGTCAATATTCCCATCTGACGCAATACGAAACATGTCCCAGTCCACGTGATGGAAGCAGTCTTGGAGTGTAGAGTCAGCTTGGTCTGACCAGCGTTGGACAGACCTCAGCGTGGGAGCCTCTTGTTTTAATTTCTGCCTGTAGGCAGGGATCAGCAAAATGGAGTCGTGGTCAGCTTTTCCGAAAGGGGGCGGGGCAGGGCCTTATATGCGTCGCGGAAGTTAGAGTAACAATGATCCAAGGTTTTACCACCCCTGGTTGCGCAATCGATATGCTGATAAAATTTAGGGAGTCTTGTTTTCAGATTGGCTTTGTTAAAATCCCCAGCTACAATGAATGCAGCCTCCGGATAAATGTTTTCCAGTTTGCAAAGAGTTAAATAAAGTTCGTTCAGAGCCATCGATGTGTCTGCTTGGGGGGATATATACGGCTGTGATTATAATCGAAGAGAATTCTCTTGGAAGATAATGCGGTCTACATTTGATTGTGAGGAATTCTAAATCAGGTGAACAGAAGGATTTGAGTTCCTGTATGTTTCCTTCATCACACCATGTCCCGTTAGTCATGAGGCATACGCCCCCGCCACTCTTCTTACCAGAGAGATGTTTGTTTCTGTCGGCGCGATGCGTGGAGAAACCCGTTGGCTGCACCGCCCTGGATAGCGTTTTCCCAGTAAGCCATGTCTCCGTAAAGCAAAGAACGTTGCAGTCTCTGATGTCCCTCTGGAATGCCACCCTTGCTCGGATTTCATCAACCTTGTTGTCGAGAGACTGGACATTGGCAAGAAGAATACTGGGAAGTGGTGCGCGATGTGCCCTTTTTCGGAGTCTGACCAGAACACCGCCGCGTTTCCCTCTTTTTCGGAGTCGTTTCCTTGGGTCGCTGCATGCGATCCATTCCGTTGTCCTGTTTGTAAGGCAGAACACAGGATCCGCGTCGCGGAAAACATATTCTTGGTCGTACTGATGGTGAGTTGACGCTGATCTTATATTCAGTAGTTCTTCTCGACTGTATGTAATGAAACCTAAGATGACCTGGGGTACTAATGTAAGAAATAACACGTAAAAAAACAAAAAACTGCATAGTTTCCTAGGAACGCGAAGCGAGGCGGCCATCTCAGTCGGCGCCGGAAGATTGGAATGACAAGTGGACTACACGTCTCGAATGTTCAGAAAGTTAAGCTACGTAGCAAGAATCCTATTGACTAAAATGATTAAAATGATACAGTACTGCTGAAGTAGGCTAGCTGGCAGTGGGTGCGTTGTTGACACTACACTATTCAAGTCGTTCCGTTGAGTGTAATAGTTTCTGCAGTGCTGCTATTCGGGGGCTAGCTGGCTAGCTAGTAGTGTTGTTTACGTTACGTTGCGTTAAAAGAACGACAATAGCTGGCTAGCTAACCTAGAAAATCGCTCTAGACTACACAATTATCTTTGATACAAAGACGGCTATGTAGCTAGCTATGTAGCTAGCTACGATCAAACAAATCAAACCGTTGTACTGTAATGAAATGAAATGAAAATGTGATACTACCTGTGAATGCGACCGGGTTGTTGAGTTCTATTCAGAAGACGTTGGCTAGCGTTGGCTAGCTGTTGACTAGCTAGCAGAGTCTCCTACGTTAAGGACGACAAATAGTTGGCTAGCTAATCTCGGTAAATTAAGATAATCACTCTAAGACTACACACTCTAAACCTAAACAACACAATTATCTTGGAACGAAAATACGAAGACAGCAAAGACAGCTATGTATCTAGCTAACACTACACTAATCAAGTCGTGCAGTTGAGTGTAATAGTTTTTCCAGTGCAGCTAATCAGTGGACGTTAGCTAGCTGGCTAGTGAAGACTACGTTAGGATGGCAAAATACGATAATTACGCAATTATCTTTGATACAAAGACGGCTATGTAGCTAGCTGAGAAGAAATTGCTAAGATTAGACAAATCAAACCGTTGTGCTATAATGAAATATAATGAAATATAATGAAATGTAATGAAATGTAATGAAAAAGTTATACTACCTGCGGGAGCGAAGTGCGATGCGACCACTCGCTCCAAACCGGAAGCATGCCTGGCCATGCAGTCAGGAGTGAACAGGGAATACAGGAGCTTGGAGGGCACTATGGTGTTGAACTGTACTGTAGTCAATGAATAGAATTCTCACGTATGTGTTCCTTTTGTCCAGGTGGGAAAGGGCAGTTTGTGGCTGCATCATGTCATGGGTATGCTTGTCATCGGCAAAGAGGAAAACCTGTTTCAGTCTACTCTCCGAAAGACACTGGGAGACAAATCCACCTTTCAGCAGGACAATAACTTTGTCATTACGGGGTGTTGTGTGTAGATGGGTGAGAGAAAAAACAATTTTGAATCCATTTTGAATTCAGGCGTAACACAACAAAATGCGGAATAAGTCAATTGGGTATGCATACTTTCTGAAGCCACTCTAGACCAGACCTGGGTTCAGATACTATATGTTTTTCTTCAAGTAAGTTGAGCATTTCATTGAGCCTGCCTGGAGTGCCAGATGGGGAGGGTTTGCACTTTGGGGACAACTCCATTGGTTTATGTAATACCATGTAAGTCAAATGAAGCTGAATCAAGAACAGGTTCCAGCATTTGAATCTATGTATAAACCCATCAACCTTTCACATTGTTACATGGAGAGTAACGGCAGGACGTTTTTCTAAAACCTAGTATTTTACTGTTATATTGATCCCCAGTCCAGATACAGAAGACAGACAATATGTACGATATGGAGAGAACTGTCTAATTAATACACACACACACACACACACACACACACACACACACACACACACACACACACACACACACACACACACACACACACACACACACACACACACACACACACACACACACACACACACACACACATTGCACCAGAGACACACTGCGGTGAGTAGAAGTAAAAATAGACTGTGATATTTCTGGAGCAGGGTTTGAGGCTTAGGAAAGGAGACGTGTGTATGTGATCATCTACATTCAAAGTGTATCATGTCAGAGGGTAAGATGCCATGTTGACAGAGAGGGAGAGAGACTGGGACAGAGCGAGACAGAGACAGAGAGAGAGAGAGACCAGAGAGAGAGAGATTGACCAGAGAGAGAGAGAGAGAGAGACAGAGAGAGAGACAGAGAGGGAGAGAGAGAGATTGACCAGAGAGAGAGAGAGAGACAGAGAGGGAGGAGAGAGAGAGACTGGGAGAGAGCGAGACAGAGACAGAGAGAGACCAGAGAGAGAGAGAGAGACAGAGAGAGAGATAGAGAGATTGACCAGAGAGAGAGAGAGAGAGATTGACCAGAGAGAGAGAGAGACAGAGAGAGAGAGAGACAGATAGAGAGATTGACCAGAGAGAGAGGGATAGAGAGAGAGAGAGATTGACCAGAGAGAGAGAGACAGAGAGAGATAGAGAGATTGACCAGAGAGAGAGAGAGAGACAGAGAGGGAGGAGAGAGAGAGACTGGGAGAGAGCGAGACAGAGACAGAGAGAGACCAGAGAGAGAGACAGAGAGAGAGAGAGAGATTGACCAGAGAGAGATTGACCAGAGAGAGATTGACCAGAGAGAGAGAGAGAGAGAGATTGACCAGAGAGAGAGAGAGACACAGAGAGAGAAAATCAGGAAAGGGTAAGATGTTAGAATCATCTCCTCAACAACGACACAACAGCATCTGATTGTCATTTAGCATTGTGGTGTTTTTTTTCAACCGATTATCCGATTATCACACACACACACACACACCTCGTCCACAACACTCTTTATACTGTGTAACAGTAAATCCACCTTCATATCAGTTATCACATGAAGATACTGCTCAGTAGATCCACTCAGGTGAACATAAACAAAATAGATGATGTCAAAATGCAGTTATAATCTTCCGTGTGACAAACAGACAGTTCTCATGGCAACTAATCTCAACAAACAAGGTTAAAGGTCTCTGCTGAACAATGATGTCATTGTTTTGTGTTCTCCTTTATGTTCTTCTGCTGTGTACCTTTCTTCCTGTCCAATTGGAGTTTGTACAGAAAAGAGACTGTGTGTGTGTGTGTGTGTGTGTGTGTGTGTGTGTGTGTGTGTGTGTGTGTGTGTGTGTGTGTGTGTGTGTGTGTGTGTGTGTGTGTGTGTGTGTGTGTGTGTGTGTGTGTGTGTGTGTGTGTGTGTGTGTGTGTGTGTGTGTGTGTGTGTGTGTGTGTGTGTGCGCGTGTGTGTGCGCGTGTGTGCGCGTGTGCGCGTGCGCATGCGTGTGTGTGCGTGCGAGTGTGTGTGTGTGTGTGTGTGTGTGTGTGCGTGTGCGCGTGCGTGTGTGCGTGTGTGGACACTGAGAATGACTCAAACATTCCTAAAATACATATATTTATCAACAGTATATTTATAGCTTCAATCCGATGTTGTCAGATGGATGTATGTGCCGCAGGACTGATATGCTTAAACAGTCTTCTAGCTGCCTCTCTTCTGCATCTCTCTCTCCCCCTCCCTTCCTCCCTCCTCTTTCTCTTGCAGATGACATGCTAGCCATTGGGGACACACTGTCTTGTCTTTGATAACTGTCTCTCTGCTCCTTGTCTGTCTGTCTGTCTGTCTGTCTGTCTGTCTGTCTGTCTGTCTGTCTGTCTGTCTGTCTGTCTGTCTGTCTGTCTGTCTGTCTGTCTGTCTGTCTGTCTGTCTGTCTGTCTGTCTGTCTGTCTGTCTGTCTGTCTGTTCCTTGTCTGCTCCGTCTGTCTGCTGCTCCTCGTCATGAACAAGCAACATAAATTGCACAGCTTTCACTGTGTAGGACAGGGGCACAGCTTTCACTGTGTAGGGCAGGGGCACAGCTTTCACTGAGGACAGGGGCACAGCTTTCACTGTGTAGGACAGGGGAACAGCTTTCACTGAGGATAGGGGCACAGCTTTCACTGAGGATAGGGGCACAGCTTTCACTGAGGACAGGGGCACAGCTTTCACTGTGTAGGACAGGGGAACAGCTTTCACTGAGGATAGGGGCACAGCTTTCACTGAGGACAGGGGCACAGCTTTCACTGTGTAGGACAGGGGCACAGCTTTCACTGTGTAGGACAGGGGCACAGCTTTCACTGTGTAGGACAGGGGCACAGCTTTCACTGTGTAGGACAGGGGAACAGCTTTCACTGAGGATAGGGGCACAGCTTTCACTGAGGATAGGGGCACAGCTTTCACTGAGGACAGGGGCACAGCTTTCACTGTGTAGGACAGGGGCACAGCTTTCACTGAGGATAGGGGCACAGCTTTCACTGAGGACAGGGGCACAGCTTTCACTGTGTAGGACAGGGGCACAGCTTTCACTGTGTAGGACAGGGGCACAGCTTTCACTGTGGAGGACAGGGGCACAGCTTTCACTGAGGACAGGGGCACAGCTTTCACTGTGTAGGACAGGGGCACAGCTTTCACTGTGTAGGACAGGGGCACAGCTTTCACTGTGTAGGACAGGGGCACAGCTTTCACTGTGTAGGACAGGGGCACAGCTTTCACTGTGTAGGACAGGGGAACAGCTTTCACTGAGGATAGGGGCACAGCTTTCACTGAGGACAGGGGCACAGCTTTCACTGAGGACAGGGGCACAGCTTTCACTGTGTAGGACAGGGGCACAGCTTTCACTGAGGACAGGGGCACAGCTTTCACTGAGGACAGGGCACAGCTTTCACTGTGTAGGACAGGGCACAGCTTTCACTGTGTAGGACAGGGCACAGCTTTCACTGTGTAGGACAGGGGCACAGCTTTCACTGTGGAGGACAGGGGCACAGCTTTCACTGAGGACAGGGGCACAGCTTTCACTGTGTAGGACAGGGGCACAGCTTTCACTGTGTAGGACAGGAGCACAGCTTTCACTGAGGATAGGGGCACAGCTTTCACTGAGGATAGGGGCACAGCTTTCACTGAGGGCAGGGGCACAGCTTTCACTGTGTAGGACAGGGGAACAGCTTTCACTGAGGATAGGGGCACAGCTTTCACTGAGGACAGGGGCACAGCTTTCACTGTGTAGGACAGGGGCACAGCTTTCACTGTGTAGGACAGGGGCACAGCTTTCACTGTGTAGGACAGGGGCACAGCTTTCACTGTGTAGGACAGAGGCACAGCTTTCACTGTGGACAGGGGCACAGCTTTCACTGTGTAGGACAGGGGCACAGCTTTCACTGTGTAGGACAGGGGCACAGCTTTCACTGTGTAGGACAGGGGCACAGCTTTCACTGTGTAGGACAGGGGCACAGCTTTCACTGTGGAGGACAGGGGCACAGCCTTCACTGAGGACAGGGGCACAGCTTTCACTGTGGAGGACAGGGGCACAGCTTTCACTGTGTAGGACAGGGGCACAGCTTTCACTGTGTAGGACAGGGGCACAGCTTTCACTGTGTAGGACAGGGGCACAGCTTTCACTGTGTAGGACAGGGGCACAGCTTTCACTGTGTAGGACAGGGGAACAGCTTTCACTGAGGATAGGGGCACAGCTTTCACTGAGGATAGGGGCACAGCTTTCACTGAGGGCAGGGGCACAGCTTTCACTGTGTAGGACAGGGGAACAGCTTTCACTGACGATAGGGGCACAGCTTTCACTGTGTAGGACAGGGGCATAGCTTTCACTGTGTAGGACAGGGGCACAGCTTTCACTGTGTAGGACAGGGGCACAGCTTTCACTGTGTAGGACAGGGGAACAGCTTTCACTGTGTAGGACAGGGGCACAGCTTTCACTGTGTAGGACAGGGGCACAGCTTTCACTGTGTAGGACAGGGGCACAGCTTTCACTGTGGAGGACAGGGGCACAGCCTTCACTGAGGACAGGGGCTTTCACTGTGGAGGACAGCTTTCACTGTGGAGGACAGGGGCACAGCTTTCACTGTGTAGGACAGGGGCACAGCTTTCACTGTGTAGGACAGGGGCACAGCTTTCACTGTGTAGGACAGGGGCACAGCTTTCACTGAGGACAGGGGCACAGCTTTCACTGTGTAGGACAGGGGAACAGCTTTCACTGTGTAGGACAGGGGAACAGCTTTCACTGTGTAGGACAGGGGCACAGCTTTCACTGTGGAGGACAGGGGCACAGCTTTCACTGAGGACAGGGGCACAGCTTTCACTGTGTAGGACAGGGGCACAGCTTTCACTGTGTAGGACAGGGGCACAGCTTTCACTGTGTAGGACAGGGGAACAGCTTTCACTGAGGATAGGGGCACAGCTTTCACTGAGGATAGGGGCACAGCTTTCACTGAGGACAGGGGCACAGCTTTCACTGTGTAGGACAGGGGAACAGCTTTCACTGAGGATAGGGGCACAGCTTTCACTGAGGACAGGGGCACAGCTTTCACTGTGTAGGACAGGGGCACAGCTTTCACTGTGTAGGACAGGGGCACAGCTTTCACTGTGTAGGACAGGGGCACAGCTTTCACTGTGGAGGACAGGGGCACAGCTTTCACTGAGGACAGGGGCACAGCTTTCACTGTGTAGGACAGGGGCACAGCTTTCACTGAGGATAGGGGCACAGCTTTCACTGGGGACAGGGGCACAGCTTTCAATGTGTAGGACAGGGGCACAGCTTTCACTGTGTAGGACAGGGGCACAGCTTTCACTGTGTAGGACAGGGGCACAGCTTTCACTGTGTAGGACAGGGGCACAGCTTTCACTGTGTAGGACAGGGGCACAGCTTTCACTGTGTAGGACAGGGGCACAGCTTTCACTGTGGAGGACAGGGGCACAGCTTTCACTGTGGAGGACAGGGGCACAGCTTTCACTGTGTAGGACAGGGGCACAGCTTTCACTGTGTAGGACAGGGGCACAGCTTTCACTGTGTAGGACAGGGGCACAGCTTTCACTGTGGAGGACAGGGGCACAGCTGTCACTGTGAGGACAGGGGCACAGCTTTCACTGTGGAGGACAGGGGCACAGCTTTCACTGTGTAGGACAGGGGAACAGCTTTCACTGTGGAGGACAGGGGCACAGCTTCACTGAGGACAGGGGCACAGCTTTCACTGTGGAGGACAGGGGCACAGCTTTCACTGTGTAGGACAGGGCACAGCTTTCACTGTGGAGGACAGGGCACAGCTTTCACTGTGTAGGACAGGGGCACAGCTTTCACTGTGTAGGACAGGGGCACAGCTTTCACTGTGTAGGACAGGGGAACAGCTTTCACTGTGTAGGACAGGGGAACAGCTTTCACTGTGGAGGACAGGGGCACAGCTTTCACTGAGGACAGGGGCACAGCTTTCACTGAGGACAGGGGCACAGCTTTCACTGTGTAGGACAGGGGCACAGCTTTCACTGTGTAGGACAGGGGCACAGCTTTCACTGGGTAGGACAGGGGCACAGCTTTCACTGTGGAGGACAGGGGCACAGCTTTCACTGAGGACAGGGGCACAGCTTTCACTGTGTAGGACAGGGGCACAGCTTTCACTGTGTAGGACAGGGGCACAGCTTTCACTGTGTAGGACAGGGGAACAGCTTTCACTGTGTAGGACAGGGGAACAGCTTTCACTGTGGAGGACAGGGGCACAGCTTTCACTGAGGACAGGGGCACAGCTTTCACTGTGTAGGACAGGGGCACAGCTTTCACTGTGTAGGACAGGGGCACAGCTTTCACTGTGTAGGACAGGGGAACAGCTTTCACTGAGGATAGGGGCACAGCTTTCACTGAGGATAGGGGCACAGCTTTCACTGAGGACAGGGGCACAGCTTTCACTGTGTAGGACAGGGGAACAGCTTTCACTGAGGATAGGGGCACAGCTTTCACTGAGGACAGGGGCACAGCTTTCACTGTGTAGGACAGGGGCACAGCTTTCACTGTGTAGGACAGGGGCACAGCTTTCACTGTGTAGGACAGGGGCACAGCTTTCACTGTGGAGGACAGGGGCACAGCTTTCACTGAGGACAGGGGCACAGCTTTCACTGTGTAGGACAGGGGCACAGCTTTCACTGAGGATAGGGGCACAGCTTTCACTGAGGACAGGGGCACAGCTTTCACTGTGTAGGACAGGGGCACAGCTTTCACTGTGTAGGACAGGGGCACAGCTTTCACTGTGTAGGACAGGGGCACAGCTTTCACTGTGTAGGACAGGGGCACAGCTTTCACTGTGTAGGACAGGGCACAGCTTTCACTGTGGAGGACAGGGGCACAGCTTTCACTGTGGAGGACAGGGGCACAGCTTTCACTGTGTAGGACAGGGGCACAGCTTTCACTGTGTAGGACAGGGGCACAGCTTTCACTGTGTAGGACAGGGGCACAGCTTTCACTGTGGAGGACAGGGGCACAGCTTTCACTGTGTAGGACAGGGGCACAGCTTTCACTGTGTAGGACAGGGGCACAGCTTTCACTGTGTAGGACAGGGGCACAGCTTTCACTGTGGAGGACAGGGGCACAGCCTTCACTGAGGACAGGGGCACAGCTTTCACTGTGGAGGACAGGGGCACAGCTTTCACTGTGTAGGACAGGGCACAGCTTTCACTGTGTAGGACAGGGGCACAGCTTTCACTGTGGAGGACAGGGGCACAGCTTTCACTGAGGACAGGGGCACAGCTTTCACTGTGTAGGACAGGGGCACAGCTTTCACTGTGTAGGACAGGGGAACAGCTTTCACTGTGTAGGACAGGGGAACAGCTTTCACTGTGGAGGACAGGGGCACAGCTTTCACTGAGGACAGGGGCACAGCTTTCACTGTGTAGGACAGGGGCACAGCTTTCACTGTGTAGGACAGGGGCACAGCTTTCACTGGGTAGGACAGGGGCACAGCTTTCACTGTGGAGGACAGGGGCACAGCTTTCACCGAGGACAGGGGCCAGCTTTCACTGTGTAGGACAGGGGCACAGCTTTCACTGTGTAGGACAGGGGCACAGCTTTCACCGAGAACAGGGGCACAGCTTTCACTGTGTAGGACAGGGGCACAGCTTTAGGGACAGGGGCACAGCTTTCACTGTGTAGGACAGGGGCACAGCTTTCACTGTGTAGGACAGGGGGACATCTTTCACTGTGTAGGACAGGGACACAGCTTTCACTGAGGACAGGGGCACAGCTTTCACTGTGTAGGACAGGGGCACAGCTTTCACTGTGTAGGACAGGGCACAGCTTTCACTGTGTAGGACAGGGCACAGCTTTCACTGTGTAGGACAGGGGCACAGCTTTCACTGTGTAGGACAGGGGCACAGCTTTCACTGAGGACAGGGGCACAGCTTTCACTGTGTAGGACAGGGGCACAGCTTTCACTGTGTAGGACAGGGGCACAGCTTTCACTGTGTAGGACAGGGGAACAGCTTTCACTGTGTAGGACAGGGGCACAGCTTTCACTGTGTAGGACAGGGGAACAGCTTTCACTGTGTAGGACAGGGGAACAGCTTTCACTGTGTAGGACAGGGGCACAGCTTTCACTGAGGACAGGGGCACAGCTTTCACTGTGTAGGACAGGGGCACAGCTTTCACTGTGTAGGACAGGGGCACAGCTTTCACTGAGGACAGGGGCACAGCTTTCACTGTGGAGGACAGGGGCACAGCTTTCACTGAGGACAGGGGCACAGCTTTCACTGTGTAGGACAGGGGCACAGCTTTCACTGAGGATAGGGGCACAGCTTTCACTGGGGACAGGGGCACAGCTTTCAATGTGTAGGACAGGGGCACAGCTTTCACTGTGTAGGACAGGGGCACAGCTTTCACTGTGTAGGACAGGGGCACAGCTTTCACTGTGTAGGACAGGGGCACAGCTTTCACTGTGTAGGACAGGGGCACAGCTTTCACTGTGTAGGACAGGGGCACAGCTTTCACTGTGGAGGACAGGGGCACAGCTTTCACTGTGGAGGACAGGGGCACAGCTTTCACTGTGTAGGACAGGGGCACAGCTTTCACTGTGTAGGACAGGGGCACAGCTTTCACTGTGTAGGACAGGGGCACAGCTTTCACTGTGTAGGACAGGGGAACAGCTTTCACTGTGGAGGACAGGGGCACAGCCTTCACTGAGGACAGGGGCACAGCTTTCACTGTGGAGGACAGGGGCACAGCTTTCACTGTGTAGGACAGGGGCACAGCTTTCACTGTGTAGGACAGGGGCACAGCTTTCACTGTGTAGGACAGGGGCACAGCTTTCACTGTGTAGGACAGGGGAACAGCTTTCACTGTGTAGGACAGGGGAACAGCTTTCACTGTGGAGGACAGGGGCACAGCTTTCACTGAGGACAGGGGCACAGCTTTCACTGTGTAGGACAGGGGCACAGCTTTCACTGTGTAGGACAGGGGCACAGCTTTCACTGGGTAGGACAGGGGCACAGCTTTCACTGTGGAGGACAGGGGCACAGCTTTCACCGAGGACAGGGGCACAGCTTTCACTGTGTAGGACAGGGGCACAGCTTTCACTGTGTAGGACAGGGGCACAGCTTTCACTGTGTAGGACAGGGGAACAGCTTTCACTGTGTAGGACAGGGGAACAGCTTTCACTGTGGAGGACAGGGGCACAGCTTTCACTGAGGACAGGGGCACAGCTTTCACTGTGTAGGACAGGGGCACAGCTTTCACTGTGTAGGACAGGGGCACAGCTTTCACTGTGTAGGACAGGGGAACAGCTTTCACTGAGGATAGGGGCACAGCTTTCACTGAGGATAGGGGCACAGCTTTCACTGAGGACAGGGGCACAGCTTTCACTGTGTAGGACAGGGGAACAGCTTTCACTGAGGATAGGGGCACAGCTTTCACTGAGGACAGGGGCACAGCTTTCACTGTGTAGGACAGGGGCACAGCTTTCACTGTGTAGGACAGGGGCACAGCTTTCACTGTGTAGGACAGGGGCACAGCTTTCACTGTGGAGGACAGGGGCACAGCTTTCACTGAGGACAGGGGCACAGCTTTCACTGTGTAGGACAGGGGCACAGCTTTCACTGAGGATAGGGGCACAGCTTTCACTGAGGACAGGGGCACAGCTTTCACTGTGTAGGACAGGGGCACAGCTTTCACTGTGTAGGACAGGGGCACAGCTTTCACTGTGTAGGACAGGGGCACAGCTTTCACTGTGTAGGACAGGGGCACAGCTTTCACTGTGTAGGACAGGGCACAGCTTTCACTGTGGAGGACAGGGGCACAGCTTTCACTGTGGAGGACAGGGGCACAGCTTTCACTGTGTAGGACAGGGGCACAGCTTTCACTGTGTAGGACAGGGGCACAGCTTTCACTGTGTAGGACAGGGGCACAGCTTTCACTGTGGAGGACAGGGGCACAGCTTTCACTGTGGAGGACAGGGGCACAGCTTTCACTGTGTAGGACAGGGGCACAGCTTTCACTGTGTAGGACAGGGGCACAGCTTTCACTGTGTAGGACAGGGGCACAGCTTTCACTGTGGAGGACAGGGGCACAGCCTTCACTGAGGACAGGGGCACAGCTTTCACTGTGGAGGACAGGGGCACAGCTTTCACTGTGTAGGACAGGGGCACAGCTTTCACTGTGTAGGACAGGGGCACAGCTTTCACTGTGTAGGACAGGGGCACAGCTTTCACTGTGTAGGACAGGGGCACAGCTTTCACTGAGGACAGGGGCACAGCTTTCACTGTGTAGGACAGGGGCACAGCTTTCACTGTGTAGGACAGGGGAACAGCTTTCACTGTGTAGGACAGGGGAACAGCTTTCACTGTGGAGGACAGGGGCACAGCTTTCACTGAGGACAGGGGCACAGCTTTCACTGTGTAGGACAGGGGCACAGCTTTCACTGTGTAGGACAGGGGCACAGCTTTCACTGGGTAGGACAGGGGCACAGCTTTCACTGTGGAGGACAGGGGCACAGCTTTCACCGAGGACAGGGGCCAGCTTTCACTGTGTAGGACAGGGGCACAGCTTTCACTGAGGACAGGGGCACAGCTTTCACCGAGAACAGGGGCACAGCTTTCACTGTGTAGGACAGGGGCACAGCTTTAGGGACAGGGGCACAGCTTTCACTGTGTAGGACAGGGGCACAGCTTTCACTGTGTAGGACAGGGGGACATCTTTCACTGTGTAGGACAGGGACACAGCTTTCACTGAGGACAGGGGCACAGCTTTCACTGTGTAGGACAGGGGCACAGCTTTCACTGTGTAGGACAGGGGCACAGCTTTCACTGTGTAGGACAGGGGCACAGCTTTCACTGTGTAGGACAGGGGCACAGCTTTCACTGAGGACAGGGGCACAGCTTTCACTGTGTAGGACAGGGGCACAGCTTTCACTGAGGACAGGGGCACAGCTTTCACTGTGTAGGGCAGGGGCACAGCTTTCACTGTGTAGGACAGGGGCACAGCTTTCACTGTGTAGGACAGGGGTACAGCTTTCACTGAGGACAGGGGGGACTACTATATAAATAGTAAAGTACAGATAAACCTCCACAATCTGAAATGGCATTTGTGTCCCTCCCAGTTCTGTCATTGGAATGTGATACAAAACGATGTTCCGGCTTTAGGACCATGCGGACGCGTCCAATTGGTCGGAGAGGCTGTCCGAAGTGTTTATTTAAAAAACATATGTCATAATAATATGTCCACTTCTAAACAGTGGTGGAAAAAAGTACCCAATTGCCATAATACTACTTGAGTAAAAGTAAAGATACTTAAATAGAAAATGACTCTAGTAAAAGTGAAAGTCACCCGGTAATATACTACTTGAGTAAAAATCTAAAAGTATTTGGTTTTAAATATACTTAAGTATCAAAAGTGAAAGCATAAATCATTTTAAATGTTAAATTCCTTATATTAGGCAAACCAGACGGCACAATTATTTTATTTATTTACGGATAGCCAGGGGTACACTCCAACATCATTTACAAACAAATCGTTTGTGCTTAGTGAGTCCTCCAGATCAGAGGCATTAGGGACCAGGGATGTTCTCTGTTTAGTGAGTCCTCCAGATCAGAGGCAGTAGGGACCAGGGATGTTCTCTGGTTAGTGAGTCTGCCATATCAGAGGCAGTAGGGATGACCAGAGATGTTCTCTGTTTAGTGAGTCCTCCAGATCAGAGGCAGTAGGGACCAGGGATGTTCTCTGGTTAGTGAGTCTGCCAGATCAGAGGCAGTAGGGATGTTCTCTGGTTAGTGAGTCCTCCAGATCAGAGGCAGTAGGGATGTTCTCTGGTTAGTGAGTCTGCCAGATCAGAGGCAGTAGGGATGACCAGGGATGTTCTCTGTTTAGTGAGTCCTCCAGATCAGAGACAGTAGTGATGACCAGGGATGTTCTCTGTTTAGTGAGTCCTCCAGATCAGAGGCAGTAGTGATGACCAGGGATGTTCTCTGTTTAGTGAGTCCTCCAGATCAGAGGCAGTAGGGATGTTCTCTGTTTAGTGAGTCCTCCAGATCAGAGGCAGTAGGGATGACCAGGGATGTTCTCTGTTTAGTGAGTCCTCCAGATCAGAGGCAGTAGGGATGACCAGGGATGTTCTCTGTCACCAACCCGAACCAACAGGCCCCTGTCACCAACGCCTGTCACCAACCCCAACAACTGGCCCCCATCACTAACCCCTCCAACTGTCCTCCGTCACCAACCCCAACAGCGGGCCTCCGTCACCAACCCCTCCAACTGTCCTCCGTCACCAACCCCACCAAATGTCCTCCGTCACCAACCCCACCAACTGACCTCCGTCACCAACCCCTCCAACTGTCCTCCTTCACCAACCCCACCAACTGTCCTCCGTCACCAACCCCACCAACTGTCCTCCCTCACCAACCCCACCAACTGTCCTCCGTCACCAACCCCACCAACTGTCTTCCGTCACCAACCCCACCAACTGTCCTCCGCCACCAACCCCTCCAACTGTCCTTCGTCACCAACCCCACCAACAGGCCTCCGTCACCAACCCCACCAACTGTCCTCCGTCACCAACCCTACCAACTGTCCTCCATCACAAACCCCACCAACTGGCCTCCGTCACCAACGCCACCAACTGGCCCCCGTCACCAACACCTGTCACCAACAGGCCCCCGTCACCAACGCCTGTCACCAACAGGCCCCCGTCACAAACCCCAACAACTGGCCTCCGTCACCAACCCCACCAACTGGCCTCCGTCACCAACCCCACCAACTGGCCTCTGTCACCAACCCCACCAACTGGCCCCCGTCACCAACCCCACCAACTGGCCCCTGTCACCAACGCCTGTCACTAACCCCAACAACTGGCCCCCATCACTAACCCCACCAACTGGCCATCACCAACGCCTGTCACTAACCCCACCAACTGGCCCCCGCCACCAACGCCTGTCACCAACCCCAACAGCGGGCCTCCGTCACCAACGCCTGTCACCAACCCCACCAACTGGCCTCCATCACCAACGCCTGTCACTAACCCCACCAACTGGCCCCCGCCACCAACGCCTGTCACCAACCCCACCAACTGGCCCCTGTCACAAACCCCACCAACTGGCCCCTGTCACAAACCCCAACAACTGGTCTCCGTCACTAACCCCACCAACTGGCCTCCATCACTAACCCCACCAACTGGCCCCCGTCACCAACGCCTCCCACTAACCCCACCAACTGGCCTCCATCACCAATGCCTGTAACTAACCCCACCAACTGGCCTCCGTCACTAACCCCACCAACTGGCCTCCGTCACTAACCCCACTAACAGGCCCCCGTCACCAACACCTATCACCAACGCCTGTCACCAACACCTGTCACCAACGCCTGTCACCAACCCCACCAACTGTCCTCCGTCACCAACCCCTCCAACTGGCCTCCGTCACCAACCCCACCAACAGTCCTCCGTCACTAACCCCACCAACTGTCCTCCGTCACCAACCCCACCAACAGGCCTCCGTCACCAACCCCACCAACTGTCCTCCGTCACCAACCCCACCAACTGTCCTCCGTCACCAACCCCACCAACTGGCCTCCATCACCAACGCCTGTCACTAACCCCACCAACTGGCCCCCGTCACCAACGCCTGTCACCAACCCCAACAACTGTCCTCCATCACCAACCCCACTAACAGGCCCCCGTCAACAACACCTTTCACCAACGCCTGTCACCAACCCCACCAACTGTCCTCCGTCACCAACCCCACCACAGGCCTCCGTCACCAACCCCACCAACAGGCCTCCGTCACCAACCCCACCAACTGGCCTCCGTCACCAACCCCACCACAGGCCTCCGTCACCAACCCCACCAACAGGCCTCCGTCACCAACCCCACCAACTGGCCTCCGTCACCAACCCCACCAACAGGCCTCCATCACCAGCCCCACCAACTGGCCTCCATCACCAATCCCACCAACTGTCCTCCGTCACCAACCCCTCCAACTGTCTTCCGTCACCAACCCCACCAACTGTCCTCCTTCACCAACCCCACCAACAGGCCTCCTTCACCAACCCCTCCAACTGTCCTCCGTCACCAACCCCACCAACTGTCCTCAGTCACCAACCCCACCAACAGGCCTCCGTCACCAACCCCACCAACAGGCCTCCGTCACCAACCCCACCAACTGGCCTCCGTCACCAACCCCACCAACAGGCCTCCATCACCAACCCCACCAACTGGCCCCCTTCACAAACCCCAACAACGGGTCTCCGTCATCAACCCCACCAACTGGCCCCCTTCACAAACCCCACCAACTGGCCTCCGTCATCAACCCCAACAACTGGCCCCCGTCACAAACCCCACCAACTGGCCCCCGTCACCAACGCCTGTCACTAACCCCACCAACTGGCCTCCATCACCAACGCCTGTCACTAACCCCACCAACTGGCCTCCGTCACTAACCCCACCAACTGGCCTCCGTCACTAACCCAACCAACTGGCCCCTGTCACCAACGCCTGTCACTAACCCCACCAACTGGCCTCCATCACCAACGCCTGTCACTAACCCCACCAACTGGCCCCCGTCACCAACGCCTGTCACCAACCCCAACAACTGTCCTCCATCACCAACCCCACTAACAGGCCCCCGTCACCAACACCTATCACCAACGCCTGTCACCATACCTGTCACCAACGCCTGTAACCAACCCCACCAACTGTCCTCCGTCACCAACCCCTCCAACTGGCCTCCGTCACCAACCCCACCAACAGGCCTCTATCACCAACCCCACCAACTGTCCTCCGTCACCAACCCCACCACAGGCCTCCGTCACCAACCCCACCAACAGGCCTCCGTCACCAACCCCACCAACAGGCCTCCGTCACCAACCCCACCAAGTGGCCTCAGTCACCAACCCCACCAACAGGCCTCCGTCACCAACCCCACCAACTGTCCTCCATCACCAACCCCACCAACTGGCCTCCGTCACCAACCCCACCAACAGGCCTCCGTCACCAACCCCACCAACTGTCCTCCTTCACCAACCCCACCAACAGGCCTCCGTCAACAACCCCACCAACTGTCCTCCGTCACCAACCCCACCAACTGTCCTCCGTCACCAACCCCTCCAACTGTCCTCCGTCACCAACCCCACCAACTGTCCTCCGTCACAAACCCCACCAACAGGCCTCCAGTCACCAACCCCACCAACTGTCCTCCGTCACCAACCCCACCAACTGTCCTCCGTCACCAACCCCACCAACTGTCCTCCGTCACCAACCCCACCAACTGTCCTCCGTCACCAACCCCACCAACTGTCCTCCGTCACCAACCCCACCAACTGTCCTCCGTCACCAACCCCACCAACTGTCCTCCGTCACCAACCCCACCAACTGTCCTCCGTCACCAACCCCACCAACTGTCCTCCGTCACCAACCCCACCAACTGTCCTCCGTCACCAACCCCACCAACTGTCCTCCGTCACCAACCCCACCAACTGTCCTCCGTCACCAACCCCACCAACTGTCCTTCGTCACCAACCCCACCAACTGTCCTCCGTCACCAACCCCTCATTCTATTAATTTTGCCATGGAGTGGAGAACAAAGTGAGCTGTTTGAAGTTTTTCATTTGATATCTGAGTGTCAACGATCAGCGAAATCAATGGGGGCCGCCGGGAGCTAATTCAATCATGATGACTACAAGTTTAGATAGCTAGCCACTAGACTAACTTAGCAATGTAAAAACAATGCAGCTGATGTGGCTAATTGAGTGACTATCAGTGACTGACATAACAGGAGAAAACGGTTGATGAGGAAATTTAGAAATGACACCTTGTGTTTTCTACTATTCCAACTCACAACAGTACGTTGAGACAACCGACTGAGTAAGAAAACACACACATACACACAATTAAAGTCATAGGCATTATTTCCAATATGTTCAATGAGGCAGTAAATGTACAGTGAATATATAGTAAAATATACCGTAAATGTACAACAGACCATCAACACTAGAGGGCAGCAAAGAGCCACACGATGTTGAAACATTATCATCAATCATTTCCAATCTGGTGTGTGCTTGGGAGTTTCTGTGTGACCTAGGTATCCTATTTTCAGATCTTTGTCAACTCCTTACCTCCTTAGCTCCTTACCTCTGTCTCGGGAAACAAGAAAGACCTAAAAGGCTCAAAGAAAGAGAGAGAGAGAATCAACCTCCTTTTTGTCTTACTGTCACAGCTGACTATACTACCATGTCCCAGCTCCACTATGTCCCTGTTTTCACGTTATTAAGGGCCTGTCAGAGGTGATTGTGCTACCATGTCCCAAATCCACTAGGTCCACGTTGTCAGGGGCAACCACTGGAAGAAAGGAAGTAGCATACCAGTATCAATTTAAAGACAGATGACTCACAACGGTGTGTAGCCTACAGTATATCTACCATTGGTGCCAGGGACAGAGAGAGATGGAGAAGGAGAGACAGAGAGAAGAGAGAAGAGAGAAGAGAGAAGAGAGAAGAGAAGAGAGAAGAGAAGAGAGAGAGATAGAGAGAAGAGAGAAGAGAGAAGAGAGAAGAGAGAGAAGAGAGAAGAGAGAAGAGAAGAGAGAAGAGAGAAGAGACAGAGAGAAGAGAGAAGAGAGAAGAGAGAAGAGAGAGAGAGAGAGAGAAGAGAGAAGAGAGAGAGAAGAGAGAAGAGAGAGAGAGAGAAGAGAGAGAGAGAGAAGAGAGAGAGAGAGAGAGAGAGAGAGAGAGAGAGAGAGAGAGAGAGAGAGAGAGAGAGAGAGACGTGTGTGTATCTGGTATGTGTGTGTGGTGTCTGTGTGCTGATCAAGGGAGCCATTGATTTTAGGTTCCGATTGCAGATGGGAACAGGTAACACGATACAGTACTATCGTAATACAATATGGACTTTAACAGTCTGGAAATGTTTGATGAAACGTTGATGTCAAAAAACAAACAACCATTTAAGAGGTAAAGCCTTTTACCATACTGGATAATGAGTAGCCTAAAGGTTATTCCTACAAGTTGTCCTATGTAGGCCACACTTAATCAATAAGGCCCAGGGGGTCTAAGGGCTGTTTTTACGCAAAATCACCCTCCTTCCTCTGGCCTCTTATCGCTCTCTTCCTTCCCTCCCACCCACCTGATTCAATCAAATCCCCTCCGATGCTATGCGCGTAAAGTGTTTTCCTGTGACAGTAGAGCGAGAGAAGCAGAAATGTGACAGCTCAGTCGTGTGGCAGGATTCAAGCAGAAAGACAGGCACCCAGGCCGGGCAGAAGCAGTGGGAGACGCCGCTGTAGACCACCGGAACGGAGGTAAATATTTCATCGGCCCGGGTATAATACAGATAGATGCATGGCATCAACGCTTGATCCGGTGTTGGTTCCACGGGATCCTTGAACGAGGCTCGCGTAGCCCACCGGATTTTGACGATGGGGTTTGTAAAGCTTTAGAATAGAAACGGTTTTGACTGAGCGTCGCCGGTGAACAGAATAAATTCATGAATGAGTTGATAGATTAACTCATTAATTAATGTAATTGACATCAGTGTTTCGTGTATGCCACGTCTGCCTGCAGCGTTATCATAGAATGAATGATCAGACGTTGTCACTCGTGAGCCGCCAGCTGGCAGAAGCGCCGGTAGAAGCAATGGATGTTACAGACAAATCCATTTCGTTTCTTTTTAACGATCCGTTTAACCCTACTGTATCATATGTTTGGTACCTACTGCGTTTGGCTACAGTAGGCGATATAAGGTGGTCGTTGTGGAGGCTAGCAACACGTCGGTTGAATTCAGAAAGCTGAAACCAAGGAAATTGAGACCCGTGACAATCAAGTGTTGTATTAGCTACTGCAGGTAACCACAGATGCATATCAACTATTTGTTTTACTGTGATAAGGCTTATAAGGGACAACTACAGATGTTAATGCGATGTGTGTATGTTCGAACGAAATAGAGTGGATTTGGCTTCACCGCAACAAACATCCATTGATGGAAAATAAAGAGGAACCAGCAAAGAACGAAAACAGAAGTCAACCAGTGACAGTTTCGCCAAACACGTGTCTTAGGTAGAAAACATTACCACATATGGATTTGCATTAGTATAAGCATCAAAAGTCCCAATGCAATTAAACCTCACGTTTCTATTCTGGAGTTATTACATACAACTGATCAGTCCTGTTGGATTTTTGTTTTTTGTGTGTGTGTGTGTGTGTGTGTGTGTGTGTGTGATGTACTACAGTTGAAGTCAGAGGTTTACATACACGTAGGTTGAGTCATTAAAACTCGTTTTTCAGCCACTCCACACATTTCTTGTTAACAAACTATACTTTTCACAAGTTGGTTAGGACATCTACTTTAAGCATGACACAAGTAACTTTTCCAACATTTGTTTGCAGACAGATTATTTCACTTATAATTCACTGTATCACAATTCCAGTGGGTCAGGGGTTAACATACACTAAGTTGACTGTGCATTTAATAAACAGCTTGGAAAATACCAGAAAATGATGTCATGGCTTTAGAAGCTTCTGATAGGCTAATTGACATCATTTGAGTCAATTGGAGGTGTACCTGTGGATGTATTTCAATGCCAACCTTCAAATCAAATGAAATGTATTTATATAGCCCTTCGTACATCAGCTGATATCTCAAAGTGCTGTACAGAAACCCAGCCTAAAACCCCAAACAGCAAGCAATGCAGGTGTAGAAGCACGGTGGCTAGGAAAAACTCCCTAGAAAGGCCAAAACCTAGGAATAAACCTAGATAGGAACCAGGCTATGTGGGGTGGCCAGTCCTCTTCTGGCTGTGCCGGGTGGAGATTATAACAGAACATGGCCAAGATGTTAAAATGTTCATAAAATACCAGCATGTTCAAATAATAATAAGGCAGAACAGTTGAAACTGGAGCAGCAGCACGGCCAGGTGGACTGGGGACACCAAGGAGTCATCATGTCAGGTAGTCCTGGGGCATGGTCCTAGGGCTCACGTCCTCCGAGAGAAAGAAAGAGAGAAGGAGATAATTAGAGGACGCACACTTAGATTCACACAGGACAACGAATAGGACAGGAGAAGTACTCCAGATATAACAAACTGACCCTAGCCCCCCGACACATAAACTACTGCAGCGTAAATACTGGAGGCTGAGACAGGAGGGGTCAGGAGACACTGTGGCCCCATCCGAGGACACCCCCGGACAGGGCCAAACAGGAAGGATATAACCCCACCCACTTTGCCAAAGCACAGCCCCCACACCACTAGAGGGATATCTTCAACCACCAACTTACCATCCTGAGACAAGGCTGAGTTTCACCCACAAAGATCTCCGCCATGGCACAACCCAAGGGGGGGCACCAACATAGACAGGATGACCGCATCAGTGAATCAACCCACTCAGGTGACGCACCCCTTCCAGGGACGGCATGAGAGAGCCCCAGTAAGCCAGTGACTCAGCCCCTGTAATAGGGTTAGAGGCAGAGAATCCCAGTGGAAAGAGGGGAACCGGCCAGGCAGAGACAGCAAGGGCGGTTCGTTGCTCCAGAGCCTTTCCGTTCACCTTCCCACTCCTGGGCCAGACTACACTCAATCATATGACCCACTGAAGAGATGAGTAAAGACTTAAAGGTTGAGACCGAGTTTGCGTCTCTGACATGGGTAGGCAGACCGTTCCATAAAAATGGAGCTCTATAGGAGAAAGCCCTGCCTCCAGCTGTTTGCTTAGAAATTCTAGGGACAATTAGGAGGCCTGCGTCTTGTGACTGTAGCGTACGCGTAGGTATGTATGGCAGGACCAAATCACTTCACAAAATAGATAGCATCATGAGAATGGAAAATTAGGTGGATATATTGAAGCAGCATCTCAAGACATCAGTCAGGAAGTAAAAGCTTGGTCGAAAAATGGGTCTTCCAAATGAACAATGACCCTAAGCATACTTCCATGTTATGGCAAAATGGCTGAAGGACAACAAAGTCAAGGTATTGGAGTGGCCATCACAAAGCCCTAACCTCAATCCTATAGAACATTTGTGGGCAGAACTGAAAAAGTGTGTGTGTGAGCGAGGAGGCCTACAAACCTGACTCGGGTACACCAGCTCTGTCAGCAGGAATGGGCCACAATTCACCCAATTTATTGTGGGAAGGTTGTGGAAGGCTACCCAAAACGTTTGACCCAAGTTAAACAATTTAAAGGAAATGCTACCAAATACTAATTGAATGTATGTAAACTTCTGACCCACTGGGAATGTGATGAAATAAATAAAAGCTTAAATAAATCATTCTATCTACTATTATTCTGACATTTCACATTCTTAAAATAAAGTGGTGATCCTAACTGACCTAAAACAGGGAATTTTTACTAGGATTAAATGTCAGGAATTGTGAAAAACTGAGTTTAAATATATTTGGCTAAGATGTATGTAAACTTCTGACTTCAACTGTAAGTAGGATGCTGTAAACCAAGCTATTCCCTATAATGTAATCTCCAACAAAAATAACTTCCGATGTGGAACTTCAAATTTAACCAAAATCGTTTGCACCCAATGGTTTCAATTTCATTTTCACCAAACTTACATGCAAATATTTCATGAATGTATTGTTACAAATCAATTTGCAAGGTTGGTAGCCAACTAGCCTGCTAACGTTAGCCCTATATTGTCCTGCTAACGTTAGCCCTATATTGTCCTGCTAACGTTAGCTCTACTGTCCTGCTAACGTTAGCCCCACTGTCCTGCTAACGTTAGCTCTACTGTCCTGCTAACGTTAGCCCTATATTGTCCTGCTAACGTTAGCTCTACTGTCCTGCTAACGTTAGCCCTATATTGTCCTGCTAACGTTAGCTCTACTGTCCTGCTAACGTTAGCCCCACTGTCCTGCTAACGTTAGCCCTACTACCAGCCTGCTAACATTATGTTAGCACTGAACGAGTCAGCCAGCTAAGCCTTTCGCAAGAAGTCAATGTGGTGATGAATTTACACGATTGGACAGTCCCTATGCCTTACCCCGAAGAGTGAGAGTGGCACAAGTTGTGGACGAGGACATTTCAAACTGATGAACGCTAACTGCCATACGAGACATTTCAAACCGTACTATTTAAAACTCCAACTACCTAACTGTCAACTGGCACTTTTCCTTAATAATCAAATATTGATCATCCATCTTTTCAGGACCTGTCGCCTTAGATCAACTTACGAAGCGCGAAGATTGAAGACAGAAGAGAGTCTGGTCACACACGTCACATTGTCTTCTCCCTCTCCTTCTCCCAAGTCCTTTCCTTCAGTCCTCCTTCTCCCAAGTCCTTTCCTTCAGTCCTCCTTCTCCCAAGTCCTTTCCTTCAGTCCTCCTTCTCCCAAGTCCTTTCCTTCAGTCCTCCTTCTCCCAAGTTCTTTCCTTCAGTCCTCCTTCTCCCAAGTCCTTTCCTTCGCTCCTCCTTCTCCCAAGTCCTTTCCTTCACTCCTCCTTCTCCCAAGTCCTTTCCTTCGCTCCTCCTTCTCCCAAGTCCTTTCCTTCGCTCCTCCTTCTCCCAAGTCCTTTCCTTCACTCCTCCTTCTCCCAAGTCCTTTCCTTCACTCCTCCTTCTCCCAAGTCCTTTCCTTCCTCCTCCTTCTCCCAAGTCCTTTCCTTCACTCCTCCTTCTCCCAAGTCCTTTCCTTCACTCCTCCTTCTCCCAAGTCCTTTCCTTCACTCCTCCTTCTCCCAAGTCCTTTCCTTCACTCCTCCTTCTCCCAAGTCCTTTCCTTCACTCCTCCTTCTCCCAAGTCCTTTCCTTCACTCCTCCTTCTCCCAAGTCCTTTCCTTCACTCCTCCTTCTCCCAAGTCCTTTCCTTCACTCCTCCTTCTCCCAAGTCCTTTCCTTCACTCCTCCTTCTCCCAAGTCCTTTTCTTCACTCCTCCTTCTTCCAAGTCCTTTCCTTCACTCCTCCTTCTCCCAAGTCCTTTCCTTCACTCCTCCTTCTCCCAAGTCCTTTCCCTTTAAACAGCCACCATCATGGCTTCCAAACTGAATCCGAATATCCTGTACGTCCAAGAACCACAGGAGTCTCACTCATCATTGGAAACTGACCACCTTGCGCAGCCCGAACCCGGTGAAGAGAGCTCCGATAGTGACGGAGAGCCAGATGAGACAGAGCAGAAGCTAATCCGGAAGGTGTCCACATCGGGGCAGCTACGTGCCAAGGTAGGATAGACAAGAATGCAAATAGACAAACGCATACAGTGTACACACGTACAGTAGTGAGATCTGTTGTGTTTTGCTACATTGTGCTGTGGTACTCTAGTCCTATTTGTGTCTTCATCATGAGAGATTAAAGAGATTCTCCGGTACTTTTACAACTAAGGACCCTCTGAGTGAGTTGGTACTTTAAAATTGTGGAAGCTTTTAAAGAGATTATACAGTACTTTTGTATACTTTTTTAGCCAGTAGTTCTGAAGTAGCACTCACGAGTCAAAAGTGGTCCACGGAAATTGCGTACTAAGTCACATACGCTGGGTGTACAAAACATTAAAAACACCTGCTCTTTCCGTGACCGATTGACCAGATGAATCCAGGTTAAATCTATGATCCCTTATTGATGTCACTTGTTAAATCCACTTCAAACACTGTAGATGAAGGGGATGAGACAGATTAAACAAGGATTTTAAAGCCTTTGAGACAATTAAAACATGAATTGTGTCTGTGTGCCATTCAGAGGGTGAATGGGCAAGACAAAATATTGAAGTGCCTTTTGAACAGGTTATGGGAGTAGGAGCCAGACGCACCGGTTTGAGTGAGTGCGTCTGGAAGAACTGCAACCCTGCTGGGTTTTTCACGCTCAGCAGTTTCCCGTGTGTATCAAGAATAGTCCACCACCCAAAGGACATCCAGCCACCTTGACATAACTGTGGGAAGCATTGGAGTCAACATGGGCCGGCATCCCTGTGGAACGCTCTGAATATTAGGAAGGTGTTCCTAATGTTTTGTAGACCCAGTGTATGTGTAGATATGTACATTGCTCTCTCTCTTTCACGATGCTGTGTGTGCATCTTGCTAGCTGTCACTCAAATGTCGAGGGGCTAAAGCTTATTGGTTGAACTCGACTTGCTGGTTCACGATGGGGGCAATGTAGGAAAAATGGTATAGCACAGTTTCCAGAAAAACATTTGCTTTCAAACGAGGGATTTTGTGGCTAGTTGAGGTAAGACAGTAATTCTGGTCATAGATTATGCATGTATGAACTACACATTGACATGTCCAGCCCAAAGCGGGAGGTTTTAAAAATACTCATTAGTGGCCAAAGTTCAGGAGCATGTCTTTATCTCTCGCTGTCTCTCTCTCTGTCTCTCTCTCTGTCTCTCTCTCTGTCTCTCTCTCTGTCTCTCTCTCTCACTAGTAAATGATTAATAATGTATTGTTGAATAAGACATAAACCTTAGTTTGATGTCAAACATTGACAGTGATTTCTGGGTTGAATTGTAACAGTTATTGATTGGTAGTCATAGATCAGGGTTCCCCAACAGGTGGCCTGCGGGCCAAGTTCGTTTTTATTTGGCCCGCCAAGTTTTCTAAGCAAAAAACTCTAGATGTATTTATTTAAAGACTGTAAAAACAGGAAATGTATCTCCAAGTATTCCCATGCGTAATAAAGAGTAGTTATTGTCTACAAACTTAAGCAAGTTTTGAAATTAATGTGTTAGTCTATTATATTTGTTTGGGCTTCTTGCTGTGAATTTGATGTCTACAAATGATTTAGAATTCTCTTCTGGCCCCCTGACCATCTGCTCAAGAAAACATTGGCCTGTGGCTGAATCTAGTTGATGATCCCTGTCATAGTTCATCATGAATCAATACCTGTCACCTATATGTCGTTGTCATGGTGATGTCATGGTTGTGTTTGTTCCTAAGACTTCTGATTCAATCAGTGACTCATTGTTGGTCAAATCCCAAATGATACCCTATTGACCTATGACCTTTGACCAGAGCTATAGGGTGTATTTGAGATGGTTCGTCTGTCTGTCTTGGTCCAGGTACTCTTAAATCTCCTGCAGTCAGGGACAACGTCTATTGATTGCTGGTAGCCAATTGTGTGCCACCCTGTGGGACTCCCAATCACAATCCAGATGTGATGCAGCCTGGATTAGAACCAGGTACTGCAGTGACGCCTCTTGCACTGAGATGCAGTGTCTTAGACCGCTGCGCCACCCGGGAGCCCACTTTTATGGTCACAGCCATTGGATTGCAAGCTGATAATCAGTATGGAGTCATGTCATGCCTAAAATGGTGTGTGTGCGCATATGTATGATAATTAGATCGTGTTTAACCGTGGTCATGTGACCAGGAGAACCTATTCACAGACCCAGGGAGTTGGCCTTACAGACAACTATAGGCTGATTTGGACTAGAACTATTCATTCGTAAGTTACTGTTTACTATGCAGATGTTATTATTCAGTGTCCCTCAGGCTACGGCAGGAAAATACATATTTGGCTGCAAGAGGAGCCATTGCTCTTTCACCCATGAATATTTTTTAGGTTTTCCTCTGGGTTTAATAAGTTAAAATTTCGAATAAATGTAGTGATTCCTGTGAATAATGAATGTCTTTGTGAGGAATATTTCTCACAGTAAAGGAGAAAGTGCATCTCTGTCTCTACCTCCCCTGTCGTACAGTGACCACATACACTCTCCTCTTTGAGAAGCCATGTCTTTTTATATCTGCTGGTTTCTATTGACAATTGGTCACTCAGCCTGTACTTGGTAAGGATCTGTCTCTGCTTCGTATCTCTGACAGAGCAGAGAAAATCAGACAATTCATATTCTCTCTCTCTCTCATCTATTTCAGAGAAACTTAATATTAGAGAACACATTAGATTCAGGGTAGAATCAGACGGGGAAGTGAAGGAGACATGGATATATATATATATTCACTTCCCTGTACTACAATTACAGGCTCAAAATGGCAAAGTACTTTCTTCTGAAACTCGTCGGTCTATTCTTGTTCTGAAAAATGAAGGCTATTCCATGTGAGAAATTGCCAAGAAACTGCAGATCTCGTACAGCGCTGTGTACTACTCCATTCACAGAACAGCGCAAACTGACTCTAACCAGAATAGAAAGAGGAGTTGGAGGCCCCGGTGCACGACTGAGCAAGAGGACAAGTACATTAGTGTCTAGTTTGAGAAACCGACGCCTCACAAGTCCTCAACTGGAAGCTTTATTAAATAGTACCCACAAAACACCAGTCTCAACATCAACAGTGAAGAGGCGTCTCTGGGATGCTGGCCTTCTAGGCAGAGTTCCTCTGTTCAGTGTCTGTGTTCTTTTACCCATCTTAATCTTTTCTTTTTATTGGCCAGTCTGAGATATGTCTTTTTATTGGCCAGTCTGAGATATGTCTTTTTATTGGCCAGTCTGAGATATGGCTTTTTATTGGCCAGTCTGAGATATGTCTTTTTGCAACTCTACCAAGAAGGGCAGCATCCCGGAGACTGTGTATACAGTGGGGAGAACAAGTATTTGATACACTGCCGATTTTGCAGATTTTCCTACTTACAAAGCATGAAGAGGTCTGTAATTTTTATCATAGGTACATTTCAACTGTGAGAGACGGAATCTAAATTATTATTTTTTTAAATCCAGAAAGTCACATTGTATGATTTTTAAGTAATTAATTTTCATTTCATTGCATGACATAAGTATTTGATCACCTACCAACCAGTAAGAATTCCTGCTCTCACAGACCGGTTAGTTTTTCTTTAAGAAGCCCTCCTGTTCTCCACTCATTACCTGTATTAACTGTACCTGTTTGAACTTGTTACCTGTATAAAAGACACCTGTCCACACACTCAATCAAACAGACTCCAACCTCTCCACAATGGCCAAGACCAGAGAGCTGTGTAAGGACATCAGGGTTACATTTTAGACCTGCACAAGGCTGGGATGGGCTACAGGACAATAGGCAAGCAGCTTGGTGAGAAGGCAACAACTGTTGGCGCAATTATTAGAAAATGGAAGAAGTTCAAGATGACAGTCAATCACCCTCGGTCTGGGGCTCCATGCAAGATCTCACCTCAATCAATGATCATGAGGAAGGTGAGGGATCAGCCCAGAACTACACGGCAGGACCTGGTCAATGACCTGAAGAGAGCTGGGACCACAGTCTCAAAGAAAACCATTAGTAACACACTACGCCGTCATGGATTAAAATCCTGCAGCGCACGCAAGGTCCCCCTGCTCAAGCCAGCGCATGTCCAGGCCCGTCTGAAGTTTGCCAATGACCATCTGGATGATCCAGAGGAGGAATGGGAGAAGGTCATGTGGTCTGATGAGACAAAAATAGAGCTTTTTGGTCTAAACTCCACTCGCCATATTTGGAAGAAGAAGAAGGATGAGTACAAACCCAAGGACACCATCCCAACCATGAAGCATGGAGGTGGAAACATCATTCTTTGGGGATGCTTTTCTGCAAAGGGGACAGGACGACTGCACCGTATTGAGGGGAGGATGGATGGGGCCATGTAACGTGAGATCTTGGCCAACAACCTCCTTCCCTCAGTAAGAGCATTGAAGATGGGTCGTGGCTGCGTCTTCCAGCATGACAATGACCCAAAACACACAGTCAGGGCAACTGAGTGGCTCCGTAAGAAGCATCTCAAGATCCTGGAGTGGACTAGCCAGTCTCCAGACCTGAACCCAATAGAACATCTTTGCAGGGAGCTGAAAGTCCGTATTGCCCAGCGACAGCCCCGAAACCTGAAGGATCTGGAGAAGGTCTGTATCGAGGAGTGGGTCAAAATCCCTGCTGCAGTGTGTGCAAACCTGGTCAAGAACTACAGGAAACGTATGATCTCTGTAATTGCAAACAAAGGTTTCTGTACCAAATTTTAAGTTCTGCTTTTCTGATGTATCAAATACTTATGTCATGTAATAAAATGCTAATTAATTACATAAAAATCATACAATGTGATTTTCTGGATTTTTGTTTTAGATTCCGTCTCTCACAGAAGTGTACCTATGATAAAAAATGACCGATTACATGCTTTGTAAATAGGAAGACCTGCAACATCGGCAGTGTATAAAATACTTGTTCTTCCCATGTATGTGCCATTCAGAGGGTGAATAGAAAGGACAAGGGCCTTTGAACGGGGTATGGTAGTAGGTACCAGTTTGTGTCAAGAACTGCAACACTGCTGGGTTTTTCAAGCTCAACAGTTTCCCGTGTGTATCAAGAATGGAGTCAACATGGGCCTATATCTAGTGACTATCTATCACCTAAAATAACTATGATTCTGTCCTTAGAGTACCTCATCCATCAACAGATTAGCATTAGGAATGCTATCATTTTAGACATCAACAAATGGATGGAGGGAGCAAGGGATCGATTGAGGAACCAATGGACAGACCGACAGAGAGAGAAAGATTGATTGATTGAGGAACCAATGGACAGACCGACAGAGAGAGAAAGATTGATTGATTGAGGAACCAATGGACAGACCGACAGAGAGAGAAAGATTGATTGAGGAACCAATGGAGAGAGAAAGATTGATTGAGGAACCAATGGACAGACCGACAGAGAGAGAAAGATTGATAGATTGAGGAACCAATGGACAGACCGACAGAGAGAGAAAGATTGATTGATTGAGGAACCAATGGACAGACCGACAGAGAGAGAAAGATTGATTGATTGAGGAACCAATGGACAGACCGACAGAGAGAGAGATTGATTGATTGAGGAACCAATGGACAGACCGACAGAGAGAGAAAGATTGATTGATTGCTAGACAGCAGCACCTTGTCTGTTTAATTATTAGTCATCTTTTTTAGTCCTCTGAGTTTTCTGTTTTATATCAACTATGTTCTCCGGGCATAGACCATTTACAAGAAGGACATAACAACACAACCCCCCCCTCACACACACACACACACACACACACACACACACAAAACAGACAGGCGTAGTCCATTTATAAAAAGAACATAACAACAACAGGAAGGAACTTAAGTCTTTCACTTCCTGTTTCTCTATTTGTCTTTCTTTCTCTGTTTCTGTCTCTTTCTCTGTTTGTCTTTCTCTGTTTCTCTGTTTCTCTATTTGTCTTTCTCTGTTTCTGTCTCTCTTTCTGTCTTACTCTAAAAATAGTGTCTGTTTTTTCATCAGCTCCTTAGAAACCTCTTCAAACAGGAAACCGTACACACACACACACACACACACACACACACACACACACACACACACACACACGTAAGAGTCTTTCAAAGTAATGTACAGCAATTATGGTCAATTCAAAACTCAAACCTGTTGAACTATGCAGTGTGCGTATATGTGTCAAATGGCACCCTATTCCCTATATAGTGCACTACTTTTGACCATAAAGTATCTAGGGAATAGGGGCCATTTGGAACACACTCTTGGTATATCTGGAAGGAAGTTGGACAGAAGGTCACAGCTGAAAATACATACCTGCCAATTACACTTTAAGGTTAGACTGTGTGTGTGTGAGAGAGAGACTCACTCTTCCCAACACCTGTCCTCTAATCTCCATCCTCAAGTGCCTGCATGGAGAGAGTGTGTGATGTTGGCACACAGGCAAAGTAATAATATGAGAGAGAGAGACACTGGGTTGAAAGAGGGAGGGAGAGAAAGGAACGAGCTTCAGAAAGAATAGATAATGACACTTTCCGGAATCGTCCGTAGAACAAGGTTAAGTGTGATAAATAAAGCCCATTCCAACTGAACTGACAACAGGATTGGCTGGAGGGAGAGAGTGAATACATTTACATTAAAAGTCCTGAGGAATTACAAGTCTTGTATTCAAATTGATTGGTAACCAGTTTATAACAGCAATAAGGCACTTTGGGGGTTTGTGATATATGGCCAACACACTAGACTAGACTATACAGTTGAAGTTTACATACACCTTAGCCAAATACATTTAAACTCAGTTTTTCACAATTCCTGACATTTAATCCTAGTAAAAATTCCCTGTCTTAGGTCAGTTAGGATCACCACTTTATTTTAAGAATGTGAAATGTCAGAATAATAGTAGAGAGAATGATTTATTTCAGCTTTTATTTATTTTATCACATTCCCAGTTGGTCAGAAGTTCACATTCACTCAATTAGTATATGGCAGCATTTCCTTTAAATTGTTTAACTTGGGTCAAACGTTTCGGGTAGCCTTCCACAAGCTTCCCACAATAAGTTGGGTGAATTTTGTCCCATTCCTCCTGACAGAGCTGGTGTAACTGAGTCAGGTTTGTAGGTCTCCTTGCTCGCGCACACTTTTTCAGTTCTGCTCACACATTTTCTATGGGATTGAGGTCAGGGCTTTGTGATGGCCACTCCAATAATTTGACTTTATCCTTAAGCCACTTTGCCTCAACTTTGGAAGTATGCTTGGGGTCATTGTCCATTTGGAAGACCCATTTGTGACCAAGCTTTAACTTCCAGACTAATGTCTTGAGATGCTGCTTCAATATATCCACCTGATTTTCCTCCCTCATGAAGCCATCTATTTTGTGAAGTGCACCAGTCCCTCCTGCAGCAAAGCACCCTCACAACTTGATGCTGCCACCCCCATGCTTCATGGTTGGGATGGTGTTCTTTGGCTTGCAAGCCTCCCCCTTTTCCCTCCAAACATAACAATGGTCATTATGGCCAAACAGTTCTATTTTTGTTTCATCAGACCAGAGAACATTTCTCCAAAAAGTTGTACCTGTTTCCTCCAGCATCTTCACAAGGTCCTTTGCTTTTGTTCTGGGATTGATTTGCACTTTTCACACCAAAGTACGTTCATCTCTAGGAGACAGAATGTGTCTCCTTCCTGAGAGGTATGATTGCTGCATGGTCCCCTGGTGTTTATACTTGCATACTATTGTTTATACAGATGAACGTGGTACCTTCAGGCGTTTGGAAACTGCTCCCAAGGATGAACCAGATTTGTGGAGGTCTACAGTTTTTTCTGAGGTCTTGGCTGATTTTCTTTTGATTTTCCAATGATGTCAAGCAAAGAGGCACTGAGTTTGAAGTTAGGCCTTGAAATACATCCAAATGGGGGGGATGGCTCTTTGACATAATTTATCAGAAGCTTCTAAAGCCATGCCATCATTTTCTGGAACTTTCCAAGCTGTTTAAAGGCACAGTCAACTCCGTGTGTGTAGAGTGAATTATATGCCAAATAATCCATCTGTAAACAATTGTTGGAAAAATGACTTGTGTCCTGTACAAAGTAGATGTCCTAACCTACATGCCAAATCTATAGTTTGTCAACAAGAAATGTGTAGAGTGGTTGAAAAACGGGTTTTAATGACTCCACCCCAAGTGTATGTAATGTTCTGACTTCAACTGTATGTAAGAAGAGTCAGTTGTTCCCTCTGACCTCTTTCTCTCTCTAGGGGTTAGAGGTCAGGGGTCAGTATAGTAATGTCAGTTGGTTTCTGTTTTATAACTGACTTACTGGAAATAGAACACTGACAGGAAGAAACAATTATGAGGTTTTAGTGGGTTAGACACACACACACCGACACACACACACACCGACATACACACACACACACACACACACTGACACACAGACATACACGCACACACAGACATACACGCAGACATACATACACACAGACACACAGACCGACACACACACACACAGACCGACAAACAGACCGACACACACACACAGACACACACAGACCGACACACAGACACACACACAGACTGACACACACACATACATACACACACAGACCCACACACACAGACAGACCGACACACAGACACAGAATAGCTGGTTGATTAGTTAGTGGAGGGAAGTTAATTTCTTTTTGGAGTCTGACTTGGTGTTAGTTTTCCTGGTAAAACTCACTAAGTCAGTTTGGGAGGGGGTCAGGCTGTATGCTTACCTATTACCTCAGGAGAGAGAGAGAGAGAGAGAGTTAATGAATACACTCCATTGTTGTTTCTAATATAGATCTTTCTACAATGGCATTATATTGATGAGACACATTGCCCCTCTCCTCCCTCCTCTGAGGTGGTTAGAAGGAGATGGAGCAGAAGGAAGGTTAAAAGAGGGGTTTTTTTCTGCAGAGAAATAACTTGATGTCTCTGGTATATCTGACTCTCAGCTGGATGTGAACACCTAGAAACTGTAACCATGCTAACGATGGAGGGATGGATGTTTTTGGGAAATCTGTCTTTGGTGAATTGGCTAAAGCCAAGGTGAAAATCATGTCAGCTTGTATTTTGAGTGGACTGTCCCTTTAAATAGCAGCATAGTCAAGTCATGTTAGGTTGTATTTTGAGTGGACTGTCCCTTTAAATACCAGCCCAAAAAGTGATGAGTAACTCTTAAAAACAAAGGTTGGCAGAGGAAGGATGTTTGCTTTAAAACCATCATATTAGGAGAGGAGAGAAGAGAGAACTTTCAAATCATGTTAGGGTGAGGTACACACTCGTCTGTCTGTCTATCTCTCTCTCTCTCTCTCTCTCTCTCTTCCGCCTCCTGTCAACCTCTCTAATCTTGTTGGGCTGTGGTCCAATCACCCTTTTTCTCTTGCTTTTCTCTCTCTCTACCCCTCTCTCTCTGCATCTCTCTACCCCTCTCTACCCCTCTCTCTCTCTCTGCATCTCTCTACCCCTCTCTACCCCTCTCTCTCTTCCGCCTCCTGTCAACCTCTCTAATCTTGTTGGGCTGTGGTCCAATCACCCTTTTTCTCTTCCTTTTCTCTCTCTCTACCCCTCTCTCTCTGCATCTCTCTACCCCTCTCTACCCCTCTCTCTCTCTCTGCATCTCTCTACCCCTCTCTACCCCTCTCTCTCTTCCGCCTCCTGTCAACCTCTCTAATCTTGTTGGGCTGTGGTCCAATCACCCTTTTTCTCTTCCTTTTCTCTCTCTCTACCCCTCTCTCTCTGCATCTCTCTACCCCTCTCTACCCCTCTCTCTCTCTGCATCTCTCTACCCCTCTCTACCCCTCTCTCTCTCTCTGCATCTCTCTACCCCTCTCTCTCTCTACCCCTCTCTCTCTCTCTGCATCTCTCTACCCCTCTCTCCCCATCTCTCTACCCCTCTCTCTCTACCCCTCTCTCTCTGCATCTCTCTACCCCTCTCTCTCTCTACCCCTCTCTCTCCCTGTATCTCTCGCTCTCTCTCTGTGTTGGCACCTTATTACCTATGAAGTGCCCAAGGGTCTCTGGTCAAAAGTAGTGCACTATGTAGGGAATAGGGAGATTTAAGTGTGTAACATTAGCCTGATGAGATGAATGTCCTAGGTTCTGAACACATGCCAATGTAGTCCTGTAGGCCCACTACAAACACACAAGTCTGACTGCCCTGTGTAGAAACTCAAGGGAAAGTCACACATTTAATGTACCATGTGAGTAAAAAAAAAGGATTGTTTTTAAATATACTTACAAATCAAAAGTGAAAGTACTCAGAGAAAATGGTATATCATAAACTACAGTTGAGGAGTAGCTAGGTACTCAGGGCTAGAAAATGGTATATCATAAACTACAGTTGAGGAGTAGCTAGGTACTCAGGGCTAGAAAATGGTATATCATAAACTATAGTTGAGGAGTAGCTAGGTACTCAGGGCTAGAAAATGGTATATCATAAACTACAGTTGAGGAATAGCTAGGTATATGATGTGAGGAGTAGCTAGGTACTCAGGGCTAGAAAATGGTATATCATAAACTACAGTTGAGGAACAATGGGAAAGTAATTCTGCTTTTCAAGTTGATAAACTTGTAACGCCACTTTTTTGTTGTTGATACACCTACTGGAGAGTTCTTCTTCATCTACACTCATTCAGCATCTTTCACGCCCTTTTAATCCTTAGCTCCACCCATCTGTTTTAAGTATTCACATGTGAGGCCATGTGCTAAACAGAGTGAGTACGGTAGTGTACATTACCAAAGATTCAAAGACTTATACTACTTTTATCGACATCTCTGTAGACATAACATCAATAAACCCATCCGTTTAAATCAACCAGGCAACTAAACGCAACTTTCTAAACTATGTTTTGGTGTGTTGCTATCTTGTTAGCGAGCTAGCTAACGTTAAGAGCTACGCTAACATTAAGTTCAAATAATGACGATATCATATAGCTGACAACGTCTTCAGTTTTAACTCATTTGTATTCGTTATTACAGGAAAACAAACTCGCAATAAAATCATTATTTACAAGTTAATGGCTAATTATAGAAAATAAAAGCAGGGCATTCTACCAGTGAATTGTAGGCCAACGAGACAGTGTCCAAGTTCTAACGTTATATCCTAAATTGACTTTGGTGCAGGTCATGTTGTTCTTCTCATTACCGCCACTATATCAAATAAAGACTAAGTGTATCTGTCACAGACACAGGATACACAAGGTTTAAGCGATACAGTGAAACGGTTACTGGCACAGTGGAGTCTTTCGTTTCGACAAGTAGCTCGCTAGCTATGAACCATTATCCCAACTCGTACATTTATTTATTTTATTTAACTAGGCATGTCAGTCAGCAAGAAATTCTTGTTTACAATGACGGCCTACCGGGGAACAGTGTGTTAACTGCCTTGTTCAGGGGCTACCTACCGGGGAACAGTGTGTTAACTGCCTTGTTCAGGGGCTACCTACCGGGGAACAGTGTGTTAACTGCCTTGTTCAGGGGCTACCTGCCGCCCCAATGACATTACTACCCTGCATGAATCTGCAGGTAGCGAACGCAAGCCAACGAGGATCAATGTTAGCTGGCTACAGTACCAAGAGTGTGCAAAGCTGTCATCAAGGCAAAGGATGGCTACTTTGAAGAATTTCAAATATATTTTGAAATGTTTAAATATAAATATCACCCCTAAAAAATACTTAAGTAAAAACACTTGAAAGTACTACTTAAGTACTTTACACCACTGATTGTCAGTGTAAAGAGAAGGGGAAGTAGATTTAAACGGACTAACTGTTTTTTAGGGTTTACCTGCTCTGTGTGTGTGTGTGTGTGTGTGTGTGTGTGTGTGTGTGTGTGTGTGTGTGTGTGTGTGTGTGTGTGTGTGTGTGTGTGTGTGTGTGTGTGTGTGTGTGTGTGTGTGTGTGTGTGTGTGTGTGTGTGTGTGTGTGTCGTAGAAGGGTCCCTCTGAAAGTAATGGGAAGAGGGGAGGTAGCAGCAGCATTCTGTGAGACTGCCATGTGGGTCCCCGGTACTTTGAAGTATAGAGGGGAAAGTGAGAGAAAGAGAGCGCGATGGAGTGATAAGATTGTACTTCTTCTGTTACCACAGAGCCACACTTACGTGCTCTACGTGTGTACTAACTGCTCATGCATTCCCCTTTCCAAACAGTCTATCTCTGTCTCATCTGTCTAGATTTGATTATATTTCTGAAGCTGTGATTTATATCTGTATACAGCTGACTTCAGGTTTGTGGTAGTATTTTAATGCATTACTCATCACTGTATAGCAGTGTTTCCCAAACTCGGTCCTGGGTCCCCCCCTGGGGGCACGTTTTGTTTTTTTGCCCCTAACACTCCACAGTTGTGGTAAGTATAATTGACACTACAAAGACGTTTGAAAATGTCACTCACTACTAAGTCTCGAGTGTCCGCTAAATGACAAACATGTTCATGTAAACTTGGGGATCATTATCGTAAGTGGGGAAAAAAGTATAGCCAGTTACAATTGTAATGGCTTAGCATATCATAAAAAGGTATATTTTTACCTATAATGAGAAAGAATATTATCTCTATTGTTTACAAGAAACTCACTCTACAAATATAGGTAAGGTTGGGTGCAAAAAAGGACTGGGAGGGAGGAATATTTTTTGTTAAAAAAATGTTGGCAAAGAAACTCAAAAGGGGTTGACGCTGTTCAACGCTGGTCCGACCAATCTGATTCCACACTCCAAGACTGCTTCCATCACGTGGACTGGGAGATGTTTCGTATTGCGTCAGACAACAACATTGACGAATACGCTGATTAGGTGAGCGAGTTCATTAGAACGTGCGTTGAAGATGTCGTTCCCATAGCAACGATTAAAACATTCCCAAACCAGAAACCGTGGATTGATGGCAGCATTCGCGTGAAACTGAAAGCCCGAACCACTGCTTTTAATCAGGGCAAGGTGACCGGAAACATGACCGAATACAAACAGTGTAACTATTCCCTCCACAAGGCTATCAAACAAGCTAAGCGTCAGTACAGAGACAAAGTAGAATCTCAATTCAACGACACAGACACGAGGTATGTTGCAGGGTCTACAGTCAATCACGGATTACAAAAAGAAAACCAGCCCAGTCACGGACCAGGATGTCTTGCTCCCAGGCAGACTAAATAACTTTTTTGCCCGCTTTGAGGACAATACAGTCAGTGCCACTGACACGGCCCACAACTAAAACATGCGGACTCTCCTTCACTGCAGCCGACATGAGGAAAACATTTAAACGTGTCAACCCTCGCAAGGCTGCAGGCCCAGACGGCATCCCCAGCCGCGCCCTCAGAGCATGCGCAGACCAGCTGGCTGGTGTGTTTAAGGACATATTCAATCAATCCCTATCCAGGTCTGTTGTTCCCACATGCTTCAAGAGGGCCACCATTGTTCCTGTTCCCAAGAAAGCTAAGGTAACTGAGCTAAACGACTACCGCCCCCAGTCACTCACTTCCGTCATCATGAAGTGCTTTGAGAGACTTGTCAAGGACCATATAACCTCCACCCTACCTGACACCCTAGACCTACTCCAATTTGCTTACCGCCCAAATAGGTCCACAGACGATGCAATCTCAACCACACTGCCCTAACCCACCTGGACAAGAGGAATACCTATGTGAGAATGCTGTTCATCGACTACAGCTCGGCATTTAACACCATAGTGCCCTCCAAGCTCGTCATCAAGCTCGAGACCCTGGGTCTCGAACCCCGCCCTGTGCAACTGGGTACTGGACCTCCTGACGGGCCGCCCCCAGGTGGTGAGGGTAGGCAACAACATTTCCACCCCGCTGATCCTCAACACTGGGGCCCCACAAGGGTGCGTTCTGAGCCCTCTCCTGTACTCCCTGTTCACCCACGACTGCGTGGCCACGCACGCCTCCAACTCAATCATCAAGTTTGCGGACGACACAACAGTGGTAGGCTTGATTACCAACAACGACGAGACGGCCTACAGGGAGGAGGTGAGGGCCCTCGGAGTGTGGGGTCAGGAAAATAACCTCACACTCAACGTCAACAAAACTAAGGAGATGACTGTGGACTTCAGGAAACAGCAGAGGGAACTACCCCCTATCCACATTGATGGAACAGTAGTGGAGAGGGTAGTAAGTTTTAAGTTCCTCAGCTCATCACAGACAAACTGAATTGCTCCACCCACACAGACCGCATCGTGAAGAAGGCGCAGCAGCGCCTCTTCAACCTCTAGGAGGCTGAAGAAATTCGTCTTGTCACCAAAAGCACTCACAAACTTCTACGGATGCACAATCAAGAGCATCCTGTTGGGCTGTATCACCGCCTGGTACGGCAACTGTTCCGCCCACAACCGTAAGGCTCTCCAGAGGGTAGTGAGGTCTGCACAACGCATCACCGGGGGCAAACTACCTGCACTCCAGGACACCTACACCACCCGATGTTACAGGAAGGCCATAAAGATCATCAAGGACAACAACCACCCGAGCCACTGCCTGTTCACCCCGCTATCATCCAGAAGGCAAGGTCAGTACAGGTGCATCAAAGCTGGGACCGAGAGTCTGAAAAACAGCTTCTATCTCAAGGCCATCAGACTGTTAAACAGCCACCACTAACATTGAGTGGCTGCTGCCAACACACTGACTCAACTCCAGCCACTTTAATAATGGGAATTGATGGGAAATTATGTAAAATATATCACTAGCCACTTTAAACAATGCTACCTAATATAATGTTTACATACCCTACATTATTCATCTCATATGTATACGTATATACTGTACTCTATATCATCTACTGCATCCTTATGTAATACATGTATCACTAGCCACTTTAACTATGCGACTTTGTTTACATACTCATCTCATATGTATATACTGCACTCAATACCATCTACTGTATCTTGCCTATGCCGCTCTGTACCATCACTCACTCATATATCTTTATGTACATATTCTTATCACCTTACACTTGTGTCTATAAGGTAGTAGTTTTGGAATTGTTAGCTAGATGACTTGTTGGTTATTACTGCATTGTCGGAACGAGAAGCACAAGCATTTCGCTACACTCACATTAACATCTGCTAACCATGTGTATATGACAAATAAAATTTGATTAAATTTTTATATGAATTAACAAACATTTTGATCCATTTGTGCAAATTGTCCAACAGATCCTCAAGGAATTGGACCAAAAACAGATCTGGCTATGGGCCAAATTATGCTGATCCACACTTCTTCGAAAATATATATACAGTACCAGTCAAAAATGTGGACACACCTTCTCATAGACCAAAAGCTGCCATAAAGGCAAAGGGTGGCTACTTTGAAGAATCTAAAGCTAAAATATATTTAACACGTTTTTGGTTACTCCATGATTCCGTATGTGTTATTTCATAGTTTTGTTTTCTTCACTATTATTGTACAATGTAGAAAATAGTAGAACAAATAATGAAAATCCCTTGAATGAATAGGTGTGTCCAAACTTTTGACCGGTATAATAATTTATTGAGCATTGAGCAATATTGGACATTTTATCAAAGCCTACTGGATGTCAATTTGTTCTTAACAAAGACAAAATCATTTAGAGTTTTCTTTTTTCTGCATAACATAGGCACAGCAGATCCCCCTTTAAATGTGCCGTTAGAGGCAATGCAACTCAATAATAATCTTTAACACAAAATACATTTTGGTCAAAAGAGATGAGACTAAAAAAGGATATAGAGGAAGTAACAGTGCAGGTAGAAGGTAAAGGAAACTGTACTATAGAGGCACACAATAGGTTAGAGGAAAGTCATAAAGAAATGGAGGTACTTATTCAAGAACGATCAAGTGTGATTTATTACAAAAATAATGCAAATTGGATGGAAAATGGTACCCATTTAAAAACTGGAGGGCTCTTACACTTCAATGTGGTAAGGCAGAAATCCTGGTGAAATGCATAGAATTTAAAAAATGTTTAAAACTAGATATTGTTCATTCTGATCAGACAGGTTTTTTACATGGATGATATATTGGAGATAATATACAACAATTACTTGAAACAACTGAACATTATGAAACATCAAAGATACCAGACCTGGTCTTCATAGCAGATTTTGCAAAGGCATTTGATAAAGTACGACGAGAATTTATATATAGATGCTTGGAGTACTTTCATTTCGGTGAATCTCTTATACAATGGGTTAAAGTTATGTACAGCAACCCCAGGCGTAAACAAGTAAATTGACCTATTGAGCTTTTTTAGAGGAGCAAAACAAGGTTGTTCATTGTCTCCATATCTATTTATTATGGCCATTGAAATGAGATCCAAGAGGAATATCAAACGGTTAGAAATCCAGGGGATAAAAAGAAAAAGTGTCAATAACTCTAGTCTCATTTGAAGATCTTGATCACTTTTCTAGCCTCTCTGGATTAAAACCGAAATATGACAAGTGTACCATATAATGTATTGGATTGTTAAAAGACATTACTTTTAGTTGACCAATAAAATGGGGGGGGGGTGTGAAGTAGACATACTTGGTATTCATATCTCAAAAAATATAAATGAATTTACCACAATCAATTTCAATAAAAAGTTTGCAAAAATAGATACGATTCTGCAAGCCATACAATGCTGTTTACAATTTCGGTTCAATGCCTTAACTTAACCCAGTCAGATGTAAATGTATCGGTCTCTCGCTCTCGCCCCCCCCCTCTCTCTCTCTCTCTCGCCCTCTCTCTCGCCCTCTCTCTCGCCCTCTCTCGCTCTCTCTCCTCTCTCTCTCGCTCTCTCTCCTCTCTCTCTCGCTCTCTCCCCCTCTCTCTCTCGCTCTCTCCCCCTCTCTCTCTCGCTCTCTCCCCCCTCTCTCTCTCGCTCTCCCCCTCTCTCTCTCGCTTTCTCCCCCCTCTCTCTCTCACGCTCTCTCCCCCCTCTCTCTCTCGCTCTCCCCCTCTCTCTCTCTCTCCCTCTCTCGCCCCCCCTCTCTCTCGCCCCCTCTCCCCCCTCTCTCTCGCTCCCCTCTCTCTCTCGCTCTCTCTACCCCCTCTCTCTCTCGCTCTCTCTACCCCCTCTCTCTCTCGCTCTCTCTACCCCCTCTCTCTCTCGCTCTCTCTACCCCCTCTCTCTTGCTCTCTCCCCCTCTCTCTCGCTGTCTCTCTCTCCCCCTCTCTCTCGATCTCTCTCCCCCCTCTCTCTCGCTGTCTCTCTCTCCCCTCTCTCCCCCTCTCTCTCTCACGCTCTCTCCCCCTCTCTCTCTTGCTCTCTCCCCCTCTCTCTCGCCCCCTCTCCCCCTCTCTCTCGCCCCCTCTCCCCTCTCTCTCGCTCCCCTCTCCCCCCTCTCCCCTCTCTTTCCCCCCTCTCTCGCTCTCTCTCCTCCCCCTCTCTCTCTCGCTCTCTCCCCCCCTCTCTCTCGCTCTCTCTCTCCCCCTCTCTCTCGCTCTCTCCCCCCTCTCTCTCCCTCTCTCCCCCTCTCTCTCGCTCTCTCTCTCCCCCTCTCTCTCGCTCTCTCTCCCCCCCCTCTCTCTCGCTCTCTCCCCCTCTCTCTCTCTCGCTCTCTCTCCCCCTCTCTCTCTCTCTCGCTCTCGCTCTCCCCCTCTCTCTCTCTCGCTCTCTCCCCCTCTCTCTCTCTCGCTCTCTCCCCCCCTCTCTCCCCCCTCTCTCTCTCGCTCTCTCCCCCTCTCCCCCTCTCTCTCTCTCTCCCCCCTCTCTCTCTCGCTCTCTCCCCCTCTCTCTCTCGCTCTCCCCCCTCTCCTCTCGCTCTCTCTCCCCCTCTCTCTCTCGCTCTCTCTCCCCCTCTCTCTCTCGCTCTCTCTCCCCCTCTCTCTCTCGCTCTCTCTCCCCCCTCTCTCTCTCGCTCTCTCTCCCCCCCCTCTCTCGCTCTCTCCCCCTCTCTCGCTCTCTCTCCCCCCTCTCTCGCTCTCTCCCCCTCTCTCTCTCGCTCTCTCCCCCCTCTCTCTCTCGCTCTCTTCCCCCTCTCTCTCTCGCTCTCTCCTCTCTCTCGCTCTCTCTCTCTCTCTCGCTCTCTTCCCCCTCTCTCTCGCTCTCTCTCCCCCTCTCTCTCGCTCTCCCCCCTCTCTCGCTCGCTCTCCCCCCTCTCTCGCTCTCTCCCCCCCTCTCGCTCTCCTCCCCCTCTCTCTCGCTCTCCTCCCCTCTCTCGCTCTCCTCCCCCCTCTCTCGCTCTCCTCCCCCTCTCTCGCTCTCCTCCCCCCTCTCTCGCTCTCCTCCCCCTCTCTCGCTCTCCTCCCCCCTCTCTCGCTCTCTCCCCCTCTCCTCTCTCGCTCTCTCTCGCACTCTCCCCCCGCTCTCTCCCCCCTCTCTCCCCCCTCTCTCGCTCTCCCCCTCTCTCGCTCTCCCCCCTCTCTCGCTCTCCTCCCCCCCTCTCTCGCTCTCCTCCCCCTCTCTCTCTCGCTCTCTCCCCCTCTCTCTCTCGCTCTCTCCCCTCTCTCTCTCGCTCTCTCCCCCTCTCTCTCTCGCTCTCTCCCCCTCGCTCTCTCCCCCTCTCTCTCTCTCTCTCCCCCCTCTCTCTCTCGCTCTCCCCCCCCCTCTCTCTCTCGCTCTCTCCCCCCTCTCTCTCGCTCTCTCTCTCCCCCCTCTCTCGCTCTCTCCCCCCTCTCTCGCTCTCTCCCCCTCTCTCCTCTCTCTCCCCCTCTCTCTCGCTCTCTCCCCCTCTCTCTCTCGCTCTCTCCCCCCTCTCTCTCTCGCTCTCTCCCCCCCTCTCTCTCTCGCTCTCTCCCCCTCTCTCTCTCGCTCTCTCCTCTCTCTCGCTCTCTTCCCCCTCTCTCTCTCGCTCTCTCCCCCTCTCTCGCTCTCTCCTCTCTCTCGCTCTCTTCCCCCCTCTCTCTCGCTCTCCCCCCCTCTCTCGCTCTCTCCCCCCTCTCTCTCGCTCTCCCCCCTCTCTCGCTCTCCCCCCTCTCTCTCGCTCTCCCCCCTCTCTCGCTCTCCCCCCTCTCTCGCTCTCCTCCCCCCTCTCTCGCTCTCTCTCTCCCCCTCTCTCGCTCTCCTCCCCCTCTCTCGCTCTCCTCCCCCCTCTCTCGCTCTCTCTCCCCCTCTCCCCCCTCTCTCGCTCTCCCCCTCTCTCTCGCTCTCGCGGGCTTTCTCTCTCGCTCTCTCTACCCCCTCTCTCTCTCGCTCTCTCTACCCCCTCTCTCTCTCGCTCTCTCTACCCCCTCTCTCTCTCGCTCTCTATACCCCCTCTCTCTTGCTCTCTCCCCCTCTCTCTCGCTGTCTCTCTCTCCCCCCTCTCTCTCGATCTCTCTCCCCCCTCTCTCTCGCTGTCTCTCTCTCCCTCTCTCTCCCCTCTCTCTCTCTCTCGCTCTCTCCCCCTCTCTCTCTCGCTCTCTCCCCCCCTCTCTCTCTCGCCCCCTCTCCCCCTCTCTCTCGCTCCCCCCTCTCCCCCTCTCTCTCGCTCCCCTCTCTCTCTCGCTCTCTCTACCCCTCTCTCTCTCGCTCTCTCTACCCCCTCTCTCTCTCGCTCTCTC
>NC_060193.1:10276687-10281687 GCF_021184085.1 Oncorhynchus gorbuscha
AAGGACAAGAGAGAAGGACTCTAGTTTTGTGGTCCAACTTTTTTTCATTATTTTTTTTTCTTCATTACAACAAGCCTGCATCATACTCTCTTATTTCAACAGAGTTTCAACATTGTTTTTTTTTTTTAAACACACAGTACCAGTCCAAAGTTTAGACACACCTACTGTACTCATTCAAGGATTTTTCTTTATTTTACTATTTTCTACATTGCAGAATAATAGCGAAGACATCAACACTATGAAATAACACCTGGAATCACGTAGTAACCAAAAATAAGTGATAAACAAATATTTATATTTGAGATTCTTCTAAGTAGCCAACCTTTGCCTTGACGACTTTGTACACTCTTTGCATTCTCTCAACCAGCTTCATGAGGTAGTCACCTGGAATACATTTAAGTGTGTCTTGAAAGTGAATTTGCCACAGATGTCTCACATTTTGAGGGAGCGTGTAATTGGCATGCTGACTGCAGGAAGGTCCATCAGAGCTGTTGACCAAAAATGTCATGTTAATTTCTTTTTCCAACCATGGCTACGCCCCTGCCCAGTCATGTGAAATCCATAGATTAGGGCCTAATGAATTTACTTCAATTGACTGATGTCCTTATATGACTGACAGCTGATAAACTGAAGTCAAATCGTTTCTGTCTGTCTTTATATTTTTGTTCAGAGTTGAATTGGTTAAAAACAAAGTAAAATTGATTAATTAATTTCTGCGTACATGGCTGTCTGAAAAATGATGCCATCAAGAAATATATAATGTAATATTAATATTGAACTAAAAAGATGTCCTTATATGAACTGTAAACCATTCTCGACTGAATTCAATACATACCTTTAGGTTTTTGTTAATTCAGTGGTTAAAAACAAAGTAAAATTGATTAATTAATTCAGTACGTGTCTGAAAATGATGCCATCAAGAAATATATAATGTAATATTAATATTGAACTAAAAAGATGCCAAAAAGTCCCATTCTGCGACGGAATTCAATACATACCGTGAGGTCCCTGGTAATTCAGTATGTATCGTGAGGCCCCCGGTAATTCAGTACGTATCGTGAGGTCCCCGGTAATTCAGTATGTATCGTGAGGTCCCCGGTAATTCAGTACGAATCGCGAGGCCCCCGGTAATTCAGTACGTATCGTATCGTGAGGACCCTCCCTCCCCTTCCTACTGCCACGGATAACACATCTCCCATGGAGACGACACGACTGACCGGGCTCAGGGTTGAGGAGGAGGACGTGACTCAAGTGTGTTTTTCAGTGTGTGTGTGTGTGTGTCAGGTCCTTCCTCTGCATCAGTTAAGCTGTATCAGAACTTCATTCACAATCACACAATCTCTTAGACATCTTCTCATCCCTTACTCCTTCTCCCTCTCTCTCTCCCTGTCTCCCTCTCTCCATTCCTGCACATCACACAGGGAGAAATCTGCTAGACATCCATTCTCTTCATCCCTCTATCTTCCCCTACTTCCTTCTAGCCCTCCCTGTCTTTCTTGCTCCCTCCTTCCCTTCCTCTCCTAATCTCTCCTCACCGTCCTTCAATGATTTGATTCACTCTCTCCCACATTATTTTCCTATCTCTGTCACTATCTCTCAATGTATCTTCTATCTCCCTCTCTCCTCCCACCATATCCTCCCAACCTACCCTATGCATCTAGCAATGTTCATATTGACATTACACACAAAAATGCACACACATGCGTGCACACACGTCTGTCTGTCTGTCTGTCTGTCTGTCTGTCTGTCTGTCTGTCTGTCTGTCTGTCTGTCTGTCTGTCTGTCTGTCTGTCTGTCTGTCTGTCTGTCTGTCTGTCTGTCTGTCTGTCTGTCTGTCTGTCTGTCTGTCTGTCTGTCTGTCTGTCTGTCTGTCTGTCTGTCTGTCTGTCTGTCTGTCTGTCTGTCTGTCTGTCTGTCTGTCTGTCTGTCTGTCTGTCTGTCTGTCTGTCTGTCTGTCTGATCTTAATTTGAACCAGTTTGCTGCAGCAACAGGAAATGTTAGTCAATATGTGGTTTATAAATAATAATAACAAATTGTGGGAAAAAAAACTAAACTTACTACTCTTCCTGCTCAGCAGGAAAATTCTGTACCCATATGTTCATTACAATAAACTACTGTGCATTCTGAAAGTATTCAGACCCCTATTCTGGAATTGATTGCATATTTTTTTTCCCTCATCAATCTACACATTCCCCATAAAGACATCATAATACCCCATAATGACATCATAATACCCCATAATGACATCATAATACCCCATAAAGACATCATAATACCTCAGAATACATCATAATACCCCATAATGACATCATAATACCCCATAAAGACATCATAATACCTCAGAATACATCATAATACCCCATAATGACATCATAATACCCCATAAAGACATCATAATACCTCAGAATACATCATAATACCCCATAATGACATCATAATACCCCATAAAGACATCATAATACCTCAGAATACATCATAATACCCCATAATGACATCATAATACCCCATAAAGACATCATAATACCTCAGAATACATCATAATACCCCATAATGACATCATAATACCCCATAAAGACATCATAATACCCCATAATGACATCATAATACCCCATAATGACATCATAATACCCCATAAAGACATCATAATACCCCATAATGACATCATAATACCCCATAATGACATCATAATACCCCATAATGACAAAAACAAAAACATTTTTTTAGACATTTTAGCAAATTTATATAAACTGAAATATCACATTCAGACCCTTTACTCAGTACTTTGTTGAAGCATCTTTGGCAGCGATTACAGCATTGAGTCTTCTTGGGTGTGATGCTACAAGCTTGACACACCTGTATCTGGGGAGTGTCTCCCATTCTACTCTGCAGATCCTCTCAAGCTCTGTCTGGTTGGATGGGGAGCTTCTCTGCACAGCTATTTTCGGGTCTCTCCAGTGATGTTCGATCGAGTTCTACACATCTATCGCTCCAGTGTTTTAATTATTTCACCACTCTGGCCTATTTATTGCCTTCCTTATCTTACCTCATTTGCACACACTGTATATAGACTTTTCTATTGTATTATTGACTAAGTTTGTTTATTACATGTGTAACTCTTTATTATTGTTTGTGTCGCACTGCTTTGCTTTATCTTGGACTGGTCGCAGTTGTAAATGAGAACTTACCTGGTTAAATACAGGTGAAATAAAACAATCAAATAGTCCTGAGCGCTCTGGACCAGGTTTTCATCAAGGATCTCTCTGTACTCTGCTTCATTTTCCCTCAATCCTGACTAGTCCCCCAGTACATGCCGCTTAAAAACATCCCCACAGTGACGCTTGACATTCAGGCCAAAGAGTTCAATCTTGGTTTCATCAGACCAGAGAATCTTGTATTTCATAGTCTGAGAGTCCTTTCGGGGACTTTTGGCAAAATCCAAGCAGGCTGTCATGTACCTTTTACTGAGGAGTGGCTTCCGTCTGGCCACTCTACCATAAAGGCCTGATTGGTGAAGTGCTGCAGAGATGGTTGTCCTTCTGTAAGGTTCTCCCACCTCCACAGAGGAACTCTCAAGCTCTGTCCGAGTGACCATCGTGTTCTTGGTCACCTCCCTGACCAAGGCCCTTCTCCCCCGATTGCTCAGTTTGGCTGGGCGGCCAACACTAGGAAGAGTTTTGGTGGTTCCAAACTTCTTCCAATTATGAATGAAGGAGGCCACTGTGATCTTGGGGACCTTCAATGCTGCAGAATCTTTTTGGGACCCTTCCCCAGATCTGTGCCTGGACACAATCCTGTCTTAGAGCTTTACGAACCCTTCCCCAGATCTGTGCCTGGACACAATCCTGTCTTAGAGCTTTACGGACCCTTCCCCAGATCTGTGCCTGGACACAATCCTGTCTTAGAGCTGGTGGTTCCTTTTAACATGAGACTTCAATATTTCAAGGTAAGAGGTTTTAGGTTGTAGTTAATATAGTATTTATAGGACTATTTCTCTCTATACTATTTGTATTTCATTTACCTTTGACTATTGGATGTTCTTTAGTATTGCCAGTGTAGCAGTATAGCTCCCGTACCTCTCCTCGCCCCTACCTGGGTTCGAACCAGGAACACATTGACAACAGTCACAATCGAAGTCACACTCGAAGCAGCTTTACCCATCGCTCCAAAAAGCCGCGGGTAACTATTCCAAGTCTTAGAGCGAGTGACGTTTGAAACACTATTAGCGCACACCCAGCTAACTAGCTAGCCATGTCACATCGGTTACACCAGCCATTAGGCTGATAGGCTTAAAGTTATAAACAGCGCGGTGCTTGCGAAGAGCTGCTGGCAAAACGCATGAAAGTGCTGTTTAAATGAATGCTTACGTACCTGCTGCTGCTCGGTCTGTCAGACCATCGCTCAGTCAGACTGCTCTATCAAATATCAAATATAATAATGTTCTGTCAGTCAGACTGCTCTGTCAAATATCAAATCAGACTTAATTATAACATGATAACACGCAGAAATACGAGCCTTTGTTCATTAATATGATCGAATCCGGAAACTATCATTTAGAAAACAAATATTATTTCAGTGAAATACGGAACCATTCTGTATTTTATCTAACGGTTGGCATCCCTAAGTCTAAATATTCTTGTTACACAACCTTCAATGTTATGTCATAATTACGTAAAATTCTGGCAAATTAGTTCGCAATGAGCCAGGCTGCCCAAACTCTTGCATATACCCTGACCCTGCGTGCAATGAACACAAGAGAAGTGACACAATTTCACCTGGTTAATATTGCCTGCTAACCTGGATTTCTTTTAGCTAAATATGCAAGTTTAAAAATCTATACTTCTGTGTATTGATATTAAGCAAGGCATTGATCTTTAAGGTTAGGTACAGTCATCCAACGATGGTGCTTTTTTCACAAATGTGCTTTTGTTAAATCAGCCCCCAGCGTTGCATCGATTATAGCAGGACACGCTAGATACACTAGTAATATCATCAACCACGT
>NC_060193.1:10286687-10321687 GCF_021184085.1 Oncorhynchus gorbuscha
CTGTCTCTCTCTGTCTGTGTCTCTCTGCCTGTCTCTCTCTGTCTGTGTCTCTCTGCCTGTCTCTCTCTGTCTGTGTCTCTGCCTGTCTCTCTCTGTCTGTGTCTCTCTGCCTGTCTCTCTCTGTCTGTGTCTCTCTGCCTGTCTCTCTCTGTCTGTGTCTCTCTGCCTGTCTCTCTCTGTCTGTGTCTCTCTGCCTGTCTCTCTCTGTCTGTGTCTCTCTGCCTGTCTCTCTCTGTCTGTGTCTCTCTATCTCTGCTCTGTTTTATGGTTGATTCTTTCCAGTCAAATAATTATCTTTTTGCTTTCTAATAATTTGGTTAGCTCTAAATGTGTCCAGGGGCTCTGTGTGGTCTGTTTTTTGTTTTGTTTTTTCTCTCTTTCTCTCCTTCTTTCTCTCTTTCTAGGCCTCGTTCAGCCTTAAGGTTCTGTCAGACCATTGTTGCCCTCTTCTGGAGAAACGGGGAGAAAGAGAGATTCATATACTCTGTCTCTATTCATAACATATAGGCAGTGTTCCACCTAGAGGCTTCATATACTCTGTCTCTATTCATAACATATAGATACATATATATATATATACATACATTTTTGGCCATTGTAGAAGTGCTCAAAAAGTTACTTTTTGTACCCGAATGCCAAAATATTAAAGAGAGAAACTGGAAAATATAAACGGTTGACATTAATATAATTCAAAGCAAACAGGGTTCTCAAACGATTTAATAATTTCTTGACTTTTTTACAAATAAATACAAATTTCATTTTTTTTTAACCAATTGTCTAAAACATTTGAATAATATTGTAGCTTAGACCCTATTTGACATCAACTGTCACGACATGCTCTTGAATAAAGGGTGTCTCATGATGAATAACGCAGCGTTATGACACTACATGCTCTTGAATAAAGGGTGTCTCATGATGAATAACGCAGCGTTATGACACGACATGCTCTTGAATAAAGGGTGTCTGATGAATAACGCAGCGTTATGACACGACATGCTCTTGAATAAAGGGTGTCTCGTGATGAATAACGCAGCGTTATGACACTACATGCTCTTGAATAAAGGGTGTCTCATGATGAATAACGCAGCGTTATGACACGACATGCTCTTGAATAAAGGGTGTCTCATGATGAATAACGCAGCTTCATATGATGCTAAATCACATTTCTGTACTTTGAAAGGTACAGTTCTTGAAAACTTGATTACTGACAAGCAAAACATTTTGGGACTATGTCAACAAAGGACTAATAATGACTAAAAACAGCTGTGTGTGTGTATGTGTGTATATAAAATATATATGTGTGTATATGTATGTAAAATATATATCTATGTGTGTATGTGTGTGTATGTGTGTGTAATATATATATATATATTTTTTTTTTACATTTATTTATTTAATATATATATATATATATATATATATTTATTTATTATTTTTATTTATTTTTACATTTTAACATTGTATTTATTCTATGGATGGATGGATGGATGGATGGCAGGTAGCTTAGTGGTTAAAATGTTGGTTAAAACGTTGTGCCAGTAACTGAAAGGTTGCGAGATGGAATCCCAGAGCTGACAAGGTATAAATGTGTCATTCTGCCCCTGAACAAGGCAGTTCACCCACTGTTCCCCGGTAGACCGACATTGTAAATAACAATTTGTTTTGACTTGTGTAGTTAAATAACTGTAAATGTTAAATATATATATGTTTATTAAGTGCCTTGTGTGTAGAATGTACATGCAACAACAAATGAAAAAGCTGTAAAACCACGTGTTTATTTTTGTCCTCTGATGGATGGCTTCTTAACAAAGAGTATTTCTCAAGCAAGAATTTTGCAGGGAAAAAAAACACAATACTAGCTGTTATTGGCGGACAGTTTTCTAACTCTTTCTGATTGGTCTGTTAACTCATTTATTGCATGGTGATGTCACCAGGCAGGCCAAAACAGGATGACATTTCAGGTGGTCTTTTCAAACAGCTCTTACACTAAAAGAACATTATCATAATTTTCACAATTTCACAGTATTATTCCTACCTCATAGGGTGTAAATGTTAAACACAGGAAAATCTGCACTGGGCCTTTAAAACAAAGGGGATGCTGTCAAAAAGGCATTGAATTTCAATGGAATCAGAATGTCACTTAGACTCCATTTGACTTCAATTAATCGCACAGTGAAATTTGCCTATAGTGATTTAAGTGGAAGTTAGGATTCACTATAGAAAGATGAGTCTCTGGATTGTGAAAGAGTTGGAGGGAGAGAGATGGAGGGAGGGAGAGAGATGGAGGGAGGGAGAGAGATGGAGGGAGGGAGAGAGATGGAGGGAGGGAGAGAGATGGAGGAAGGGAGAGAGATGGAGGGAGGGAGAGAGATGGAGGGAGGGAGAGCGATGGAGGGAGGGAGAGCGATGGAGGGAGGGAGAGCGATGGAGGGAGGGAGAGAGATGGAGGGAGGGAGAGAGATGGAGGGAGGGAGAGAGATGGAGGGAGGGAGGGATGGAGGGGAGAGAGATGGAGGGAGGGAGGGAGAGAGATGGAGGGAGGGAGGGAGGGAGGGAGGGAGGGAGGGAGGGAGGGGAGAGAGATGGAGGGAGGGAGAGAGATGGAGCGAGATGGAGGGAGGGAGAGAGATGGAGCGAGATGGAGGGAGGGAGCGAGATGGAGCGAGGTGGAGGGAGGGAGGGAGAGAGATGGAGGGAGGGAGAGAGATGGAGGGAGAGATGGATGGAGGGAGAGATGGATGGAGGGAGAGAGCGAGATGGAGGGAGAGAGCGGGAGAGAGGGAGATGGAGGGAGAGAGGGAGTTGGAGAAGGGGAGAGAGAGATGGAGAAGGGGAGAGAGAGATGGAGAAGGGGAGAGAGAGATGGAGAAGGGGAGAGAGAGATGGAGAAGGGGAGAGAGCGGGAGAGAGATGGAGGGAGGGAGAGCTGGAGGGAGAGAGCTGGAGGGAGAGAGCTGGAGGGAGGGAGAGAGAGCTGGAGGGAGGGAGGGAGAGATGGATGGAGGGAGAGATGTATGGAGGGAGAGATGTATGGAGGGAGAGAGCGAGATGGAGGGAGAGAGCGAGATGGAGGGAGAGAGCGAGATGGAGGGAGAGAGCGAGATGGAGGGAGAGAGCGAGATGGAGGGAGAGAGCGAGATGGAGGGAGAGAGCGAGATGGAGGGAGATGGAGGGAGAGAGCGGGAGAGAGCGGGAGAGAGCGAGATGGAGAAGGGGAGAGCGAGATGGAGAAGGGGAGAGCGAGATGGAGAAGGGGAGAGCGAGATGGAGAAGGAGAGAGCGAGATGGAGGGAGAGAGCGAGATGGAGGGAGAGAGCGGGAGAGAGGGAGAGAGCGAGATGGAGGGAGAGAGGGAGTTGGAGAAGGGGAGAGAGAGATGGAGAAGGGGAGAGAGAGATGGAGAAGGGGAGAGAGAGATGGAGAAGGGGAGAGAGAGATGGAGAAGGGGAGAGAGAGATGGAGGGGGAGAGAGCGGGAGAGAGATGGAGGGAGGGAGAGCTGGAGGGAGAGAGCTGGAGGGAGAGAGCTGGAGGGAGAGAGCTGGAGGGAGAGAGCTGGAGGGAGGGAGAGAGAGCTGGAGGGAGGGAGAGAGAGCTGGAGGGAGGGAGGGAGAGATGGATGGAGGGAGAGAGCGAGATGGAGGGAGAGAGCGAGATGGAGGGAGAGAGCGAGATGGAGGGAGAGAGCGAGATGGAGGGAGAGAGCGAGATGGAGGGAGAGAGCGAGATGGAGGGAGAGAGCGAGATGGAGGGAGAGAGCGGGAGAGAGGGAGAGAGCGGGAGAGAGCGGGAGAGAGCGAGATGGAGAAGGGGAGAGCGAGATGGAGAAGGGGAGAGCGAGATGGAGAAGGGGAGAGCGAGATGGAGAAGGAGAGAGCGAGATGGAGGGAGAGAGCGAGATGGAGGGAGAGAGCGGGAGAGAGGGAGAGAGCGAGATGGAGGGAGAGAGGGAGTTGGAGAAGGGGAGAGAGAGATGGAGAAGGGGAGAGAGAGATGGAGAAGGGGAGAGAGAGATGGAGAAGGGGAGAGAGAGATGGAGAAGGGGAGAGAGAGATGGAGAAGGGGAGAGAGAGATGGAGGGGGAGAGAGCGGGAGAGAGATGGAGGGAGGGAGAGCTGGAGGGAGAGAGCTGGAGGGAGAGAGCTGGAGGGAGAGAGCTGGAGGGAGAGAGCTGGAGGGAGAGAGCTGGAGCTGGAGGGAGGGAGAGAGAGCTGGAGGGAGGGAGAGAGAGCTGGAGGGAGGGAGAGAGAGCTGGAGGGAGGGAGAGAGCGAGATGGAGGGAGAGAGCGAGATGGAGGGAGAGAGCGAGATGGAGGGAGAGAGCGAGATGGAGGGAGAGAGCGAGATGGAGGGAGAGAGCGAGATGGAGGGAGAGAGCGAGATGGAGGGAGAGAGCGAGATGGAGGGGAGAGCGAGATGGAGAAGGGGAGAGCGAGATGGAGAAGGGGAGAGAGAGATGGAGAGGGGGAGAGAGCGAGATGGAGAGAGAGATGTAGAAGGGGAGGGAGAGAGCGAGATGGAGGGAGAGAGCGAGAAGGGGAGGGAGAGAGATGGAGAAGGGGAGGGAGAGGGCGAGATGGAGGGAGAGAGATGGAGAAGGGGAGGGAGAGAGATGGAGAAGGGGAGGGAGAGAGATGGAGGGAGAGAGAGAGAGAGATGGAGAAGGGGAGGGAGAGAGATGGAGAAGGGGAGGGAGAGAGATGGAGAAGGGGAGAGAGAGAGATGGAGGGAGAGAGCTGGTTGGAGGGAGAGAGCTGGTTGGAGGGAGAGAGCGAGATGGAGGGAGAGAGCGAGATGGAGGGAGAGAGCGAGATGGAGGGAGAGAGCGAGATGGAGAAGGGGAGGGAGATGGATGGAGGGAGAGAGAGATGGAGGGAGAGAGCGAGATGGAGAAGGGGAGGGAGATGGATGGAGGGAGAGAGAGATGGAGGGAGAGAGAGATGGAGAAGGGGAGGGAGATGGAGGGAGAGAGAGAGATGGAGAAGGGGAGGGAGAGAGATGGAGGGAGAGAGAGATGGAGAAGATGAGGGAGAGGGATGGAGAAGATGAGGGAGAGGGATGGAGAAGGGGAGGGAGAGAGATGGAGGGAGAGAGATGGGGAGGGGGAGGGAGAGAGAGATGGAGAAGGGGAGGGGAGGGAGAGAGATGGAGAAGGGGAGGGAGATGGAGGGAGAGAGAGAGATGGAGAAGGGGAGAGAGAGAGATGGAGAAGGGGAGGGAGAGAGATGGAGGGAGAGAGAGAGATGGAGGGAGAGATGGAGAAGGATGGGGAAGATGAGGGAGAGGGATGGAGAAGGGGAGGGAGAGAGATGGAGGGAGAGAGAGAGATGGAGGGAGAGAGAAGGAGAAGGGGATGGAGGGAGAGAGATGAAGGGGAGGGAGATAGATGGAGGGGAGAGAGAAGGAGAGGAAGGGAGAGATGGAGATAGATGGAGAGGGAGGGCGAGAGATGGAGTGGGAGGGCGAGAGATGGAGAGGGAGGGCGAGAGATGGAGAGGGAGGGAGAGAGATGGAGAGGGAGGGAGAGAGATGGAGAGGGAGGGAGAGAGATGGAGGGAGGGAGAGAGATGGAGGGGGAGAGGGCGAGAGAGAGATGAGAGGTGAATTTCCACAGGGAAAGAAACAATGACGGGAACGATTGAGAGACATTATGTTTTAAACAGCTTATTACACGTACATACGCGCCCACACTCACACACCATACACCACACACACACACCATACACCACACACACACACCATACACCACACACACACACCATGCACCACACACACACACACACCATACACCACACACACACACCATACACCACACACACACACACACCACACACACACACCATACACCACACACACACACCACACACACACCATACACCACACACACACACCACACACACACACCACACACACACACCATACACCACACACACACCATACACCACACACACACACACACACACACACACCATACACACCATACACCACACACACACCATACACCACACACACACACACACACACACACCATACACCACACACACACACACACCATACACCACACACACACACCATACACCAAACACACACACACCATACACCACACACACACCATACACCACACACACACCATACACCACACACACACACCATACACCACACACACACACCATACACCACACACACACACCATACACCACACACACACACCATACACCACACACACACCATACACCACACACACACACCATACACCACACACACACACCATACACCACACACACACACCATACACCACACACACACCATACACCATACACACACACCATACACCACACACACACACCATACACCACACACACACACACACCATACACCACACACACACCACACACACACCATACACACACACACCATACACCACACACCACACCATACACCACACACACACACACCATACACCACACACACACACACACCATACACCACACACACACACCATACACCACACACACACACACCATACACCACACACATACACCATACACTACACACATACACCACACACACACACCACACACACACACCATACACCACACACACACACCATACACCACACACACACCACACACACGTATACACACCACACACACACACACCATACACCATACACCACACACACACACCATACACCACACACACACACCATACACCACACACACACACCATATACCACACACACACACCATACACCACACACACACACCATACACCACACACACACACCATACACCACACACACACACCATACACCACACACACACACCATGCACCACACACACACACACACCATACACCACACACACACACCATACACCACACACACACACCATACACCACACACACACACCATACACCACACACACACACACCACACACACACCATACACCACACACACACACCACACACACACACCATACACCACACACACACACACATACACCATACACCACACACACACACACACACACACCACACACACCATACACCACACACACACACACACACACCATACACACACACACACACACACACACCATACACCACACACACACACCATACACCACACACACACACACACCATACACCACACACACACCATACACCACACACACACACCATACACCACACACACACACCATACACCACACACACACACCATACACCACACACACACACCATACACCATACACACACACCATACACCACACACACACACACCATACACCACACACACACCACACACACACCATACACACACACACCATACACCACACACCACACCATACACCACACACACACACACCATACACCACACACACACACACCATACACCACACACACACACCATACACCACACACACACACACCATACACCACACACATACACCATACACTACACACATACACCACACACACACACCACACACACACACCATACACCACACACACACACCATACACCACACACACACCACACACACGTATACACACCACACACACACACACCATACACCATACACCACACACACACACCATACACCACACACACACACCATACACCACACACACACACCATATACCACACACACACACCATACACCACACACACACACCATACACCACACACACACACCATATACCACACACACACACCATACACCACACACACACACCATACACCACACACACACACCATACACCACACACACACACCATACACCACACACACACACCATGCACCACACACACACACACACCATACACCACACACACACACCATACACCACACACACACACCATACACCACACACACACACCACACACACACCATACACCACACACACACACCACACACACACACCACACACACACACCATACACCACACACACACACACCATACACCACACACACACACACACACACACACCACACACACCATACACCACACACACACACACACACCATACACCACACACACACACACACACCATACACCACACACACACACACACACCATACACCACACACACACACCATACACCACACACACACACACACCATACACCACACACACACCATACACCACACACACACCATACACCACACACACACACCATACACCACACACACACACCATACACCACACACACACACCATACACCACACACCATACACCACACACACACCATACACCACACACACCATACACCACACACACACACCATACACCACACACACACACCATACACCACACACACACCATACACCATACACACACACCATACACCACACACACACACCATACACCACACACACACACACACCATACACCACACACACACCATACACACACACACCATACACCACACACCACACCATACACCACACACACACACACCATACACCACACACACACACACCATACACCACACACACCATACACCACACACACACACCATACACCACACACACACACACTACACACATACACCACACACACACACCACACACACACACACACACCATACACCACACACACACCACACACACGTATACACACCACACACACACACACCATACACCATACACCACACACACACCATACACCACACACACACACCATACACCACACACACACACCATATACCACACACACACACCATACACTACACACACACACCATACACCACACACACACACCATACACCACACACACACACCATACACCACACACACACACCATGCACCACACACACACACACACCATACACCACACACACACACCACACACACACACCATACACCACACACACACACACAACATACACCACACACACACCATACACCACACACACACCATACACCACACACACACACACCATACACCACACACACACCATACACCACACACACACACCATACACCACACATACACCACACACACACACCATACACCACACACACACACCATACACCACACACACACACCATACACCACACACACACACCATACACCACACACACACCATACACCATACACACACACCATACACCACACACACACACCATACACCACACACACACACACCATACACCACACACACACCACACACACACCATACACACACACCATACACACACACACCATACACCACACACCACACACACACCATACACCACACACACACACACCATACACCACACACACACACCATACACCACACACACACACCATACACCACACACACACACACCATACACTACACACACACACCACACACACACACCACACACCACACACACACACCATACACCACACACACACACCATACACCACACACACACCATACACCACACACACACCACACACACGTATACACACCACACACACACACACCATACACCATACACCACACACACCATACACCATACACCACACACACACACCACACACACACACCATATACCACACACTCACCATACACCACACACACACACCATACACCACAGACACACACCATACACCACACACACACACACACCATACACCACACACACACCATACACCACACACACACACACACACCATACACCACACACACATACACACCATACACCACACACACGTATACACACCATACCACACACACACACACCATACACCACACACACACACCATACACCACACACACACACCATACACCATACACCACACACACACCATACACCACACACACACACACACCATACACCACACACACACCATACACCACACACACACCACACACACACCACACACACACCATACATCACACACACACCATACATCACACACACACCATACATCACACACACACCATACATCAGACACACACCATACACCACGCACACACCATACACCACGCACACACCATACACCACGCACACACCATACACCACGCACACACCATACACCATACACCACACACACACACCATACACAACACACACACACCATACACAACACACACACACGTATACACACCATACACCACACACACGTATACACACCATACACCACACACACGTATACACACCATACACCACACACACGTATACACACCATATACCATACACCACACACACACCATACACCACACACACACACACCATACACCACACACACACCATACACCATACACCACACACACACACCATACACCACACACATACACCACACACATACACCACACACATACACCACACACATACACACACACACACACCATACACCACACACACCATACACCACACACACACCATACACCACACACACACACACACACACACCATACACTATACACCACACACACACACCATACACCATACACCACACACACACACCATACACCACACACACACACCACACACACACCACACACACACACCATACACACACACACCATACACCACACACCACACACATGTATACACACACCATACACCACACACACGTACACACACACCATATACCACACACACGTACACACACACCACACACCATATACCACACACACGTACACACACACCACACACCATATACCACACACACGTACACACACACCATACACCACACACACGTACACACACACACAAAGTGGAACTGGGCTGGCACACATCCTATTCTGTATGAGACCTGTCGTCACTGGTGGATCAGACACAACAGTGATGTCATCACCAGGATGAGGCTGTCTGAGTGTTCCTGCTCAACCAGTCTAACAGGGGCAACCAGTTCTATTTTAAGCTCGGGTCTCCCCTCCCACCTGAATAAACACCTGGGGTGTGTGTGTGTGTGTGACACAGAGAGTGAAAGGGGGAGGGTAGAGAGACGGACAGACAGACGGACAGAGAGAGAGGCAGACAGATCTGCATGTCTTCCTGGAAAAGGTGTGTCCTCTTACACACCTGAGGGGGCGTGGCTTAAGATCAGGCCCTGAGCGAAAGAGGAAGTATGTAGAAACAGTTTAGATCAACACAGAGAAGGTATACGTAACGTTGGGCTGTTCACTTACCAGAGGGAGAAAGCTGGGATTAATGGAAACTGGACAAGAGAAAAGGGAGAGACGTTTGATGGAGAACCTCATTGTCTTTCTTAGGATTGAGAGAGAGTGACAGAGAGAGGGTGAGAAAGTGGCAGAGCGAGAGAGAGAAAGTGGCAGAGTGAGAGAGAGAAAGTGGCAGAGAGAGAGAGAGAAAGTGGCAGAGCGAGAGAGAGAAAGTGGCAGAGCGAGAGAGAGAAAGTGGCAGAGAGAGAGAGAGAAAGTGGCAGAGTGAGAGAGAGAAAGTGGCAGAGTGAGAGAGAGAAAGTGGCAGAGTGAGAGAGAGAAAGTGGCAGAGTGAGAGAGAGAAAGTGGCAGAGTGAGAGAAAGTGGCAGAGTGAGAGAGAGAAAGTGGCAGAGTGAGAGAGAGAAAGTGGCAGAGAGAGAGAGAGAAAGTGGCAGAGTGAGAGAGAGAAAGTGGCAGAGTGAGAGAGAGAAAGTGGCAGAGTGAGAGAGAGAAAGTGGCAGAGTGAGAGAGAGAAAGTGGCAGAGCGAGAGAAAGTGGCAGAGTGAGAGAGAGAAAGTGGCAGAGTGAGAGAGAGAAAGTGGCAGAGCGAGAGAGAGAAAGTGACAGAGTGAGAGAGAGAAAGTGGCAGAGTGAGAGAGAGAAAGTGGCAGAGTGAGAGAGAGAAAGTGGCAGAGTGAGAGAGAGAAAGTGGCAGAGTGAGAGAGAGAAAGTGGCAGAGTGAGAGAGAGAAAGTGGCAGAGTGAGAGAGAGAAAGTGGCAGAGTGAGAGAGAGACAGAGACAGAGAGCCAGCCATCATGCCAAGGTTCTGTCCTGCTGGTGTGTGTTGTCTGTCCCCCCAGCTGTTCCTCTCTGAGGGGGGAGGACAGGGGGGTGATCAACAACTCGGCCACTCAGACAAACTGGAGACCAGCTACACTGAGAAATCACAGCGCTACCACACACAGGTCTGTGTGTGTGTGTGTGTGTGTGTGTGTGTGTGTGTGTGTGTGTGTGTGTGTGTGTGTGTGTGTGTGTGTGTGTGTGTGTGTGTGTGTGTGTGTGTGTGTGTGTGTGTGTGTGTGTGTGTGTGTGTGTGTGTGTGTGTGTGTGTGTGTGTGTGAGTAAGTTAAACCTCAACATAGCAATGGCATAACTCTGTTTCACTTAATACATTTTTTTTAATCTATAAGGTGCTATGAATGTTTATTGGTTGACATTGTGTATTTACAGTGTGGTGTCGTTGAATCTCTCTCCTGCTGATAACATATAGCATAGAAACCAACATGTTGTCGTTTGTCAGCGTGATTGGCTGAGGCAGGTGTTCCATGGTGCTGTTATCTATGACCTCACAGCTCAGGTGATTTAGTAGGGGAACCTTGACCCTCATCCCTTTCTCTCTCCCTTTATCTCAACACAGTATTTCTGTCCTCTTTTTCACAAGGTATCAGCATTTCTTTATTGTCATGTCCTCCCTCTCTCTCCCTCTACTCCCTCCCTCTCTCTCTCTCTCTCCCCCTCTCTTCCCCCCCTCTCTCTCTCTCTCTCTCTCTCTCTCTCTCTCTCTCTCTCTCTCTCTCTCTCTCTCTCTCTCTCTCTCTCTTTCTCTCTCTCTCTCTCTCTCTCTCTCTCTCTCTCTCTCTCTCTCTCTCTCTCTCTCTCTCTCTCTCTCTCTCTCTCTCTCTCTCTCTCTCTCGATCTTTCTCTCTTTCTCTCTCTCGATCTTTCTCTCTTTCTCTCTTCCTTGATTGTTATAACTCTGCCTGGGTTTTCCTGGGGTCACAGATGTATACATGACTGTAAGTGGCTTTGGATGAAAGCATCTGCTAAATGGCATACAGTATATTGTTGTTATCTACTAGATATCTCTATAGCTGTACACACACAGGATGAGTTTTAATATACTCTGTCTCTCTTTGTCTGCGCACACTTAGATTAGATTGTTTGTGCCGTGATGGGGCAGTGAATTAGATTTACCGTTGTCCCAGAGGTGATTCTCTCTCGTTACTCTCACTCCTCATCACTGTTCCAGAGAGAGAGAGAGACAGGAAGGAGGGGGAAGGGAAAGAGGCAATAAAGAGAGAGCGAGAGAGAGAGAGTGAGACCAGACCAATGGAGAGAAAAGGAAGAGGTGGAAAGGGGGAAGTGTTCTGTTTTGTGCCTCACCTCTCCTGACCTAAGAGGATGTTCTGTTTTGTGCCTCACCTCACCTCACCTCTCATTACCTAAGAGGGAGTGTTTTGTTTGCTGAGTGCCTCACTTCACCTCTCTTTCTGACCTAAGAGGAAGTGTTCTGTTTTGTGCCTCACCTCACCTCTCCTTCTGACCTAAGAGGAAGTGTTCTGTTTTGTGCCTCACCTCACCTCTCCTTCTGACCTAAGAGGATGTTCTGTTTTGTGCCTCACCTCACCTCTCCTGACCTAAGAGGATGTTCTGTTTTGTGCCTCACCTCACCTCTCATTACCTAAGAGGAAGTGTTTTGTTTGCTGAGTGCCTCACTTCACCTCTCTTTCTGACCTAAGAGGAAGTGTTCTATGCCTCACCTCACCTCTCCTTCTGACCTAAGAGGAAGTGTTCTGTCTCACCTCACCTCTCCTTCTGACCTAAGGGGAAGTGTTTTCTTGCCGAAAGTGCCTCACCTCAAAAACAAGACGAGACATGTTTATCTAGTTTGACTCTTCTGCATTGAGAAAGATTATCACCTCTCTGGATTTAGACAGAGAGAGGAGAGGAAGAGAGGAGTGTGGCAGGAGAGGAAGAGAGGAGTGTGGCAGGAGAGGAAGAGAGGAGTGTGGCAGGAGAGGAAGAGAGGAGTGTGGCAGGAGAGGAAGAGGAGTGTGGCAGGAGAGGAAGAGGAGTGTGGCAGGAGAGGAAGAGGAGTGTGGCAGGAGAGGAAGAGGAGTGTGGCAGGAGAGGAAGAGGAGTGTGGCAGGAGAGGAAGAGAGGAGTGTGGCAGGAGAGGAAGAGAGGAGTGTGGCAGGAGAGGAAGAGAGGAGTGTGGCAGGAGAGGAAGAGAGGAGTGTGGCAGGAGAGGAAGAGAGGAGTGTGGCAGGAGAGGAAGAGAGGAGTGTGGCAGGAGAGGAAGAGAGGAGTGTGGCAGGAGAGGAAGAGAGGAGTGTGGCAGGAGAGGAAGAGAGGAGTGTGGCAGGAGAGGAAGAGAGGAGTGTGGAAGGAGAGGAAGAGAGGAGTGTGGCAAGAGAGGAGTGTGGAAGGAGAGGAGTGTGGCAAGAGAGGAGTGTGGCAGGAGAGGAAGAGAGGAGTGTGGCAGGAGAGGTAGAGAGGAGTGTGGCAAGAGAGGAAGAGAGGAGTGTGGAAGGAGAGGAAGAGAGGAGTGTGGCAGGAGAGGAAGAGAGGAGTGTGGCAGGAGAGGAAGAGAGGAGTGTGGCAGGAGAGGACGAGAGGAGTGTGGCAGGAGAGGACGAGAGGAGTGTGGCAGGAGAGGACGAGAGGAGTGTGGCAGGAGAGGACGAGAGGAGTGTGGCAGGAGAGGACGAGAGGAGTGTGGCAGGAGAGGAAGAGAGGAGTGTGGAAGGAGAGGAAGAGAGGAGTGTGGCAAGAGAGGAGTGTGGAAGGAGAGGAAGAGAGGAGTGTGGAAGGAGAGGAAGAGAGGAGTGTGGAAGGAGAGGAAGAGAGGAGTGTGGAAGGAGAGGAAGAGAGGAGTGTGGCAAGAGAGGAGTGTGGAAGGAGAGGAAGAGAGGAGTGTGGCAGGAGAGGAAGAGAGGAGTGTGGCAGGAGAGGAAGAGAGGAGTGTGGCAGGAGAGGAAGAGAGGAGTGTGGCAGGAGAGGAAGAGAGGAGTGTGGAAGGAGAGGAAGAGAGGAGTGTGGAAGGAGAGGAAGAGAGGAGTGTGGAAGGAGAGGAAGAGAGGAGTGTGGCAGGAGAGGAAGAGAGGAGTGTGGCAGGAGAGGAAGATAATTATACTTCATGTTGAGTGAGAGGGAGAGGGAGAGGGAGAGTGAATGTGTCGTGTCATCATTGCAAGTGCGGCAGCTAGCCATGCATTGAGACACTACCTAGCTCTGAGTCATAATGACGGCAATCCGTGTGTTTGTGTGTGTCTGCTATGCAAAGGGGGCCAGGTTCAACTGGCAAGTGCTTTTTATGAGTGAGAGGATGAGCGTATACAGTTGAAGTCGGAAATTTACATACACTTAGGTTGGAGTCATTAAAACTAGTTTACATACACTTAGGTTGGAGCCATTAAAACTAGTTTACATACACTTAGGTTGGAGCCATTAAAACTAGTTTACATACACTTATGTTGGAGTCATTAAAACTAGTTTACATACACTTAGGTTGGAGTCATTAAAACTAGTTTACATACACTTAGGTTGGAGTCATTAAAACTAGTTTACATACACTTATGTTGGAGTCATTAAAACTAGTTTACATACACTTAGGTTGGAGTCATTAAAACTAGTTAAGACAGGGAATTTTTACTAGGATTAAAAGGTCAGGAATTGAGAAACATTTAATAAACTCTGTTTATTTGGCTAAGGTGTATTTAAACTTCCGACTTCAAGTGTGTGTGTGTGTGTGTCTGACGTACCTACCCTTTGTACCCAGCAGAGTCTCTCAGTACCCAGCTTTGAACACACACACGTACGCACATACAACCACTGAAGGTGTGAGCAGCGCTGTGAAACATATGGGTCCATTTTCACCTTGTGCACCAGGGAAGACACACACACAGACACACACACACACACAGACACACACACACACACACACACACACACACACACACACACACACACACACACACACACACACACACACACACACACACACACACACACACACACACACACACACACAGTTGCGCTGCCAACGCTGTCAGTTTGTGTGTATTCAGCATTAGTGATTCCCACCAGTCTGTGTGTCTCGTTTCCCTCTGTCCAGATTTAAGGGTTGCGTTGACACACAGGGCAGAATGTCACTTCCTGTTCTGCCTTCTGTATCTTTAAGGGTTGCGTTGACACACAGGGCAGAATGTCACTTCCTGTTCTGCCTTCTGTATCTTTAAGGGTTGCGTTGACACACAGGGCAGAATGTCACTTCCTGTTCTGCCTTCTGTATCTTTAAGGGTTGCGTTGACACACAGGGCAGAATGTCACTTCCTGTTCTGCCTTCTGTATCTTTATATTCTCTCTCTCTTGCTCTTGGTGGACTGTCGTGACTTGACTTTAACATTTAATCTGAAGACTGGTATTTATCTAATTAACTGACTATGTTTAATTGTTCCCCGATTACATTAATCATGTAACCATTAACTCATTAGGATTTGGGGGCACCATCTCCTGAATTAAACTCTATAAGATCTTTACCTATCACATCTATAAATAGTCAACTTATTAATCATAACCTCGTATCATATCACCATTCTGTACAGTCGTAACCTGAGCCTTACTTATGATTCGGTACTACACAATTTTTTTATTGTTTATTCACGAAGTAATTAAATGAACGCGGGATGAACACACTGCACCGGTTAATGACTGGAGACTGAGAACAGATCCCAAACGGAATGGCTGCTTGTTAAAGAAGAGATGGAGAGAGAGGGACAGACACCTACCATTACCATGTTCAGAAAATACTCTTACCTACAGTAACCTTATACTTTGCACACGAACCGCCGCCCACTTTAACCAAGAAATCATTCATGTATTTACGTGAAATGGCTGGGTTCTCTCTGATTACAGGGCAGCTTTTGTTTAAGGTTGTTGGGCCTTTTCGCAGCACGCTTTGTAAGGCTCTGATTGGTCCAAAATGGTTCCAACAAGTCTACTATTGTTGTTATTGTTCTTCGTAGTTGTTCCGGTATCCGGTGACTTGTCATGTAGTCCTGAACACAACTACAGAGTTGATGTTACTTCCATTCGTCTCTTGAAGATGCTTCTTTGAAGACAGGCTAGCCAGCCTTCTCGACGGTTTCCCAGTGGGGTGAGGAGAGTAGCATAATACGATGGTTTGAGCTGAGTAACAGGATGATCCAACTTAAATTTGCTTCGAAGATACTTTAAGTAGAACAGCCAATCAACCGTACCAGTGATTGTCCTGAAGGTGAGTTTATCGTCTCTACCTCGTGTTGAGATTCAAAGTTGAAACCATTTTAAATGTGTAGCTACAGAAATCATATGGCAGGCAAAAACCTCAGAAAAAATCCAACCAGGAAGTGGGAAATCTTAGGTTTGTAGTTTTTCAACACTTTGCCTATCTAAGATAGTGTAAATTTGGTCCGAGTGCACTTCGTACGGCTTCCACCAGATGTCAACAGTTTTTAGAACCTTGTTTGAGGCTTCTACTGTGAAGGGGGAGAGAATGAGAGCTGTTTCAACCAGAGGTCTGGCAGAGTGCCATGAGCTCAGTCTCGTGCGCCCGTGAGAGCTGCGTTCCATTGCATTTCTAAAGACAAACAAATTCTCCGGTTGAAACATTATTGTAGATTTATGTTAAAAACATCATAAAGATTCTATACATCATTTGACATGTTTCTACTAACTGTAACAAAACTTTTTGACTTTTTTTTCCCGTCTGGACCCAGTGCTCGCGCCTCATGAATTTGGATTTGTGAACTAAACGTGCGAACAAAAAGGAGGTATTTGGACATAAATTATGGACTTTATCGAACAAAACAAACATTTATTATGGAACTGGGATTCCTGGGAGTGCATTCCGATGAAGATCATCAAAGGTAAGTGAATATTTATAATACTATTTCTGACTTCTGTTGACTCCACAACGTGGCGGGTACCTGTATGGCTTGTTTTTGTGTCTGAGCGCCGTACTCAGATTATTGCATGGTTTGCTTTTTCCGTAAAGTCTTTTTGAAATCTGACACAGCGGTTGCATTAAGGAGAAGTGGATCTATAATTCCATGTATAACACATTTTCATCAACATTTGTGATGAGTATTTCTGTAAATTGATGTGGCTCTCTGCAAAATCACCGGATGTTTTGGAAGCAAAACATTACTGAACAACGCGCCAATGTAAACTGAGATTTTTTTATGTAAATGTGAACTTTATCGAACAAAACATAATTTATTGTGTAACATGAAGTTCTATGAGTGTCATCTGATGAGGATCATCAAAGGATAGTGATTAATTTGATCTCGATTTCTTCTTTTTGTGACTCCTCTCTTTGGCTGGAAAAATGGCTGTTTTTCTGTGACTAGTTGCTGACCTAACACAATAGTTTGGTGTGCTTTCGTTGTAAAGTATTTTTGAAATCGGACACTGTGGTGGGATTAACAACAAGTTTATCTTTAAAATGGTGTAAAATGCTTGTATGTTTGAGGAATTTTAATTTTGTGAATTTGGCGCCCTGCACTTCCGCTGGCTGTTGTCATGTCGATCCCGTTAGCAGGATTTCAGACGTAAGAAGTTAACAAATCACATCCCTCTCTTAGCAAATCACATCCTTCTCTTCCATAGTGTGGATCCTCCAGCTCTGTAGTTTGCTGACTTTCCAAGTTACAGCATTTCCTTTAGAACATTTTTAATGACATCACAAAATAGCAAACAAAATTACATTCGTGTTCTACAGACCTCGGCCCATTCCCCACGTTCTACGTTCAAAATATTGTTCCAGTATTCACTTTTGAACGTGTTGACTTTCAGCGGTTAAAAAGGTCTGTTGAGGCAAACAACGTTCCTTTAGAGAATGTTGAGAGCACAGACTTGTGTCTTCCCCCTTGATTTACAACAGCACGTGAGTTCTTAATCCCCGCTAGTTCGTTCTTTCCCCCCTCTACGGGTGAAAGGGGGTCTGATTTAAGTTAGTCTTTGCAAACCTATTCTGACCTATTTCGATCCTCGTGGTCAGTCATGACAGTCCCTCTCTGGTGGGTTCAATCTTGGAAGGATTCTGCAAGTCGCAGAATTATTGCACTTTTTGTAAGAGAATGACCACGGGATGTCTTGGTTGTGGATCGTCCTGACAGGACATACTCTCTTTTTAAGGCAGCACATACCAGAACTAACCTGTACTAACTGGTAATACCCTATTTCAATGTTATCTCACATGTTCTTAGACAAAGATAAAAATCGCAAACACATCAATCTGTCCTGTAATAGGAGGTTATATAGATTTCTGGAAGTGGTGTTGTCATATCAACAGAGGAGAGCAGGGCATCATGTACCCATATAAATATCTTGTTGGAGCTAAATGTAACTAAATTAAATTAGTTGAATAGTTGCCACATGTTTCCTGATTTATACAGTATCTTCTATGACATAATCTCACCCCCACACACACCCTCTCTCGCTAACACGCAAGCATGCACCTCCACCCCCACACACACCCTCCGAGCCCTAACTCAACCCTCTCTATCTCTCTCTCTCTCTCTTCTCTCCATAGAAAAGTGTGAAGGAGGGGATTCTATTGAAACAGACGAGCTCATTCCAGAGATGGAAAAGGAGGTTCTTCAAATTGAGAGGAAGGACACTTTACTATGCCAAAGACTCAAAGGTGACCCTTACTTTATTATGCCAAAGACTCAAAGGTGACCCATACTTTACTATGCCAAAGACTCAAAGGTGACCCATACTTTACTATGCCAAAGACTCAAAGGTGACCCATACTTTACTATGCCAAAGACTCAAAGGTGACCCATACTTTACTATGCCAAAGACTCAAAGGTGACCCACTTTACTTTACTATGCCAAAGACTCAAAGGTGACCCATACTTTACTATGCCAAAGACTCAAAGGTGACCCATACTTTACTATGCCAAAGACTCAAATGTGACCCATATTTTACTATGCCAAAGACTCAAAGGTGACCCATACTTTACTATGCCAAAGACTCAAAGGTGACCCATACTTTACTATGCCAAAGACTCAAAGGTGACCCATACTTTACTATGCCAAAGACTCAAAGGTGACCCATACTTTACTATGCCAAAGACTCAAAGGTGACCCATATTTTACTATGCCAAAGACTCAAAGGTGACCCATACTTTACTATGCCAAAGACTCAAAGGTGACCCATATTTTACTATGCCAAAGACTCAAAGGTGACCCATATTTTACATACTTTACTATGCCAAAGACTCAAACGTGACCCATACTATGCCAAAGACTCAAAGGTGACCCATACTTTACTATGCCAAAGACTCAAAGGTGACCCATACTTTACTATGCCAAAGACTCAAAGGTGACCCATACTTTACTATGCCAAAGACTCAAAGGTGACCCATACTTTACTATGCCAAAGACTCAAAGGTGACCCATACTTTACTATGCCAAAGACTCAAAGGTGACCCATACTTTACTATGCCAAAGACTCAAAGGTGACCCATACTTTACTATGCCAAAGACTCAAAGGTGACCCATATTTTACTATGCCAAAGACTCAAAGGTGACCCATACTTTACTATGCCAAAGACTCAAAGGTGACCCATACTTTACTATGCCAAAGACTCAAAGGTGACCCATACTTTACTATGCCAAAGACTCAAAGGTGACCCATACTTTACTATGCCAAAGACTCAAAGGTGACCCATACTTTTGAAGGAGGTTTTTACTTGTAAATGGCTGTGATATGTGGTTGTTTTTACCTTAATTGAATTCCCTGACTAAGTTGCTCTGGATAAGTGTCTGCTCAATGGCTGAAATGTAAATGTGTTTGTATTACTTCCCTCTTCATTACATTGGCTTCGATGTGAACTTTTTATTACAAAATAAAAAATATAAAAAATAAATATTACAAAAATTAACTTTATTTTTTATTTTTTCCAAGTCTCTGATATTTGACGAGGTGGACCTATCAGACGCCAGCGTGGCCGAGACCAGCACCAAGAACATCAACAACAGCTTTACGGTAACCATGACGACACACTACTTCCTCTACCGTAACCAAGACCACAGCTGCACTGCGAATATGATACTCTCTCCATTCTTGTATATTCTGCTAATCTATACTCTCTCTCTCAATTCAATTAAATGCAAGGGGCTTTATTGACATGGGAAACATATGTTTACATTGCCAAAGCAAGTGAAATAGATAATAAACAAAAGTGGAATTAAAAGTGAACAGTAAACATTACACTCACAGAAGTTCCAGAAGAATAAAGACATTTCAAATATCATATTATGTCTCTATACAGTGTTGTAACAATGTATAAAAGGGAAAATAACTAAACATAAATATGGGTTGTATTTACAATGGTGTTTGTTCTTCACTGGTTGACCTTTTCTTGTGGCAACAACAAATCTTGCTGCTGTGACGGCACACTGTGGAATTACGCCCAGTAGATATGGGAGTTTATCAAAATTGGCTTTGTTTTAGATTTCTTTGTGGATCTGTGTAATCTGAGGGAAATATATGGTCTCTAATATGGTCATACATTTGGCAGGAGGTTAGGAAGTGCAGCTCAGTTTCCACCTCATTTTGTGGGCAGTGAGCACATAGCCTGTCTTGAGAGCCATGTCTGCCTTCGGCGGCCTTTCTCAATAGCAAGGCTATGCTCACTGAGTCTGTACATAGTCAAAGCTTTCCTTAATTTGTCAGTCACAGTGGTCAGTGATTCTGCTTCTGTTTATTCTCTGTTTAGGGCCAAATAGCATTCTAGTTTGCTCTGTTTTTTTGTGAAATATTTCCTGTGTGTCAAGTAATTATCTTTTTGTTTTCTCATGATTTGATTGGGTCTAATTGTGCTGCTGTCCTGGGCTCTGTGGGGTCTGTTTGTGTTTGTGAACAGAGCCCCAGGACCAGCATGCTTAGGGGACTCTTCTCCAGGTTCATCTGTAGGTGAATGCTTTGTTATGGAAGGTTTGGGAATCGCTTCCTTTTAGGTGGTGGTCTCTTTTCTGGGTTTTGATACTTAGCGGGAATCTGCCTAATTCTGCTCTGCATGCATTATTTGGTGTTGTACGAGGAGGATATTATAGCAGAATTCTGAATGCAGTCTCAGTTTGGCCTTTGTCCCATTTTGTGAGTTCTTGGTTGGTGAGCGAACACCAGACCTCACAACCATAAAGGGCAATAGGTTCTATATCTGATTCAAGTATTTTTAGCCAGATCCTAATTGGTATGTCAAATTTTATTTTCCTTTTTATGGCATAGAATGCCCTTCTTGCCTTGTCTCTCAGATCGTTCACAGCTTTGTGGAAGTTAACTGTGGCGCTGATGTTTAGGTCGAGGTATGTATAGTTTTTTGTGTGCTCTAGAGCAACGGTGTCTAGATGGAATTAGTATTTGTGGTCCTGGCAACTGGACCTTTTTTGGAACACCATTATTTTTTGTCTTACTGAGATTTACTGTCAGGGCCCAGGTCTGTCAGGGCCCAGGTCTGTCAGGGCCCATGGTCTGTCAGGGCCCAGGTCTGTCAGGGCCCATGGTCTGACAGAATCCGTGCAGAAGATCTAGGTGCTGCTTGTAGGCCGTCCTTGGTTGGGGACAGAAGCACCAGATCATCAGCAAACAGTAGACATTTGACTTCAGATTCTAGAAGGGTGAGGCCAGGTGCTGCAGACTGTTCTAGTGCCCTTTGCCTTTGTTTTGGTTTGTTTGTTTGTCAATTAGGGTGTGCAGGGTGAATACGTGGTCTGCCGTAGAGTCATTTGGTAAAAAGACAATTCAACATTTGCTCAGTACATTGTTTTCACTGAGGAAATGTAGTCTGCTGTTAATGATAATGCAGAGGATTTTCCCAAGGTTGCTGTTGACACATATCCCACGGTAGTTATTCACTCTCAATTCAATTCAATTCAAGGGGCTTTATAACTCTCTTCTGTGACTCTCTTCTTTAAAAAAAAAAAACTATTTTTGTCTCTCTCTCTCTCTTCCCAGGTGATCACTCCGTTCAGGAAGCTGATGCTGTGTGCAGAGAGCAGGAAGGAGATGGAGGATTGGATTGGTGCTCTGAAGTCTGTACAGAAATGGGAGACTTACGAGGTAAACTTGTCTAACCTCCATCCTCTCTATCCCTCCATCCTCTCTATCCCTCCATCCTCTATCCTCTATCCCTCCACCCTCCATCCTCTCTATCCATCCATCCTCTATCCCTCCACCCTCCATCCTCTCTATCCCTCCATCCTCTATCCTCTATCCCTCCACCCTCCATCCTCTCTATCCCTCCATCCTCTATCCTCTATCCCTCCACCCTCCATCCTCTCTATCCCTCCATCCTCTCTATCCCTCCATCCTCTCTATCCCTCCACCCTCCATCCTCTCTATCCCTCCACCCTCCATCCTCTCTATCCCTCCACCCTCCATCCTCTCTATCCATCCATCCTCTATCCCTCCACCCTCCATCCTCTCTATCCCTCTATCCTCTATCCCTCCACCCTCCATCCTCTCTATCCCTCCATCCTCTATCCTCTATCCCTCCATCCTCTCTATCCCTCCACCCTCCATCCTCTCTATCCCTCCACCCTCCATCCTCTCTATCCCTCCACCCTCCATCCTCTCTATCCCTCCATCCTCTCTATCCCTCCACCCTCCATCCTCTCTATCCCTCCACCCTCCATCCTCTCTATCCCTCCACCCTCCATCCTCTCTATCCCTCCACCCTCCATCCTCTCTATCCACCCTCCATCCTCTCTATCCCTCCACCCTCCATCCTCTCTATCCCTCCACCCTCCATCCTCTCTATCCCTCCACCCTCCATCCTCTCTATCCCTCCACCCTCCATCCTCTCTATCCCTCCACCCTCCATCCTCTCTATCCCTCCGTCCCTCCATCCTCTCTATCCCTCTGTCCCTCCTCCCCTCATCCCTCTGTCCCTCCTCCCCTCATCCCTCTGTCCCTCCTCCCCTCTATCTCCTCTGTCCCTCCTCCCCTCATCCCTCTGTCCCTCCTCCCCTCTATCCCCTCGTCCCTCCTCCCCTCTATCCCCTCATCCCTCCTCCCCTCTATCCCCTCATCCCTCTGTCCCTCCTCCCCTCATCCCTCTGTCCCTCCTCCCCTCTATCCCCTCTGTCCCTCCTCCCCTCATCCCTCTGTCCCTCCTCTCCTCTATCCCTCATCCCTCTGTCCCTCCCTCTATCCCTCCTCCCTCCCTCTATCCCCTCTGTCCCTCCTCCCCTCTATCCCCTCTGGCCCTCCTCCCCTCTATCCCTCATCCCTCTGTCCCTCCTCCCCTCTATCCCCTCATCCCTCTGTCCCTCCTCCCCTCTATCCCATCTGTCCCTCCTCCCCTCTATCCCCTCTGTCCCTCCTCCCCTCTATCCCCTCTGTCCCTCCTCCCCTCTATCCCCCATCCCTCTGTCCCTCTATCCCTCCATCTCTCAACCCTCCATCCTCTATCCCTCCTCTCCTCTATCCCTCATCCCTCTGTCCCTCCTCCCCTCTATCCCCTCTGTCCCTCCTCCCCTCTATCCCCTCTGTCCCTCCTCCCCTCTATCCCCCATATCTCAGTCCCTCTATCCCTCCATCTCTCCTCTATCCCCCATCCCTCTGTCCCTCCTCCCCTCTATCCTCCATCTCTCAGTCCCTCTATCCCTCCATCTCTCCTCTATCCCCCATCCCTCTGTCCCTCCTCCCCTCTATCCCTCCATCTCTCTACCCTCCATCCTCTATCCCTCTATGCCTCCATCCTCTCCATCCCTCCATCCTCTATCCCTCCTCCCCTCTATCCCCCATCCCTCTGTCCCTCCTCCCCTCTATCCCTCCATCTCTCTACCCCTCATCCTCTATCCCTCTATGCCTCCGTCCTCTCCATCCCTCCATCCTCTCTATCTCTCCAGCCTTTTATCTCTCTTCCCCTCCATCCTCTCTATTCCTCCCTCCATCCTCTCTATCCCTCCATCCTCTCTATCTCTCCAGCCTTTTATCTCTCTTCCCCTCCATCCTCTCTATTCCTCCCTCCATCCTCTCTATCCCTCCATCCTCTCTATCTCTCCAGCCTTTTATCTCTCTTCCCCTCCATCCTCTCTATCTCTCCAGCCTTTTATCTCTCTTCCCCTCCATCCTCTCTATTCCTCCCTCCATCCTCTCTATCCCTCCATCTTCTCTATCCCTCCATCCTCTCTATCCCTCCATCTTCTCTATCCCTCTATCCTCGCCATCCTTTCATTGATTCTCTCTGTTCACCTGTTGGCCTCCCATCCTTCTAAAAGGATCTTTAGGTATGATATTTATTTAACATTGGTGGTAACAATGTATTTTCCGGGGCCTCCCGAGCGGCTCAGGGGTCTAGGCACTCCATCGCAGTGTTAGCTGTGCAACTATAGATCCTGGTTCGCAGCCCGGCTGTGACCGGGAGAGCCATGGGGCGGCGCACAATTGGCCCAGAGTCGCCAGAGTTAGTGGAGGGTTTGGCTGGCAGGGATTTCCTTGTCCCATGGTGCACTAGTAACTCCTGTGGTGGGCCGGGTATAGTGCACGCTGACACGGTCGCCAGGTGCACGGTGTTTCCCCCGGAACATTGGTGTGGCTAGCTTCCGGGTTAAGCGTGCATTGTGTCAAGAAGCAGTGTTTCGGTTGACGCAGGGCTCTGGACCTTTGCCTCTCCTGAGCGTACGGGAGTTGCAGCGATGAGACAAGACTGTAACTACCAATTGGATACCATGGTGGGACAAGACTGTAACTACCAATTGGATACCATGGTGGGACAAGACTGTAACTACCAATTGGATACCATGGTGGGACAAGACTGTAACTACCAATTGGATACCATGGTGGGACAAGACTGTAACTACCAATTGGATACCATGGTGGGACAAGACTGTAACTACCAATTGGATACCATGGTGGGACAAGACTGTAACTACCAATTGGATACCATGGTGGGACAAGACTGTAACTACCAATTGGATACCATGGTGGGACAAGACTGGGGAGAAAAAGGGGTAAAACAATTACATTAAAAAACAATGTATTATTGTCTGAGGACACTAAAGTATCTCTCTCTCTCTCTCTGTCTCTCTCTCTATCTCTCTCTCTCTGTCTCTCTCTCTCTCTCTCTCTCTCTTTCTCTCTCTCTCTATTCCTCTGTTTTCCCTTCCCCATCTCTCTCTCTCTCTCTAGACCAGTCTATTTAATATGGAACATTTCTCTGGGATGCATAACTGGTATGCCTGTTCCCACGCAAGACCCACCTTCTGTAACGTCTGCAGAGAGGCCCTCTCTGGAGTCACCTCACACGGACTGTCCTGTGAAGGTACACACCCCCTCCCCCACACACGCGACTTTACGTTCACAGACGCAATGGATCAAGTTAAAGCTCCACTTGATGTTTCCATGTGCATCTTTACAGACATTGTGGCATCTTTACAGACATTGTGGCATCTTTACAGACATTGTGGCATCTTTATAAACATTGTGGCATCTTTATAGACATTGTGGCATCTTTATAGACATTGTGGCATCTTTATAGACATTGTGGCATCTTTATAGACATTGTGGCATCTTTACAGACATTGTGGCATCTTTACAGACATTGTGGCATCTTTACAGACATTGTGGCATCTTGGCATCTTTACAGACATTGTGGCATCTTTATAGACATTGTGGCATCTTTATAGACATTGTGGCATCTTTACAGACATTGTGGCATCTTTACAGACAGTGTGGCATCTTTACAGACATTGTGGCATCTTTGCAGACATTGGCATCTTTACAGACATTGTGGCATCTTTACAGACATTGTGGCATCGTGGCATCTTTACAGACATTGTGGCATCTTTACAGACATTGTGGCATCTTTACAGACATTGTGGCATCTTTACAGACATTGTGGCATCTTTACAGACATTGTGGCATCTTGGCATCTTTACAGACATTGTGGCATCTTTACAGACATTGTGGCATCTTTACAGACATTGTGGCATCTTTACAGACATTGTAGCATCTTGGCATCTTTACAGACATTGTGGCATCTTTACAGACATTGTGGCATCTTGGCATCTTTACAGACATTGTGGCATCTTTACAGACATTGTGGCATCTTTACAGACATTGGCATCTTGTTACTGTTTTGTTAGACTGGTTTGTCGATCTCTAAACAGATACTATTCTCTCTCATACCAGTGTGTAAGTTCAAGGCCCATAAGCGCTGTGCGGTGCGCTCCACCAACAACTGTAAATGGACCACGCTGGCCTCCATAGGAAATGACATCATGGAGGATGAGGATGGGGTGGGTAATGTAGTTCTCTTAGTTATAACCCAAATCCTTAAGTTGTTTTCCTCAAAAATTGAGATTCTAATCATTCTGGTTGTGTAGATCCACCTATTTGCCTCAAATAAAACAAATCTGATATTCCTTAATTAAATATCTCTCTGTGTTCCCTGTAGGTACAGTACATTCTGAAAGTATTCAGACCCCTTGACTTTTTCCACATTTTGTTACGTTACAGCCTTATTCTAAAATCGGTTTTTATCCTCCTCAATCTACACACAATACCCCATAATGACAATGCAAAAACAGGTTTTTAGAAATGTTTGCAAATTTATTACCAATCTAAAACTGAAATATTACTTTTACATAAGAACCTTTACTCGGTATTTTGTTGAAACACCGTTGGCAGCGATTACAGCCTCGAGCCTTCTTGGGTATGACGCTACAAGCTTGGCACACCTGTATTTGTGGAGTTTCTCCCATTCTTCTCTGCAGATCCTCTCAAGCTCTGTCAAGTTGGATGGGGAGTGTCGCTGCACAGCTATTTTCAGGTCTCTGCAGAGATTTTCAATCTGGTTAAAGTCCGGCCTCTGGCTGGGCCACTCAAGGACATTTAGAGACTTGTCCAGAAGCCACTCCTGCGTTGACTTGGCTGTGTGCTTAGGGTCGTTGTTCTGTTGGAAGGTGAACCTTTGCCCCAGTCTGAGGTCCTGAACGCTCTGGAGCAGGTTTTCATCAAGGATCTCCCTGTACTTTGTGCCATTCATCTTTCCCTTGATCCTGACTAGTCTCCAAGTTCCTGCCACTGAAAAACATCCCCACAGCATGATGCTGTCACCACCATGCTTCACCGTAGGGATAGTCGTAGGTTTCCTCCAGACGTAATGCTTGGCATTCAGGACAAAGAGTTATATCTCGGTTTCATCAGACCAGGGTGGGCTGTCATGTGCCTTTTACTGAGGAATGGCTTCCGTCTGGCCACTCTACCATAAAGGCCTGATTGGTGGAGTGCTGCAGAGATGGTTGTTATTCTGGAAGGTTCTCCCTTCTCCACAGAGAAACTCTGGAGCTCTGTCAGAGTGACCATCAGGTTCATGGTCACCTCCCTGACCAAGGTCCTTCTGCCCCGATTCCTCAGTTTGGCCGGGTGGCCAGCTCTAGGAAGAGTCTTGGTGCTTCTAAACTTCTTCCATTTTATAATTTTTGGGTCCCCTTCCCCAGATCAGTGCTGTGACATAAGTCTCGGAGCTCTACAGACAATTCTTGTGACCTCATGGCTTGGTTTTTACTCTGACATGCACTGTCAACTGTGGGACCTTATATAGACTGGTTTGTGCCTTTCCAAATCATGTCCAATCAATTGAATTTACCACATGGTCAATGGAACCATGATGCATCTGAGCTCAATTTCGAGTCTCATAGAAAAGGGTTTCTGTTTTATTATAAATGTTTAATTTGAAGACATTTCTAAAAACCTGTTTTCGCTTTGTCATTATGGGGTATTGTGACGTCATTATGGGGTATTGTGATGTCACTATGGGGTATTGTGATGTCATTATGGGGTATTGTGACGTCATTATGGGGTATTGTGACGTCATTATGGGGTATTGTGACGTCATTATGGGGTATTGTGGCGTCATTATGGGGTATGGTGACGTCATTATGGGGTATGGTGTTTAGATTGATGAGGATTATTTTTAATACGTTTTCGAATAAGGCTGGCAAGTCAGTGAGTCAGTGCTAAATGTGTGTGGTGTTTAATCACCCTTCATCCCCCTCTACCCACCCTCCCATCCAATCCCCCTCTCTCATCCCCCCCCCAGGTGTCCATGCCTCACCAGTGGTTAGAAGGGAACCTGCCGGTCAGTGCTAAGTGTGTGGTGTGTGATCGTAACTGTGGCAGTGTCAGGAGACTGCAGGACTGGAGGTGTCTATGGTGCACAGCTATTGTGAGTACACACACACACATAGACACACACACAGACACATACACACACACACACAGACGCACATAGACACACACACACACACATAGAGACACACACAGACACACACACACACACATAGAGACACACACATAGAGACACACACATAGAGACACACACATAGAGACACACACACACACACACATAGAGACACACACACACACACATAGAGACACACACACAGAGACACACACACACACACACACACACACACACACACACACACACACACACACACACACACACAGACACACACACACACACACACACACACACACACACACACACACACACACACACACACACACACACACACACACACACACACACACACACACACACACACACACATAGAGACACACACACACACACACATAGAGACACACACACACACACACACACACACACACACACACACACACACACACACACACACACACACACACACACACACACACACACACACACACACATAGAGAGACACACACACATAGAGACACACACACACACACACACACACACACACACACACAGACACACACACACACACACACATAGAGACACACACACACACACACACACACACACACACACACACACACACACACACACACACACACACACACACATAGAGACACACACACACACACACACACATAGAGACACACACACACACACACACATAGAGACACACACACACACACACACATAGAGACACACACACACACACACACATAGAGACACACATAGAGACACACACACACATAGAGACACACACATAGAGACACACACACACATAGAGACACACACACATAGAGACACACACACATAGAGACACACACACATAGAGACACACACACACACACACACACATAGAGACACACACACATAGAGAGACACACACACACACACACACACACACACACACATAGAGACACAGTAGCGGATCATCACTCGCCAAGCAAAAAAAAACCTCTCCTTCAGAATCTCTGGTCTCCATAGTGACGCTGTAGGTCTTAAAAATCACTGTCTTAAATAGCACCCTATTCCCTACACAGTGCACTACTTTCGACCAGGCTAGTGCACCCTATTCCCTATATAGTGCACTAGTTTAGACCAGGCTAGTGCACCCTATTCCCTATATAGTGCACTAGTTTTGACCAGGCTAGTGCACCCTATTCCCTATATAGTGCACTAGTTTTGACCAGGGTAGTGCACCCTATTCCCTATATAGTGCACTAGTTTTGACCAGGGTAGTGCACCCTATTCCCTATATAGTGCACTAGTTTTGACCAGGCTAGTGCACCCTATTCCCTATATAGTGCACTAGTTTTGACCAGGCTAGTGCACCCTATTCCCTATATAGTGCACTAGTTTTGACCAGGCTAGTGCACCCTATTCCCTATATAGTGCACTAGTTTTGACCAGGCTAGTGCACCCTATTCCCTATATAGTGCACTAGTTTTGACCAGGGTAGTGCACCCTATTCCCTATATAGTGCACTAGTTTTGACCAGGGTAGTGCACCCTATTCCCTATATAGTGCACTAGTTTTGACCAGGCTAGTGCACCCTATTCCCTATATAGTGCACTAGTTTTGACCAGGGTAGTGCACCCTATTCCCTATATAGTGCACTAGTTTTGACCAGGGTAGTGCACCCTATTCCCTATATAGTGCACTAGTTTTGACCAGGGTAGTGCACCCTATTCCCTATATAGTGCACTAGTTTTGACCAGGTAGTGCACCCTATTCCCTATATAGTGCACTAGTTTTGACCAGGCTAGTGCACCCTATTCCCTATATAGTGCACTAGTTTTGACCAGGCTAGTGCACCCTATTCCCTATATAGTGCACTAGTTTTGACCAGGCTAGTGCACCCTATTCCCTATATAGTGCACTAGTTTTGACCAGGGTAGTGCACCCTATTCCCTATATAGTGCACTAGTTTTGACCAGGGTAGTGCACCCTATTCCTATATAGTGCACTAGTTTTGACCAGGGTAGTGCACCCTATTCCCTATATAGTGCACTAGTTTTGATAGGGTAGTGCACTAGTTTTGACCAGGGTAGTGCACCCTATTCCCTATATAGTGCACTAGTTTTGACCAGGGTAGTGCACCCTATTCCCTATATAGTGCACTAGTTTTGACCAGGGTAGTGCACCCTATTCCCTATATAGTGCACTAGTTTTGACCAGGGTAGTGCACCCTATTCCCTATATAGTGCACCTATAGTGCACCCTATATAGTGCACTAGTTTTGACCAGGGTAGTGCACCCTATTCCCTATATAGTGCACTAGTTTTGACCAGGGTAGTGCACCCTATTCCCTATATAGTGCACTAGTTTTGACCAGGCTAGTGCACCCTATTCCCTATATAGTGCACTAGTTTTGACCAGGGTAGTGCACCCTATTCCCTATATAGTGCACTAGTTTTGACCAGGGTAGTGCACCCTATTCCCTATATAGTGCACTAGTTTTGACCAGGGTAGTGCACCCTATTCCCTATATAGTGCACTAGTTTTGACCAGGGTAGTGCACCCTATTCCCTATAGTGCACTAGTTTTGACCAGGCTAGTGCACCCTATTCCCTATATAGTGCACTAGTTTTGACCAGGCTAGTGCACCCTATTCCCTATATAGTGCACTAGTTTTGACCAGGCTAGTGCACCCTATTCCCTATATAGTGCACTAGTTTTGACCAGGGTAGTGCACCCTACTATATAGTGCACTAGTTTTGACCAGGGTAGTGCACCCTATTCCTATATAGTGCACTAGTTTTGACCAGGCTAGTGCACCCTATTCCCTATATAGTGCACTAGTTTTGACCAGGGTAGTGCACCCTATTCCCTATATAGTGCACTAGTTTTGACCAGGGTAGTGCACCCTATTCCCTATATAGTGCACTAGTTTTGACCAGGGTAGTGCACCCTATTCCCTATATAGTGCACTAGTTTTGACCAGGGTAGTGCACCCTATTCCCTATATAGTGCACTAGTTTTGACCAGGGTAGTGCACCCTATTCCCTATATAGTGCACTAGTTTTGACCAGGGTAGTGCACCCTATTCCCTATATAGTGCACTAGTTTAGACCAGGCTAGTGCACCCTATTCCCTATATAGTGCACTAGTTTAGACCAGGCTAGTGCACCCTATTCCCTATATAGTGCACTAGTTTTGACCAGGCTAGTGCACCCTATTCCCTATATAGTGCACTAGTTTAGACCAGGCTAGTGCACCCTATTCCCTATATAGTGCACTAGTTTTGACCAGGGTAGTGCACCCTATTCCCTATATAGTGCACTAGTTTTGACCAGGGTAGTGCACCCTATTCCCTATATAGTGCACTAGTTTTGACCAGGGTAGTGCACCCTATTCCCTATATAGTGCACTAGTTTTGACCAGGGTAGTGCACCCTATTCCCTATATAGTGCACTAGTTTTGACCAGGGTAGTGCACCCTATTCCCTATATAGTGCACTAGTTTTGACCAGGGTAGTGCACCCTATTCCCTATATAGTGCACTAGTTTAGACCAGGCTAGTGCACCCTATTCCCTATATAGTGCACTAGTTTAGACCAGGCTAGTGCACCCTATTCCCTATATAGTGCACTAGTTTTGACCAGGCTAGTGCACCCTATTCCCTATATAGTGCACTAGTTTAGACCAGGCTAGTGCACCCTATTCCCTATATAGTGCACTAGTTTTGACCAGGCTAGTGCACCCTATTCCCTATATAGTGCACTAGTTTTGACCATGCTAGTGCACCCTATTCCCTATATAGTGCACTAGTTTTGACCAGGCTAGTGCTCCCTATTCCCTATATAGTGCACTAGTTTAGACCAGGCTAGTGCACCCTATTCCCTATATAGTGCACTAGTTTTGACCAGGCTAGTGCACCCTATTCCCTATATAGTGCACTAGTTTAGACCAGGCTAGTGCACCCTATTCCCTATATAGTGCACTAGTTTTGACCAGGCTAGTGCACCCTATTCCCTATATAGTGCACTAGTTTTGACCAGGCTAGTGCACCCTATTCCCTATATAGTGCACTAGTTTTGACCAGGCTAGTGCTCCCTATTCCCTATATAGTGCACTAGTTTAGACCAGGCTAGTGCACCCTATTCCCTATATAGTGCACTAGTTTTGACCAGGCTAGTGCACCCTATTCCCTATATAGTGCACTAGTTTTGACCAGGCTAGTGCTCCCTATTCCCTATATAGTGCACTAGTTTAGACCAGGCTAGTGCACCCTATTCCCTAGATATTATCCCCTATAAGGTGCACTATTTGGCAGTGGTGGAAAAAGTACCTAATTGTCATACCTGAGTAAAAGTAAAGATGCCTAAATATCTTAATATAAAATGCCTCAAGTAAAAGTGAGTCACCCGGTAAAATACAAAACATCTAAAAGTAATTGGTATCAAATGTAAATGTAATTAAATGACTTAAATGTAAATGTAAATGTAATTGCTAAAATGTACAAGTATAATGTACACGTATAAATGCTTTTAAAAAATCCTTATATTAAAGGGAAAGGGGGATACCTAGTCAGTTGTCCAACTGAATTCACTCAACTGAAATGTGTCTTCCACATTTAATCCAACCGCTCTGAATCAGAGGGGCGAGGGGGGCTGCCTTAATCGACATCCACGTCTTCAGGGAACAGTGGGTTAACTGCCTTGTTCAGGGGCAGAACGACAGATTTGACCTCAGCAGAGCAGACGGCCACATTTTCTAGTTTTTATTTATTTGCGGATAGTCAGGCTCCAACTCACAGACACCTTTACAAATGCAGCATGTGTTTAGTGATTCTGCCAGATCAGAGGTAGTAGGGACCAGGGATGTTCTCTGTTTAGTGATTCTGCCAGATCAGAGGCTGTAGGGATGACCAGGGATGTTCTCTGTTTAGTGATTCTGCCAGATCAGAGGCTGTAGGGATGACCAGGGATGTTCTCTGTTTAGTGAGTCCTCCAGATCAGAGGTAGTAGGGATGACCAGGGATGTTCTCTGTTTAGTGAGTCTGCCAGATCAGAGGCAGTAGGGACCAGGGATGTTCTCTGTTTAGTGAGTCTGCCAGATCAGAGGTAGTAGGGACCAGGGATGTTCTCTGTTTAGTGAGTCTGCCAGATCAGAGGTAGTAGGGACCAGGGATGTTCTCTGTTTAGTGAGTCCTCCAGATCAGAGGTAGTAGGGACCAGGGATGTTCTCTGTTTAGTGAGTCCTCCAGATCAGAGACAGTAGAGATGACCAGGGATGTTCTCTGTTTAGTGAGTCCTCCAGATCAGAGACAGTAGGGACCAGGGATGTTCTCTGTTTAGTGAGTCTGCCAGATCAGAGGTAGTAGGGACCAGGGATGTTCTCTGTTTAGTGAGTCTGCCAGATCAGAGGTAGTAGGGACCAGGGATGTTCTCTTGATAAGTGTTTGAATTTGTCCATTTCCTGTCCTGCTAAGCATTCAAAATGTAACGAGTATTTTTGGGTGTCAACATAAATGTAAGGAGTAAAAAGTACATTATTTTCTTTAGGAATGTAGTGGAATAAAAGTATAAGTAGTCAAAAATATAAATAGTAAAGTAATGTACAGATACCCCCCAAAATGACTAAAGTAGTACTTTAAAGTATTTTTACTTAAGTACTTCACACCACTGTATTTGGGACGCACATTGGATCCCACTGTTTTGACCATCTAAATACCAACGTGTGTGTGTGTGTGTGTGTGTGTGTGTGTGTGTGTGTGTGTGTGTGTGTGTGTGTGTGTGTGTGTGTGTGTGTGTGTGTGTGTGTGTGTGTGTGTGTGTGTGTGTGTGTGTGTGTGTGTGTGTGTGTGTGTGTGTGTGTGTGTGTGTGTACAGGTCCACAGCAGCT
>NC_060193.1:10344187-10386687 GCF_021184085.1 Oncorhynchus gorbuscha
GCATGGACACAGGGTGTGTGTATGGAGGTACTGTAGCATGGACACAGGGTGGGTGTATAGAGGTAGCATGGACACAAGCTGTGTTTATGGAGGTACTGTAGCATGGACACAGGGTGGGTGTATGGAGGTACTGTAGCATGGACACAGTGGGTGTATAGAGGTAGCATGGACACAGGGTGTGTGTATGGAGGTACTGTAGCATGGACACAGGGTGGGTGAATGGAGGTACTGTAGCATGGACACAGGGTGGGTGTATATAGGTAGCATGGACACAGGGTGTGTGTATGGAGGTACTGTAGCATGGACACAGGGTGGGTGTATGGAGGTACTGTAGCATGGACAAAGGCTGGGTGTATAGAAGTAACATGGACACAGGGTAGGTGTATAGAGGTGTATAGAGGTAACATTGACACAGGGTGGGTGTATAGAGGTGTATAGAGGTAGCATGGACACAGGGTGGGTGTATAGAGGTGTATAGAGGTAGCATGGACACAGGGTGGGTGTATAGAGGTAGCATGGACACAGGGTGGGTGTATAGAGGTAGCATGGACACAGGGTGCGTGTATAGAGGTGTATAGAGTTAGCATGGACACAGGGTGGGTGTATGGAGGTACTGTAGCATGGACACAGGGTGGGTGTATGGAGGTACTGTAGCATGGACAAAGGCTGGGTGTATAGAAGTAACATGGACACAGGGTAGGTGTATAGAGGTGTATAGAGGTAACATTGACACAGGGTGGGTGTATAGAGGTGCATAGAGGTAGCATGGACACAGGGTGGGTGTATAGAGGTGTATATAGGTAGCATGGACACAGGGTGGGTGTATAGAGGTGTATAGAGGTAACATGGACACAGGGTGGGTGTATGGAGGTGTATAGAGGTAACATGGACACAGGGTGGGTGTATAGAGGTAACATGGACACAGGGTGGGTGTATAGAGGTGAATATAGGTAACATGGACACAGGGTGGGTGTATGGAGGTGTATAGAGGTAACATGGACACAGGGTGGGTGTATAGAGATGTATAGATGTAACATGGACACAGGGTGGGTGTATAGAGATTTATAGATGTAACATGGACACAGGGTGGGTGTATAGAGGTGTATAGAGGTAACATGGACACAGGGTGGGTGTATGGATGTGTATAGAGGTAACATGGACACAGGGTGGGTGTATAGAGGTAACATGGACACAGGGTGGGTGTATAGAGGTAACATGGACACAGGGTGGGTGTATAGAGGTAACATGGACACAGGGTGGGTGTATAGAGGTGTATAGAGGTAACATGGACACAGGGTGGGTATATGGAGGTGTATAGAGGTAACATGGACACAGGGTGGGTGTATAGAGGTGTTTAGAGGTAACATGGACACAGGGTGGGTGTATAGAGGTAACATGGACACAGGGTGGGTGTATGGAGGTGTATAGAGGTAACATGGACACAGGGTGGGTGTATAGAGGTAACATGGACACAGGGTGGGTGTATAGAGGTAACATGGACACAGGGTGGGTGTATAGAGGTAACGTGGACACAGGGTGGGTGTATAGAGGTAACGTGGACACAGGGTGGGTGTATAGAGGTAACATGGACACAGGGTGGGTGTATAGAGGTAACGTGGACACAGGGTGGGTGTATAGAGGTAACATGGACACAGGGTGGGTGTATAGAGGTAACATGGACACAGGGTGGGTGTATAGAGGTAACATGGACACAGGGTGGGTGTATAGAGGTAACATGGACACAGGGTGGGTGTATAGAGGTGTATATAGGTAACATGGACACAGGGTGGGTGTATGGAGGTGTATAGAGGTAACATGGACACAGGGTGGGTGTATAGAGATGTATAGATGTAACATGGACACAGGGTGGGTGTATAGAGGTGTATAGAGGTAACATGGACACAGGGTGGGTGTATGGAGGTGTATAGAGGTAACATGGACACAGGGTGGGTGTATAGAGGTAACATGGACACAGGGTGGGTGTATAGAGGTAACATGGACACAGGGTGGGTGTATAGAGGTAACATGGACACAGGGTAGGTGTATAGAGGTAACATGGACACAGGGTGGGTGTATAGAGGTGTATAGAGGTAACATGGACACAGGGTGGGTATATGGAGGTGTATAGAGGTAACATGGACACAGGGTGGGTGTATAGAGGTGTATAGAGGTAACATGGACACAGGGTGGGTGTATAGAGGTAACATGGACACAGGGTGGGTGTATGGAGGTGTATAGAGGTAACATGGACACAGGGTGGGTGTATAGAGGTAACATTGACACAGGGTGGGTGTATAGAGGTAACATGGACACAGGGTAGGTGTATAGAGGTAACATGGACACAGGGTGGGTGTATAGAGGTAACGTGGACACAGGGTGGGTGTATAGAGGTAACGTGGACACAGGGTGGGTGTATAGAGGTAGCGTGGACACAGGGTGGGTGTATAGAGGTAACATGGACACAGGGTGGGTGTATAGAGGTAACATGGACACAGGGTGGGTGTATAGAGGTAACGTGGACACAGGGTGGGTGTATAGAGGTAACGTGGACACAGGGTGGGTGTATGGAGGTGTATAGAGGTAACATGGACACAGGGTGGGTGTATAGAGGTAATGGACACAGGGTGGGTGTATAGAGGTAACATGGACACAGGGTGGGTGTATAGAGGTAACATGGACACAGGGTGGGTGTATAGAGGTAACATGGACACAGGGTGGGTGTATAGAGGTAACATGGACACAGGGTGGGTGTATAGAGGTAACATGGACACAGGGTGGGTGTATAGAGGTAACATGGACACAGGGTGGGTGTATAGAGGTAACGTGGACACAGGGTGGGTGTATAGAGGTAACGTGGACACAGGGTGGGTGTATGGAGGTGTATAGAGGTAACATGGACACAGGGTGGGTGTATAGAGGTAACATGGACACAGGGTGGGTGTATAGAGGTAACATGGACACAGGGTGGGTGTATGGAGGTGTATAGAGGTAACATGGACACAGGGTGGGTGTATAGAGGTAACATGGACACAGGGTGGGTGTATAGAGGTAACATGGACACAGGGTAGGTGTATAGAGGTAACATGGACACAGGGTAGGTGTATAGAGGTAACATGGACACAGGGTGGGTGTATAGAGAAACGTGGACACAGGGTGGGTGTATGGAGGTGTATAGAGGTAACATGGACACAGGGTGGGTGTATAGAGGTAACATGGACACAGGGTGGGTGTATAGAGGTAACATGGACACAGGGTGGGTGTATAGAGGTAACATGGACACAGGGTGGGTGTATAGAGGTAACATGGACACAGGGTGGGTGTATAGAGGTAACATGGACACAGGGTGGGTGTATAGAGGTAACATGGACACAGGGTGGGTGTATAGAGGTAACGTGGACACAGGGTGGGTGTATAGAGGTAACGTGGACACAGGGTGGGTGTATGGAGGTGTATAGAGGTAACATGGACACAGGGTGGGTGTATAGAGGTAACATGGACACAGGGTGGGTGTATAGAGGTAACATGGACACAGGGTGGGTGTATAGAGGTAACATGGACACAGGGTGGGTGTATAGAGGTAACATGGACACAGGGTGGGTGTATAGAGGTAACATGGACACAGGGTAGGTGTATAGAGGTAACATGGACACAGGGTGGGTGTATAGAGGTAACATGGACACAGGGTGGGTGTATAGAGGTGTATAGAGTTAACATGGACACAGGGTGGGTATATGGAGGTGTATAGAGGTAACATGGACACAGGGTGGGTGTATAGAGGTGTATAGAGGTAACATGGACACAGGGTGGGTGTATAGAGGTAACATGGACACAGGGTGGGTGTATGGAGGTGTATAGAGGTAACATGGACACAGGGTGGGTGTATAGAGGTAACATGGACACAGGGTGGGTGTATAGAGGTAACATGGACACAGGGTAGGTGTATAGAGGTAACATGGACACAGGGTGGGTGTATAGAGGTAACATGGACACAGGGTGGGTGTATAGAGGTAACATGGACACAGGGTGGGTGTATAGAGGTAACATGGACACAGGGTGGGTGTATAGAGGTAACATGGACACAGGGTGGGTGTATAATTTGGGACTTTAGGTCTAATAAGTTAGACTACAACATCTAATAACTGATAATATATACAGTAGGCTAACTGTTACAAAATGGTAAATAGTTACCCTGCTTTGTGTTCATGATGATGTAATGTCATTTAAACATACTGTCACTCCTCTCTGTGTGTTTCACCTACTCCTCAGTGTAAACATGAAGCTAGTTTGGAGTGTATCTCAAAAGGTTTAAGAGTAGAAGCATTTACACTTTTCCCATTTAAATGAATGGAACATTGCAATGCATTAACTCATTTGCATAATGCGTAGTATAAAATTCTAATTTCATAAGTTGTTTCAAATATTTACAAAATCTCAGTTTTGCATTAAAGCATTAAGATTTGTATCTTGAGATATTGGACAAAAGTGTTGAATTTAAGATTCCAGACATGATTTGCTTAGGGGTTATCACTGACCTGTACTTGACCTTTTTGACCTGACAGATGATTTGCTTAGGGGTTATCACTGACCTGTACTTGACCTTTTTGACCTGACAGATGATTTGCTTAGGGGTTATCACTGACCTGTACTTGACCTTTTTGACCTGACAGATGATTTGCTTAGGGGTTATCACTGACCTGTACTTGACCTTTTTGACCTTTTCCGATCACTTGAAAATAAGACATCTCAGCAGTGGTGAGTCCTGTCCTGTGTTCTGTGTTCCTGAGAAGCTGCTGCAGAACATGGAATAGAAAGTATAAATCCAGAACCAAACTGTCATTTTGACCCTTGACCCAAGTTTAGGCCTATTTAGACAGGAAATACATATTTCTAAAATGTAATTACATTTGAAAAAGTAGTGAGGTTTCAATTCAAAAAGTCTAATTCAATGGTTTCATTTCTATCACAGCACTTAATACAGTGTTGTATTGTCCAATAGGATTACAGTGTTGTAATTGTCCAATAGGATTACATGAATACAGTATTGTATTGTCCAATAGGATTACATGAATACCGTATTGTATTGTCCAATAGGATTACATGAATACAGTATTGTATTGTCCAATAGGATTACAGTGTTGTATTGTCCAATAGGATTACATGAATACAGTGTTGTATTGTCCAATAGGATAACATTAATACAGTGTTGTATTGTCCAATAGGATTACAGTGTTGGTATTGTCCAATAGAATAACATTATTACAGTGTTGTATTGTCCAATAGGATTACATTAATATAGTGTTGTATTGTCCAATAGGATAACATGAATACAGTGTTGTATTGTCCAATAGGATAACATTAATACAGTGTTGTATTGTCCAATAGGATAACATTATTAGTGTTGTATTGTCCAATAGGATAACATGAATACAGTGTTGTATTGTCCAATAGGATTACATTAATACAGTGTTGTATTGTCGAATAGGATAACATTAATAGTGTTATTGTTATATTGTCCAATAGGATAACATTAATAGTGTTATTGTTATATTGTCCAATAGGATAACATTAATAGTGTTATTGTTATATTGTCCAATAGGATAACATTAATAGTGTTATTGTTATATTGTCCAATATGATAACAATAATAGTGTTATTGTTATATTGTCCAATAGGATAACATTAATAGTGTTATTGTTATATTGTCCAATAGGATAACATTAATACAGTGTTGTATTGTCCAATAGGATAAGAGATGCGGCTAAGACACACAAGCTGGTGGAACAGGAGTTAGCTCATGCTGTCAACGCCAGTGCCCTGGTCCTCAGTGAAGCCTTCCCCTCCAAGCCGTCCAGCCCTGAGGTAAGACAACTACACTACCCAGCAGCCACTCTACATGTCTATAGCTACTCTTCCCATGATCCCTTTCCTGATCGCCATCATTTATTTCAACGGTATTCAAATCAAAAGGATGATGTATAAGAGTTTGCGTTGTGTGTTCAGGGCCTTTTCCAATTTCTTTACATCTCTGAACATCAAAATACAATGAGGCTGGTGGGAGGAGCTATAGGAGGATGGGCTGGTGGGAGGAGCTATAGGAGGATGGGCTGGTGGGAGAAGCTATAGGAGGATGGGCTGGTGGGAGGAGCTATAGGAGGATGGGCTGGTGGGAGGAGCTATAGGAGGATGGGCTGGTGGGAGGAGCTATAGGAGGATGGGCTGGTGGGAGGAGCTATAGGAGGATGGGCTCGTTGTAATGGCTGGAATGGAATGAATGAAACAGTCACAAGTGTGGTTTCCATGTGTTTGATACCATTCCATATATTCCATTCCAGCCATTACAATGAGCCTGTCCTCCTAGAGCTCCTCCCACCAGCCTCCTGTGGTAAAATGGGTAACCATTTTGAAGTGTTGTCCTCACCAATTGTCTGTGCTCTTCAGTGTCTGAGTCGCAGTACAGCAGTGGAGATCGTGAACAGCAGTAGAGTCCTTCAGCTGGAGACCACGATGCTGCTGGAGGGGAAACTACTGGTATACTATAACCCCCTACTGGTATACTATAACCCCCTACTGGTATAATATAACCCCCTACTGGTATACTATAACCCCCTACTGGTATACTATAACCCCCTACTGGTATACTGTAACCCCCTACTGGTATACTGGTATACTGTAACCCCCTACTGGTATACTGGTATACTGTAACCCCCTACTGGTATATTATAACCCCCTACTGGTATACTATAACCCCCTACTGGTATACTATAACCCCCTACTGGTATACTATACCCCCTACTGGTATACTATAACCCCTACTGGTATACTATAACCCCCTACTGGTATACTATAACCCCTACTGGTATACTATAACCCCTAACTGGTATACTATAACCCCCTAATTGTATACTGTAACCCCCTACTGGTATACTGTAACCCCTACTGGTATACTATAACCCCCTACTGGTATACTGTAACCCCTACTGGTATACTGTAACCCCTAATGGTATACTGTAACCCCTAATGGTATACTGTAACCCCTACTGGTATACTGTAACCCCTACTGGTATACTGTAACCCCTACTGGTATACTGTAACCCCTACTGGTATACTGTACCCCCTACTGGTATACTGTAACCCCTACTGGTATACTGTACCCCCTACTGGTATAACCCCCTACTGGTATACTATAACCCCTACTGGTATACTATACCCCTACTGGTATACTATAACCCCCTACTGGTATACTATACCCCCTACTGGTATACTATACCCCTACTGGTACTATAACCCCTACTGGTATACTGTAACCCCCTACTGGTATACCCCTACTGGTATACTATAACCCCCTACTGGTATACTGGTATACTATACCCCCTACTGGTATACTGGTATACTATACCCCCTACTGGTATACTATAACCCCTACTGGTATACTATATACTGGTATACTATAACCCCCTACTGGTATACTATAACCCCTACTGGTATACTGTAACCCCTACTGGTATACTACTGGTGTAACCCCCTACTGGTATACTAACCCCTACTGGTATACTATAACCCCTACTGGTATACTGTAACCCCTACTGGTATACTGTAACCCCTACTGGTATACTGTAACCCCCTACTGGTATACTATAACTATACCCCTACTGGTATACTATAACCCCTACTGGTATACTGTAACCCCTACTGGTATACTATAACCCCCCTACTGGTATACTGTAACCCCTACTGGTATACTGGTATACTGTAACCCCTACTGGTATACTGTAACCCCTACTGGTAACCCCTACTGGTATACTATAACCCCTACTGGTATACTGTAACCCCTACTGGTATACTATAACCCCTACTGGTATACTGTAACCCCTACTGGTATACTATAACCCCTAATGGTATACTGTAACCCCTACTGGTATACTATACCCCCTACTGGTATACTGGTATACTATAACCCCCTAATGGTATACTGTAACCCCCTAATGGTATACTGTAACCCCCTACTGGTATACTATAACCCCTACTGGTATACTATAACCCCTACTGGTATACTATAACCCCCTGCTGGTATACTATAACCCCCTAACTGGTATACTATAACCCCTACTGGTATACTGTAACCCCCTAATGGTATATTGTAACCCCCTACTGGTATACTGTAACCCCCTAATGGTATACTGTAACCCCTACTGGTATACTGTAACCCCTACTGGTACTGTAACTGTAACCCCCTACCCCCTGGTATACTGTAACCCCTACTGGTATACTGTAACCCCTACTGGTATACTATAACCCCCTACTGGTATACTGTATACCCCCTACTGGTATACTGTAACCCCTACTGGTATACTACTAACCCCTACTGGTATACTGGTAACCCCCTACTGGTATACTATAACACCCTACTGGTATACTGGTATACTAACCCCTACTGGTATACTGGTATACTATAACCCCTACTGGTATACTATAACCCCTACTGGTATACTATAACCCCTACTGGTATACTATAACCCCTACTGGTATACTATAACCCCTACTGGTATACTATAACCCCTACTGGTATACTATAACCCCTACTGGTATACTGTAACCCCCTACTGGTATACTATAACCCCTACTGGTATACTGTAACCCCTACTGGTATACTGGTATACTGTAACCCCTACCTACTGGTATACTGGTAACTGGTATACTGTAACTCCCTACTGGTATATTATAACCCCCCCTACTGGTATACTATAACCCCTACTGGTATACTATAACCCCTAATGGTATACTATAACCCCTACTGGTATACTATAACCCCTACTGGTATACTATAACCCCCTACTGGTATACTATAACCCCTACTGGTATACTATAACCCCTACTGGTATACTGTATACCCCCTAATGGTATACTGTAACCCCCTAATTGTATTCTGTAACCCCATACTGGTGTACTGTAACCCCCTACTGGTGTACTGTAACCCCCTACTGGTGTACTGTAACCCCTACTGGTGTACTGTACCCCCTACTGGTATACTATAACCCCTACTGGTATACTGGTATACTATACCCCCTACTGGTATACTGGTATACTATACCCCCTATACTGGTATACTGGTATACTATACCCCCTACTGGTATACTGTAACCCCTACTGGTATACTATAACCCCCTAATGGTATACTGTAACCCCTAATGTTATACTATAACCCCTAATGGTATACTGTAACCCCCTAATGGTATACTGGTATACTATAACCCCCTAATGGTATACTGTAACCCCTAATGGTATACTGGTATACTATAACCCCTAATGGTATACTATAACCCCTAATGGTATACTGGTATACTGGTATACTATAACCCCTAATGGTATACTGTAACCCCTAATGGTATACTGTAACCCCTAATGGTATACTGTAACTATAACCCCTAATGGTATACTATAACCCCTAATGGTATACTGTAACCCCTAATGGTATACTGTAACCCCTAATGTTATACTGTAACCCCCTAATGGTATACTGGTATACTATAACCCCTAATGGTATACTGTAACCCCTAATGGTATACTGTAACCCCTAATGGTATACTATAACCCCTAATGGTATACTGTAACCCCTAATGGTATACTGTAACCCCTACTGGTATACTATAACCCCCTAATGGTATACTGTAACCCCTAATGGTATACTGGTATACTGGTAACCCCCTAATGGTATACTGTAACCCCTAATGTTATACTGTAACCCCTAATGGTATACTGTAACCCCCTAATGGTATACTGTAACCCCCTAATGTTATACTGTAACCCCTAATGGTATACTGTAACCCCTAATGGTATACTGTAACCCCCTAATGGTATACTATAACCCCTAATGGTATACTGTAACCCCTAATGTTATACTGTAACCCCTAATGGTATACTGTAACCCCTACTGGTATACTATAACCCCTAATGGTATACTATAACCCCTAATGGTATACTGTAACCCCTAATGGTATATACTGGTATACTATAACCCCTAATGGTATACTGTAACCCCTAATGGTATACTGGTATACTATAACCCCCTAATGTTATACTATAACCCCCTAATGGTATACTGTAACCCCTAATGGTATACTGGTATACTATAACCCCTAATGTTATACTGTAACCCCTAATGGTATACTGGTATACTATAACCCCTAATGGTATACTGTAACCCCCTAATGGTATACTGGTATACTATAACCCCCTAATGGTATACTGTAACCCCTAATGGTATACTGTAACCCCCCTAATGGTATACTGTAACCCCCTAATGGTATACTGTAACCCCCTAATGGTATACTGTAACCCCTAATGGTATACTGTAACCCCTAATGGTATACTGTAACCCCCTAATGGTATACTGTAACCCCCTAATGGTATACTATAACCCCTAATATTATACTATAACCCCTAATGGTATACTGTAACCCCTAATGGTATACTGGTATACTATAACCCCCTAATGGTATACTGTAACCCCCTAATGTTATACTATAACCCCCTAACTGGTATACTGTAACCCCCCTAATGGTATACTGGTATACTATAACCCCTAATGGTATACTGTAACCCCCTAATGGTATACTGTAACCCCCCCTACTGGTATACTGTAACCCCCTAATGGTATACTGTAACCCCCTAATGGTATACTGTATACTATAACCCCTAATGGTATACTGTAACCCCCTAATGGTATACTGGTATACTGTAACCCCTAATGGTATACTGTAACCCCCTAATGGTATACTGTAACCCCCTAATGGTATACTGGTATACTGTAACCCCTAATGGTATACTGTAACCCCTAATGGTATACTGGTATACTGTAACCCCTAATGGTATACTGTAACCCCTAATGGTATACTGTAACCCCTAATGTTATACTGTAACCCCTAATGGTATACTGTAACCCCTAATGGTATACTATAACCCCTAATGGTATACTGGTATACTATAACCCCTAATGGTATACTGTAACCCCTAATGGTATACTGTAACCCCCTACTGGTATACTGTAACCCCTAACTGGTATACTGTAACCCCTGGTATACTATAACCCCTAATGGTATACTGTAACCCCCTAATGGTATACTGTAACCCCTACTGGTATACTGTAACCCCTAATGGTATACTGTAACCCCTACTGGTATACTGTAACCCCTACTGGTATACTGTAACCCCTAATGGTATACTGTAACCCCCTACTGGTATACTGTAACCCCCTACTGGTATACTGTAACCCCTACTGGTATACTGTAACCCCTAATGGTATACTGTAACCCCTAATGGTATACTGTAACCCCCTAATGGTATACTGTAACCCCCTACTGGTATACTGTAACCCCTACTGGTATACTGTAACCCCTACTGGGTAACCCCTACTGGTATACTGTAACCCCTAATGTTATACTATAACCCCTAATGGTATACTGTAACCCCTAATGGTATACTGGTATACTATAACCCCCTAATGTTATACTATAACCCCTAATGGTATACCCCTAATGGTATACTATAACCCCTAATGTTATACTGTAACCCCTAATGGTATACTGGTATACTGTAACCCCTAATGGTATACTGTAACCCCTAATGCCTAATGGTATACTGGTATACTGTAACCCCCCCCTAATGGTATACTGTAACCCCCTAATGGTATACTGTAACCCCCTAATGGTATACTGTAACCCCTAATGGTATACTGTACCCCCTAATGGTATACTGTAACCCCTAATGGTATACTGTAACCCCTACTGGTATACTGTAACCCCCTAATGGTATACTGTAACCCCCTACTGGTATACTATAACCCCCTAATGGTATACTGTAACCCCTGACACCACACATGACCCTGGTTCACAGTACAGGACCAACCCCTACTGTACGGCTCTGGTTCAGCTAATATGGTGAATTGGTAAACTGACCAACTCAGTACAGATTGTCTAATTGGTTCGATACTGTTTGGCTCAGTTGTGTGAAAAAAGGTTTCTAATAGTATGTCTCTGTTATCTATCTCTATCCTCCTTCCCTCTCTCCTCCCCTTTCTCCTCCCCTTTCTCCTCCCCTCTCTCCTCCCCTTTCTCCTCTCTCCTCCTTCCCTCTCTCCTCCCCTTTCTCCTCCCCTTTCTCCTCCCCTCTCTCCTCCCCTTTCTCCTTCCCTCTCTCTCCCTTATCTAACCCCTCTCTCTCCTCCCCTTCCTCTCTCCTCCCCTTTCTCTCTCCTCCCATTTCTCTCTCCTCCCCTCTCTCCTCCCCTTTCTCCTCCCCTTTCTCCTCTCTTATCCCTCCCTCTCTCCCTCCCCTTCCTCTCCTCCCCTTCCCTTCCTCTCCTCTCTCCCCTCCCCTTCCCTCCTCTCCTTAACCCCCTCTCCTCCCCTTTCTCCCTCTCTCCTCCCCTTCCTCCCTCTCTCCTCCCCTTTCTCCTCTCTCCCCTCTATCCTCCCTCCCTCTCTCCTCCCCTTTCTCCTCTCTCCCCTCTATCCTCCCTCCCTCTCTCCTCCCCTTTCTCCTCTCTCCCCTCTATCCTCCCTCCCTCTCTCCTCCCCTTTCTCCTCTCTCCCTCCCCTATATCCTCCCGTCCCTCTCTCCTCCCCTTTCTCCTCTCTTATCCCTCGCTCTTCCCTCTTCTTTCTCTCTCCCCTCCCTTCCTCCCTCCCTCTCTCCCCTCCCTCTCACCTTCCATCTCCTTTCCTCTTCTTCCTCTCTCTCCCCTCCATCTCTCCTCCCCTTTCTCCTCTCTTATCCCTCGCTCTTCCCTCTCCTTTCTCTCTCCCCTCCCTTCTCCCTTCCATCTCCTTTCCTCTTCTTCCTCTCTGTCCCCTCCATCTCTCTTCCCTTCTCTCCTCCCTTCTCCCTTCCATCTCTCCTCCCTTCTCCCTTCCATCTCTCCTCCCTTCTCCCTTCCTCTCTCCTCCTTCCCTCTCCTCCCTTCTCCCTTCCATCTCTCCTCCCTTCTCCCTCCCTCTCTCCTCCTTCCCTCTCCTCCCCCTCTCCCCTCTCACCCCTACCTCCCTTCTCCCCCTTTCTCCCCTCTCTCCCCCACCTTCCTCCCTCTCTCCTCCCCTGTCTCACTGTTTCAGGTGGACTCTCCCCAGGAAGAGGAGCTCCTCTCTACTCTCAGCAGTCTGAGCGCTGAACTCCACAAGCTGGACGACATACACTGGATCTGCCCTGCCATGCACTGCTCTGAGGAGGTGGCTGTGAGTGTGTGTTTGCAATCAAAAACAGCAGGAGTCATTTTTATTCAACCACTCAACTTATATTTATCTCCTTCCGTCCTCCCTCTATCCTTTCGCTCTCTCCTTTCCTCTCGTCCATCTCTCTCTCCAGGACACTGTGAGGGTGAGCGGTAAGAGCAGTATTAAGATGAAGATGATGCCCAAGGTGAAGAGGGAGAGAGAGAAGCTCCACAAGCAGAAGTCCAATAGCTCTCTGTCAGGTAAGGATACATGCCAGGCCCCCTGCTTTGAGGCAAGCATAACACAAGCATTTTGGGTCTAAGGCCCAGTGTTGATGGCAACCAAAATTAAGAACCTGATTATTGTCTGGGGATTTTCTTACCAACCCTGGTCAAATATATGTGGAATTATGAATAACTTGGTATTAGACCACATGGGGCAGCAGGTAGCCTTGAGGTTAGAGCTTTGGGCCGGTAACCTAAAGGCTGCTAGTTCAAATCCCTGAGCCATCAAGGTGAAACATCTGTCGGTGTGCCTTGAGCATGGCACTTAACCCAAATTGCTCCAACTGTTTATAATGGCAGACCCAGAAATTGGATATGCAAAAAAACAACAAAAACAACATTTCCAATTCACACGTATACAATAGTGCATAAGCACCCACCAAATGATTGTATTTGTTGTGTACATTTTCTACATAATTTGACTTTTGATTATGAAGATATTTGAGTTGATATATAAAGTACCTGTAGTGATTTTATAAAAGTACCGTCAAATATACTGTATAAAACAAATGGGGAACTATTGTTGTTGTTGTCTGTCTCTCTCCAACAGGATCTTGGGATATTAAAGGTGGCGCAAATGAGACGGGTCCTTCAGGCAATTGAGGAACTTAAACGCAAATGCTTAACAAGGTACACCCATCGCCATGGCAGCCAGGGGAGGCGAGGGGTGTCACCCTCTTCTTCCTACGGGACGTGGGCTTTACCTACCGAGGGGTGAGAAGTACAAAATGATTCCACGACCCTCCCGCCTTTCAGCTAACACCTCCCCCTTGACTCTCGATGTTCTCCATTTAGAAATTAGGGAGGAGTTATTTTTAACTAAGGGGTGTGGCTTTGCATTTATTTGGCCTGCTGACCCAGGAGGTGGGCGTGGCTTCTTGAGATGAAAGCAGAAAAGGAGAAGAGACGCTCTCTTAGCAACTTGTTTCCTTGACGATGCAATGTGTTTACATAGGCGGAGCTCTCCTTTGCATGACATGAGCAGCCATTTTTGTTTTTATTTTTATATAACTCCTTTTTTTGGCAGGCGTTTACACTACCCTTCCTCTTTTCTCTCTTTTTTTGTAATCTTTCGTGACAACTTACAGGACTTTTTAGTTTCCTTGAGAAATCTGAAGTCTGAAGACGACTTTGCTTTCTGTTCCTATCGCCGTAAGAACAACAAAAATACAAATGAACAACAATGTAAACAACATCTCAAATGATTAACTAGAGACTCATAAATGTAAAACAAAAAATAGACTATTGCAGGGTCATATTGAGGAATGTACTACATGTGTGCGTATTACCTTGTGAATATTCATATTACTGTGTGAATATTCATTTTACCTTGTGAATATTCATAAGGTAGTATGACTGGCCTGATGTCTCCATCCCTGCATGCCTTCCACTCTTCACTATCCTATGAGATGGAAGAAGTAGCCCAATAGACACTGATCTAAGGTCAAAATTAGAATTAGAAATCTGATCCTAGATCTGTGGTTAGGACAAACATTCACCATGAGTTTATACATTCCTTAATGGTCTCGATTGAATATGTATATATTAATAATAATAATATAATAATATAATATAATAATAATATAATAATATATATTCTCTTGTAGAAAGTGGGTAGCGCCTTATCTGGAGACACTTCTATAAACTTTTTTTATTTTTTTTATTACGTTATTAATAGGAAGAATAAATTAATAAATAATAATAAATTAGGAAACAACATGTATTACAACATCCTGTAATATCTTGAACATTTATTTAATCAATTTAATGCTGAACAAACTTGAAATAATGATGTTTATAGCCAATCAGATAAACTGTTAGCTATATGAATGTGCTACTGTACCATTAGCATGCTGCTGTTAGAGGCTTTAATGAGGTTTCTTACCGGGCGCACTGGTTTAAAATGACATATGACGATTGTGTGTGTGTGTGTGTGTGTGTGTGTGTGTGTGTGTGTGTGTGTGTGTGTGTGTGTCGTTCATTTTACTGTGTCGTTCGAGTTTACTGTATGTTGCCTTGCACTTTACAAAGCGAAACTTAAAGAACACATTTGTGTGTGTGTGTTGTAAAGTGACCATTGCTATGACAACGGTCCCTCTCCGTCGTATTTATGACAAATCTATACAGAGATAATTGTGTGTTAATATATAAATATAACCACGCGAATGTTAAAGTGTGTGTATATATAAATATATATATATATATATATACACACACACACAGTACCAGTCAAAAGTTTGGATACCTACTGTACTCATTCAAGGATTTTTCTTTATTTTTACTATTTTCTACGTTGTAGAATAATAGTGAAGACATCAAAATTATGAAATAACACATGGAATCATGTAGTATTTTAGATTCTTCAAAGTAGCCTTGATGACAGCTTTGCATTCTCTTGGCATTCTCTCAACCAGCTTCATGTGGAATGCTTTACCAACTGTCTTGAAGGAGTTCCCACACATGCTGAGCACTTGTTGGGTGCTTTTCCTTCGCTCTGCGGTCCAACTCATCCCAAACCATCTCAATTAGGTTGAGGTTAGGTGATTGTGGAGGACAGCTCATCTGATGCAAAATTCCATCACTCTCCTTCTTGGTCTAATAGCCCTTACACGGCTTGGAGGTGTGTTTTGGGTCATTGTACAGTTGAAAAACAAATTATAGTCCCACTAAGCGCAAACCAGATGGGATGGCGTATCGCTGCAGAGTGCTGATTAAGTGTGCCTTTAATTCTAAATAAATCACAGACACTGTGACCAGAAAAGCAACACCACACCTCCTCCTCCATGCTTCACAGTGGGAACCACAAATGCGAAGATCATCCGTACACCTGCTCTGCATCTAACAAAGAACCGGCAGGTTGAACTAAAAATCTCAAATTTGGACTCAAATTTAGACAGATTTCCACCGGTCTAATGTCAATTACTTGTGTTTCTTGGCCCAAGCAAGTCTCTTCTTATTATTGGTGTCCTTTAGTAGTGGTTTCTTATCAGCATTCGACCATGAAGGCCTGATTCACACAGGCTCCTCTGAACAGTAGATGTTGAGATGTGTCTGTTACTTGAACTCTGAAGCATTTATTTGGGCTGCAATCTGATGTGCAGGTAACTCTAATGAATGTATCCTCTGCAGGAGAGGTAACTCTGTGTCTCCTTTTCCTGTGGCGGTCCTCATGAGAGCCAGTTTCATCATAGTGCTTCATGTTTTTTCCTGATTGACTGACCTTCATGTCTTAAAGTAATGATGGAGTTGTTTCTCTTTGGTTATTTGAGCTGTTCTTGCCATATTGTGGACCTGGTCTTTTACCAAATAGGACTATCTTCTGTATACCACCTCTACCTTGTCACAACACAACTGATTGGCTCAAACGCATTAAGAAGGAATGAAATCCCACAAATTAACTTTTAACAAGGCACACCTGTATATTGAAATTCTTTCCACGTGACTACCTCATGAAGCTGGTTGACAGCATGCCAAGAGTGTGCAAAGCTGTCATCGGGGCAAAGGTTGGCTACTTTGAAGAATCTCAAATCTAAAATATATTTAGATTCGTTTAATATTATTTTGGTCACTACATGACTCCATATGTGTTATTCCATAGTTTTCATGTCTTCACTATTATTTTACAGCGAAAAAAATAGAAAATAGAGAAAAACCCTTGAATGAGTAGGTATGTCCAAACGTTTGAGTGGTACTGTGTATGTTTTACAGGGTTGCAAAATTCCAGGTAACTCCCCAAATTCCCATGTTTTATAGAAATCCTGATTGGAAGATGTTTTAACCCGAAGGGAATCAGCAGGAAATCCAGGAATCCTCCAACAAGGAAAGTCAAAGGAATTTTGCAACCCTGATGTTCTCAGTCAACACGTCTCACGGAAGAACGTATTCTCAAACATGCTACTGCAAGGTTACTCCAATGTCATGCCAACCGTTCCTTAGCAACTGTTTGTGTGTCTGTTGCGCGGTACTAGGACATCGGTACTGAACAGTGTTGAAGTCTTCATGTGATATAAAATATATAGCTGTCAATCGCCAAGGTTACTGAGAGGAACGGAGAACAATGCAACGACATATCAAGTCGTTAGGATTTGACAACGTCTTGTCGGACTACATGTATGTCACGTGTCACGGTTGTGTGGATTTGACGATACGTTTTTGTGAACTCACTTTGTTTGTGAACGCCCCCCTTACAGACAGAAGGACTCTGCTCTGCAATGCTCAAAGCTGGACTTGATGTTGCACGTTGTTTGTTCAAAGATGTTGAATAATACTGTGCTGTTAATTGGTTGTGCTGGTTGATCGCTGTAACCAGGCTGGGAGGTTAGCCTTTGGACCTAACATTATTCCGTAGTCCTAAGTGTCAAGATGTTGTATATTATACTATTTAATGGTATAAATTGATAAGAAGGGATGTGATTGTGAATTTAATTGTGAATCTTTGATGTCATCATGTATTGGACTTGATTGAGTATTCCAAATATATGTTTTTTTTTAGCTTCGAGCCAACCCATTATTTTGACAGGTTACTCGACAGAAATGTTTACTTTGCCAATAAGATGATGATCGCGCCTAGAAGCGGTGATTTGACTTGTTTTACAGGCATATGATTATTTTTTATCGGTGACTTTAATCTGGGATTGGATCAAAAGGCGCGTTGTCGTCGACTAGAGCTCTGCACGTGAAAGGTCAAAGGTCATTTACGATGTCCCAGGATCTGGTCCTAGCCTGTCTACGTGTGCTATCTAATCATGTGTGGCCCAGAGAGAGAAACAGGCGGAAACAAAGTGTGTGTCAAGTGCGACACATAATGCAAGTTGGATAGATGGAGTTCCTCCTTTTGTTTTTAATGAATATTACAGCACATTTAACGCCATGTCACACACTGTACACTCAAGCAGAAAGGATGTAGCTGAATATTCAATACAGTTATTATAGCCTTATTTCATTACAACAAAATCTTAGTATGGTGTCCATATTAGGACATTGATTCTGACCCAGATTTGTCTGATGCCTGACTATGTCCTAATATGGACACTGTACCAGAGGGTGGAGAGGAAAACTCCTCTATAACAGATTGATATTTGTATCTGTGCGTACAGTAGAGATCAATACAATTTCTTGATAAATTAAAAACCAGTAGCAGTCTTACAGCCTTACCGTTCCTAGGACTGTAGGGAAGATGGACAATAAAATAGATCAATCACTCTCACAGCTAGTGAGACCATCCTCTTGACCTTAACCGTCGGGGTCGGACAATCAATCAAACACGGGCGTCTCCTCTACGCTTCTCGAAGATTCTGGACAATCGGTTTCTCTCACTCTTCATCCGAGACACTGATGTCATCAATGTCTTTTCCTACTGACTGGAGTTGTTGGCCTCATCTATGGAACCTGGAATACAGTGAACATTACTGTCTGGTCCATGTTATCATTAAAATACAGTGAACATTACTGTCTGTCTGGTCCATGTTATCATTAAAATACAGTGAACATTACTGTCTGGTCCATGTTATCATTAAAATACAGTGAACATTACTGTCTGGTCCATGTTATCATTAAAATACAGTGAACATTACTGTCTGTCCATGTTATCATTCAAATACAGTGAACATTACTGTCTGTCCATGTTATCATTAAAATACAGTGAACATTACTGTCTGTCCAGTCCATGTTTTCATTAAAATACAGTAAACATTACTGTCTGGTCCATGTTATCATTAAAATACAGTGAACATTACTGTCTGTCTGGTCCATGTTATCATTAAAATACAGTGAACATTACTGTCTGGTCCAGTCCATGTTATCATTAAAATACAGTGAACATTACTGTCTGGTCCATGTTATCATTAAAATACAGTGAACATTACTGTCTGGTCCATGTTATCATTAAAATACAGTGAACATTACTGTCTGTCCAGTCCATGTTATCATTAAAATACAGTAAACATTACTGTCTGGTCCATGTTATCATTAAAATACAGTGAACATTACTGTCTGTCTGGTCCATGTTATCATTAAAATACAGTGAACATTACTGTCTGTCTCGTCCATGTTATCATTAAAATACAGTGAACATTACTGTCTGTCTGGTCCATCTGGTCCATGTTATCATTAAAATACAGTGAACATTACTGTCTGTCCATGTTTTCATTAAAATACAGTGAACATTACTGTCCAGTCCATGTTATCATTAAAATACAGTGAACATTACTGTCCAGTCCATGTTATCATTAAAATACAGTGAACATTACTGTCCAGTCCATGTTATCATTAAAATACAGTGAACATTACTGTCTGTCTGGTCCATCTGGTCCATGTTATCATTAAAATACAGTGAACATTACTGTCCTGTCCATGTCCATTTATCATTAAAATACAGTGAACATTACTGTCCAGTCCATGTTATCATTAAAATACAGTGAACATTACTGTCCAGTCCATGTTATCATTAAAATACAGTGAACATTACTGTCCAGTCCATGTTATCATTAAAATACAGTGAACATTACTGTCTGGTCCATGTTATCATTAAAATACAGTGAACATTACTGTCCAGTCCATGTTATCATTAAAATACAGTGAACATTACTGTCTGGTCCATCTGGTCCATGTTATCATTAAAATACAGTGAACATTACTGTCTGTCCATGTTTTCATTAAAATACAGTGAACATTACTGTCCAGTCCATGTTATCATTAAAATACAGTGAACATTACTGTCCAGTCCATGTTATCATTAAAATACAGTGAACATTACTGTCCAGTCCATGTTATCATTAAAATACAGTGAACATTACTGTCCAGTCCATGTTATCATTAAAATACAGTGAACATTACTGTCCAGTCCATGTTATCATTAAAATACAGTGAACATTACTGTCTGTCCATGTTTTCATTAAAATACAGTGAACATTACTGTCCAGTCCATGTTATCATTAAAATACAGTGAACATTACTGTCCAGTCCATGTTATCATTAAAATACAGTGAACATTACTGTCCAGTCCATGTTATCATTAAAATACAGTGAACATTACTGTCCAGTCCATGTTATCATTAAAATACAGTGAACATTACTGTCTAGTCCATGTTATCATTAAAATACAGTGAACATTACTGTCTAGTCCATGTTATCATTAAAATACAGTGAACATTACTGTCCATGTTATCATTAAAATCTGAACATTCTGGTCCATCTGGTCCATGTTATCATTAAAATACAGTGAACATTACTGTCTGTCCATGTTTTCATTAAAATACAGTGAACATTACTGTCCAGTCCATGTTATCATTAAAATACAGTGAACATTACTGTCAGTCCATGTTATCATTAAAATACAGTGAACATTACTGTAGTCCATGTTATCATTAAAATACAGTGAACATTACTGTCCAGTCCATGTTATCATTAAAATACAGTGAACATTACTGTCTGGTCCATGTTATCATTAAAATACAGTGAACATTACTGTCCAGTCCATGTTATCATTAAAATACAGTGAACATTACTGTCTGTCTGGTCCATCTGGTCCATGTTATCATTAAAATACAGTGAACATTACTGTCTGTGTCCATGTTTTCATGTTTCATTAAAATACAGTGAACATTACTGTCCAGTCCATGTTATCATTAAAATACAGTGAACATTACTGTCCAGTCCATGTTATCATTAAAATACAGTGAACATTACTGTCCAGTCCATGTTATCATTAAAATACAGTGAACATTACTGTCCAGTCCATGTTATCATTAAAATACAGTGAACATTACTGTCCAGTCCATGTTATCATTAAAATACAGTGAACATTACTGTCTGTCCATGTTTTCATTAAAATACAGTGAACATTACTGTCCAGTCCATGTTATCATTAAAATACAGTGAACATTACTGTCCAGTCCATGTTATCATTAAAATACAGTGAACATTACTGTCTGTCTGGTCCATCTGGTCCATGTTATCATTAAAATACAGTGAACATTACTGTCTGTCCATGTTTTCATTAAAATACAGTGAACATTACTGTCCAGTCCATGTTATCATTAAAATACAGTGAACATTACTGTCCAGTCCATGTTATCATTAAAATACAGTGAACATTACTGTCCAGTCCATGTTTTCATTAAAATACAGTGAACATTACTGTCCAGTCCATGTTATCATTAAAATACAGTGAACATTACTGTCCAGTCCATGTTATCATTAAAATACAGTGAACATTACTGTCTGGTCCATGTTATCATTATAATACAGTGAACATTACTGTCTGTCTGGTCCATCTGGTCCATGTTATCATTATAATACAGTGAACATTACTGTCTGGTCCATAAAGGTTATAAAGGGTTATAAAGGGTAATAAGGGTTACTTTTGCACTACTTTTGACCAGAACCCTATGGGTAAAAGGATACCATTTGGGACTCAACCTAGGTTAAGTGTCTTTCTAAAGAGCATTAGTACAACAGTAGCTTCCTGCAGATATTTGCAGCAGTGTCGGCTCAGCCTGGGACAGGGAATAATGTTACCGAGTTTGGCCACTAGATGGCAACAACACTTTAAGAGAACATATTTAACCCAGTTGACCAATCAGGTTGCATTATTCATTTAGCACTTCTTTGAACTTTTTTTATCCAGAATAATTCAATTGCCCTTAAGTGTGTTTGTTATGGATACTTTGAGATTGGAGTGTATGTCTTTTCAATAAGAGCTGAAATGTTCATATTTCTGTTGCTTTGGCAGTGTGTGTTGGTTACGGAAATGTACTGTGTTTGGACATGTACAGTATGTCTGGTCCAACCCAGAGCCATGTCTTTAGAGAGTTGAGACATTGAGGGTTCTACATTATGATGCATTAATTAACATGACACTCCAATTCAATTTCAATTTCAATTCAACTTAAGGGGCTTTATTGACATGGGAAACATGTGTTAACATTGCCAAAGCAAGTGAGGTAGACAACATACAAAGTGAATATATAAGGTGAAAAACAACAAAAATAAACAGTAAACATTACACATACAGAAGTTTCAAAACAGTAAAGACATTACAAATGTCATATTATATATATATATATATATATATACAATGTACAAATAGTTAAAGGACACAAGATAAAATAAATAAGAATAAATATGGGTTGTATTTACAATGGTGTTTGTTCTTCACTGGTTGCCCTTTTCTCGTGGCAACAGGTCACAAATCTTGCTGCTGTACTCCAACATTCTACGGCAGCCATGTTAGCATTGTTTAAATATTCCTGTGTAATGTTATGTTTTATTTATTTATTTATTTCACCTTTATTTAACCAGGTAGGCTAGTTGAGAACAAGTTCTCATTTGCAACAGCGACCTGGCCAAGATAAAGCATAGCAGTGTGAACAGACAACACAGAGTTACACATGGAATAAACAATTAACAAGTCAATAACACAGTAGAAAAAAATGGGCAGTCTATATACAATGTGTGCAAAAGGCATGAGGAGGTAGGCAAATAATACAATTTTGCAGATTAACACTGGAGTGATAAATGATCAGATGGTCATGTACAGGTAGAGATATTGGTGTGCAAAAGAGCAGAAAAATAAATAAATAAAAACAGTATAAAAGACAGTATGGGAATGAGGTAGGTGAAAATGGGTGGGCTATTTTCCTATAGACTATGTACAGCTGCAGCGATTGGTTAGCTGCTCGGATAGCTGATGTTTGAAGTTGGTGAGGGAGATAAAAGTCTCCAACTTCAGCGATTTTTGCAATTCGTTCCAGTCACAGGCAGCAGAGTACTGGAACGAAAGGCGGCCAAATGATGTGTTGGCTTTAGGGATGATCAGTGAGATACACCTGCTGGAGCGCGTGCTACGGATGGGTGTTGCCATCGTGACCAGTGAACTGAGATAAGGCGGAGCTTTACCTAGCATGGACTTGTAGATGACCTGGAGCCAGTGGGTCTGGCGACGAATATGTAGTGAGGGCCAGCCGACTAGAGCATACAAGTCGCAGTGGTGGGTGGTATAAGGTGCTTTAGTGACAAAACGGATGGCACTGTGATAGACTGCATCCAGTTTGCTGAGTAGAGTGTTGGAAGCCATTTTGTAGATGACATCGCCGAAGTCGAGGATCGGTAGGATAGTCAGTTTTACTAGGGTAAGCTTGGCAGCGTGAGTGAAGGAGGCTTTGTTGCGGAATAGAAAGCCGACTCTTGATTTGATTTTCGATTGGAGATGTTTGATGTGGGTCTGGAAGGAGAGTTTGCAGTCTAGCCAGACACCTAGGTACTTATAGATGTCCACATATTCAAGGTCGGAACCATCCAGGGTGGTGATGCTAGTCGGGCATGCGGGTGCAGGCAGCGATCGGTTGAAAAGCATGCATTTGGTTTTATTCGCGTTTAAGAGCAGTTGGAGGCCACGGAAGGAGTGCTGTATGGCATTGAAGCTCGTTTGGAGGTTAGATAGCACAGTGTCCAATGACGGGCCGAAAGTATATAGAATGGTGTCGTCTGCGTAGAGGTGGATCAGGGAATCGCCCGCAGCAAGAGCAACATCATTGATATACACAGAGAAAAGAGTCGGCCCGAGAATTGAACCCTGTGGCACCCCCATAGAGACTGCCAGAGGATCGGACAGTAACGGAATTTATAGAGTTAGATCAATATTCAAAATTCTTAATGTTGGCCCAACTCTCTAAAATATATGGCTCTGGTAAAAACTCTGGTAAAAACTGTTGAATTCTGGGAAAAATAGTTGTCTAAGAGAGAGCAGGATCCTTAAATAGGCTGTTATCCTGCATCAGCAGAATGCTGGAGATTCATCATCGACAAAGACAGGAGTCACTGCACCTCACATTTTTCACTTACTTCTCTGTGACACACAAGTCATGCACATGTACTCACACACACACACACACACACACACACACACACACACACACACACACACACACACACACACACACACACACACACACACACACACACACACACACACACACACACACACACACACACACAGAGAGAGAGAGAGAGAGAGAGGGGGGGGGGGATGAGAAAACGCTAAACACAGAAAGAGGAAGGGGCAGAGAGACAGCGGGGGGTTAAACGTCCTGCTGAAATCTTACTCAGCAAAAAAAGAAAAAAAAGAAGGGATTTCCGAGTCACTGAAATGTTATATTTCAACAGAGGCATTGAAACCAACTGATTTTATATAGAAACACCATGCAACAATTTGATCCACAAGAACTAAAAGAAAAAGGAAGAAGCTATGGGATATATGTATATATACACACACTCACTCGCTCGCTAACTCACTCGCTCGCTAACTCACACACACACACACACACACACACACACACACACACACACACACACACACACACACACACACACACACACACACACACACACACACACACTTGTTGATGGTGTTCATCTGAACTGGAGGAGACAGACAAGCAATCAATAGTATAGTAGTATGGTATTGTATAGTATTGTTAAGAAAAGTCTGAAGCAACTCTAGTCTCAAAAGATTCAATGCAAAAGAAAATCCTCAAAAGAGGCCACACTCACACCCCTACCTGGGTTTCTCCTGCTGCTGTGCCTCAGCTGATTTGGGCCCCTGGTAAATGATCTCCCCTCTGTTGTGTTTCATGCCGTTCCTATCTGACGTCACTGTCGGCTGCGAAGGCTCCTGGGGCTTCTCGTTGCTATGGCACCCGTGGGTACAGCCCTACGATAGGAAAGTCCACTCGGGATGCGGTCTCTGATACCTATGGTCCAAACGCAATCGAAAGCATTTTCAGAAGTCCCCTACACATTCATGACCTATAATACATCTCTGCACAGACTAATCTCTCCTCATTCGTTTACTTATTTCAGCAACTAAAGGCTTTTCCGTCTAGTCGTATAATGTTGGTGAGGTATATTTTTCTGTTTTAATTTTACTCCGGAATCACCATGATAAATACAATCGTTTTTCTCGAGTTTTAACAGAGCTGAGATGTACTTTAGGTCGAGAGCTTCAAGTTCCTCGGTGTCCATATCACTAAGGACCTAGTGTCTCATGGTCCAAATACAACAAGATAGATGTGAAGAAGGTGCGACTACGTCTCTTCCCCCTCAGGAGGCTGAAAAGACTTGGGCCCCTCAGGTCCTCAATAAGTTCCACAGCTGCACCATTGAAAGCATCTGGACTGGCTGCATCAGCGCTTGTTATTGCAACTGCTTGGCATCCAATCACAAGGCGCCACAGAGGGTAGTGCGTACGGCCCAGTACATCACTGGGGCCAAGCTTCCTGACATCCAGGACCTGTATACTAGGCGGTGTCAGAGGAAGGCCCTATGGTCAAAAACCTCCAGACACCCAAGTCACAGACTGTTCTCTCTGCTTCCACAGGGGGCATACTTCTTTCACTGTACAGCCCTACCTATGGGTTGTGGATCGATGACATGGGGTATCAGTCTACTCAGTGACACCCAGAGAACATTAGCATCGTAGCTCTTATTGTGGGACTGTGAAATGAGACACATTTATTGTACAATCGTGCATTGTGATCGCAGTGGTGTGGTGGGCTTGGCTTGCAAATTCAGCACACACAACATTCTATAATAGAATTGTGTTATTTGATGTGTAACTTTATTGACACACAAAGACCCAAACGTCGTTCCAAAGTTTGGTGGAAACACCACTGGTGGGAAAATGCGCATATTGTCTTTATTTGGATTCTAGAATGTTCCCATGAAAATCTGTCGGGCAATTGGATGGAAACCTAGCGAGTGTCTGCCTCTCTCATAGGCACATCTGTCACACACACGTTTACAATACAATCTCTCAATCCGGAATCTCTCCATGATATATCAGTGATTGGATGACTACAACTCTAGCACACGGTGCTAACAGACACACTAAAACAGTGACGACCTGTCATTCACAGCATGTTTTGATCCCCACATTTTTACCCCAAATTAAATACAAATGTTTTTTGGGGGCGGGTTTGCCTGTTTTGCATGTTATTTTGGCGTTAATATGTGTCACATATCAGTTTGCAAACAATGTAAAATATATATCATTGAGTTAATGAAGCTGCATTAAAACATGGTCTCTTTTTTGTTTTCTTGAGTAAAGCAGCTCCAAAATGCAGGTGTTTCAGGCGAGCTCAGTGCTTTCTGTGGCTAGGCAACAGAAAATACAGAGCGTTGCACCGTGATTGGCTCAGTGTTCTGTCACTCATGGGGACACTACGTCACCGCCAAGTCTAAGGATCGAGCTCGAAAATTCAAGCACTTTGGGTGCTGCCATGGAGTTACATTAAAAGTTCCCATCAAAGGAGGCTCAAAGGTCATTGGCCACATAAAATGACGTCAAATCTAGTAGCTTTGATTGGACTAATCATGTCAACATAACGTCAAAATCTTAGCTAGCAGTTATCATGAATCAAGTCGACAATCTACTGGCAAATCCTTGTCATATGAAGATACATTATAGATAAAACGTATCGGTGCTCATCAGTCATTGGACAAACATTACACAACAAGTTGGATATCGCAAATTCAACAATGAGTGGTTTGGAAGGAATCAGTGGCTAACTGCAAGCATTGCAAAGCAATCACTAGCCTGCTATTCAGTGGAGTGGCTGTGTGGTCCCAAGTCTAAGATGAAGTCTATAGTCCTAGTTTAAAGTTATAAACACAACATTGGCCATGCTGTCAAAGAAGCATGATTTGTGGCGCACTCAAAACTGCAAAATCGGACTTCAAAGAGTTCAAGAGCACTGCGAACCCAGGAAAACGCGCTGACTGGGAAAATACGTTTTGAACTTTCATCCAACTCGGGATTGTAAATCCGGAAGTCGGGCCTCTTTCTAGAGCTACGACCTGAAGATCACTGACTTCATACCCCTCTTACTTACTCCTCGCTCCCGCTCTTCAGCTGTCAGTCGTTATCTAGCGGTGGATTGGCATTACCCTCTCCTGGCCTGCCCTGGCTGTGTGTGTCCTGGTACCCTCTCCTGGCCTGCCCTGGCTGTGTGTGTCCTGGTACCCTCTCCTGGCCTGCCCTGGCTGTGTGTGTCCTGGTACCCTCTCCTGGCCTGCCCTGGCTGTGTGTGTCCTGGTACCCTCTCCTGGCCTGCCCTGGCTGTGTGTGTTCTGGTACCCTCTCCTGGCCTGCCCTGGTGTGTGTCCTGGTACCCTCTCCTGGCCTGCCCTGGCTGTGGTCCTGGCCCTGGCCTGCCCTGGCTGTGTGTGTCCTGGTACCCTCTCCTGGCCTGCCCTGGCTGTGTGTGTCCTGGTACCCTCTCCTGGCCTGCCCTGGCTGCTGTGTGTCCTGTCCTGGCCTGCCCTGGCTGTGTGTGTCCTGGCCTGCCTGCCCTGGCTGTGTGTGTCCTGGTACCCTCTCCTGGCCTGCCCTGGCTGTGTGTGTCCTGGTACCCTCTCCTGGCCTGCCCTGGCTGTGTGTGTCCTGGTACCCTCTCCTGGCATGCCCTGGCTGTGTGTGTCCTGGTACCCTCTCCTGGCCTGCCCTGGCTGTGTGTGTCCTGGTACCCTCTCCTGGCCTGCCCTGGCTGTGTGTGTCCTGGTACCCTCTCCTGGCCTGCCCTGGCTGTGTGTGTCCTGGTACCCTCTCCTGGCCTGCCCTGGCTGTGTGTGTCCTGGTACCCTCTCCTGGCCTGCCCTGGCTGTGTGTGTCCTGGTACCCTCTCCTGGCCTGCCCTGGCTGTGTGTGTCCTGGTACCCTCTCCTGGCCTGCCCTGGCTGTGTGTGTCCTGGTACCCTCTCCTGGCCTGCCCTGGCTGTGTGTGTCCTGGTACCCTCTCCTGGCCTGCCCTGGCTGTGTGTGTCCTGGTACCCTCTCCTGGCCTGCCCTGGCTGTGTGTGGTACCCTCTCCTGGCCTGCCCTCTCCTGGCCTGCCCTGGCTGTGTGTGTCCTGGTACCCTCTCCTGGCCTGCCCTGGCTGTGTGTGTCCTGGTACCCTCTCCTGGCCTGCCCTGGCTGTGTGTGTCCTGGTACCCTCTCCTGGCCTGCCCTGGCTGTGTGTGTCCTGGTACCCTCTCCTGGCCTGCCCTGGCTGTGTGTGTCCTGGTACCCTCTCCTGGCCTGCCCTGGCTGTGTGTGTCCTGGTACCCTCTCCTGGCCTGCCCTGGCTGTGTGTGTCCTGGTACCCTCTCCTGGCCTGCCCTGGCTGTGTGTGTCCTGGTACCCTCTCCTGGCCTGCCCTGGCTGTGTGTGTCCTGGTACCCTCTCCTGGCCTGCCCTGGCTGTGTGTGTGTGTCCTGGTACCCTCTCCTGGCCTGCCCTGGCTGTGTGTGTCCTGGTACCCTCTCCTGGCCTGCCCTGGCTGTGTGTGTCCTGGTACCCTCTCCTGGCCTACCCTGGCTGTGTGTGTCCTGGTACCCTCTCCTGGCCTGCCCTGGCTGTGTGTCCTGGTACCCTCTCCTGGCCTGCCCTGGCTGTGTGTGTCCTGGTACCCTCTCCTGGCCTGCCCTGGCTGTGTGTGTGTGTCCTGGTACCCTCTCCTGGCCTGCCCTGGCTGTGTGTGTGTGTCCTGGTACCCTCTCCTGGCCTGCCCTGGCTGTGTGTGTGTGTCCTGGTACCCTCTCCTGGCCTGCCCTGGCTGTGTGTGTGTGTCCTGGTACCCTCTCCTGGCCTGCCCTGGCTGTGTGTGTGTGTCCTGGTACCCTCTCCTGGACTGCCCTGGCTGTGTGTGTGTGTCCTGGTACCCTCTCCTGGCCTGCCCTGGCTGTGTGTGTGTGTCCTGGTACCCTCTCCTGGCCTGCCCTGGCTGTGTGTGTCCTGGTACCCTCTCCTAGCCTGCCCTGGCTGTGTGTGTCCTGGTACCCTCTCCTGGCCTGCCCTGGCTGTGTGTGTCCTGGTACCCTCTCCTGGCCTGCCCTGGCTGTGTGTGTCCTGGTACCCTCTCCTGGACTGCCCTGGCTGTGTGTGTCCTGGTACCCTCTCCTGGCATGCCCTGGCTGTGTGTGTCCTGGTACCCTCTCCTGGACTGCCCTGGCTGTGTGTGTCCTGGTACCCTCTCCTGGCCTGCCCTGGCTGTGTGTGTCCTGGTACCCTCTCCTGGCCTGCCCTGGCTGTGTGTGTCCTGGTACCCTCTCCTGGCCTGCCCTGGCTGTGTGTGTCCTGGTACCCTCTCCTGGCATGCCCTGGCTGTGTGTGTCCTGGTACCCTCTCCTGGACTGCCCTGGCTGTGTGTGTCCTGGTACCCTCTCCTGGCCTGCCCTGGCTGTGTGTGTCCTGGTACCCTCTCCTGGCCTGCCCTGGCTGTGTGTGTGTGTCCTGGTACCCTCTCCTGGCCTGCCCTGGCTGTGTGTGTCCTGGTAGTTTCCACTAAGGACTGTCACTAATAAATGTTGGCTTATTACTGGCTTTTTGGGACAGACATAAAACTGGACACGCTAAGGCCTACTGTATAGGTCCACCTCTTGCCCTACACTAAACGCCAAACTATTTTCAATAGCATACCGGCTTGACCTTTGAATTCTGTGGTTTTGAAACAGAACAAAAATCACAAAACACTAAATGGAATGGAAAATGACTTTATTTCTTCTTTAAAAAATAATAAAAAATGTAAAAAAAAACAAAAGTAAAAGCCCATAATTGAATTATATTCTGAAACATGTGTTATGTATTATTTCCATGCTTAATAAAATCATTATATTTCTGCATAAATAAATAAACATTTACAAAGAGGGGGAAGAACGAGACGAATCAGAGACGAATCAGAGACGAAGGTGTCGTTCTCTGAATCATTGACGACCAATCAATCGATCAACAACTGATCAAACGGACAATTCATTAATGGCCTGTAGACATGCAGCCAATCGTCTTCCTTCCTTCTCCATACATGAAATCCCCCATTGGGTATTATATCATATTATATATATATATATGCCGCATAATGCAATTATCTCTCAGGTTCAGACAAATGTAACAAAAGAAAACAAAATAACATTATAGCAGATGTGTGTGTGTGTGTGTGTGTGTGTGTGTGTGTGTGTGTGTGTGTGTGTGTGTGTGTGTGTGTGTGTGTGTGTGTGTGTGTGTGTGTGTGTGTGTGTGTGTGTGTGTGTGTGTGTGCATCCCAAATGACAATCTCTTCCCTACTGTACATAGTTCACTAAGTAATGCACTCTATAGGGGACAGGCCATCATTTCGGATGTATATTACGTGTGTTTGTATGTACATAGTAAATCACCAGGCAGCAGTCAGAAGAGTAGTTCTCAACAACAACAAAAACATTTAGAAAAAATAATGTGCACAGGAACATCTTGGAACGAACATGAGGGAAGTTATGTTGTTTGTTTTTGTTTTTAACAAATAAAACAAATACATTTCAGGGATTTATCCAAATGTATCCATTCATAACCCCAAAAGCCTCCCCATTCCTTTGTGCGTTTCAGATTGACTGACACGTATCGGTCTCGTATGGAAAGGATCACACACACAGAGGCTGCTTCACTTACAGATAGTATCAAAAAGACCCATTTCAATAGGAGTCAAAGTAACATGGCATCTTTGGAAAAGTGGATCGGGCTACACCCTTCAGACCAATGCATTTTGAGAAGACAGGAATCAAGGAAAGACAATTGAGATTGGATAGGTCTGTTTAGGTTAGGGGTACCGGTTCTTGTAGCAGGTTAGGTTAAGAGTGCCTTTTCATGACAACACGGACACTTGAGCGAGTTGACAGGGTAGATCAGATTATGCTTTTAACTAGCCTGGAATCCAGGCTGATATGCTTACGTTTCAGTCTTGTTTCACCAGGCTAGCTTTTAAAGGTGTAGCGAGGACAAGACATCACCAGGCTAGCTTTCAAAGGTGTAGCGAGGACAAGACATCACCAGGCTAGCTTTTAAAGGTGTAGCAAGGACAAGACATCACCAGGCTAGCTTTTAAAGGTGTAGCGAGGACAAGACAAGACATCACCAGGCTAGCTTTTAAAGGTGTAGCGAGGACAAGACATCACCAGGCTAGCTTTTAAAGGTGTAGCGAGGACAAGACATCACCAGGCTAGCTTTTAAAGGTGTAGCGAGGACAAGACATCACCAGGCTAGCTTTTAAAGGTGTAGCGAGGACAAGACATCACCAGGCTAGCTTTTAAAGGTGTAGCAAGGACAAGACATCACCAGGCTAGCTTTTAAAGGTGTAGCAAGGACAACAAGACATCACCAGGCTAGCTTTTAAAGGTGTAGCAAGGACAAGACATCACCAGGCTAGCTTTTAAAGGTGTAGCAAGGACAAGACATCACCAGGCTAGCTTTTAAAGGTGTAGCGAGGACAAGACATCACCAGGCTAGCTTTTAAAGGTGTAGCAAGGACAACAAGACATCACGACCATGTATTCATTGAGGAGAGAAGACTCTCCACGCTGTCACTCTCTCTGCCCTTCCACCACTTTGAAACCAGCTCAAATTTACACAAAACACCTCCATTTACAGGCAGGACTTGTTTTATACATTGTTTTCTCTGCATGGAATCCCAAAAATAATAAGTAAACTGGAGAACACAAGACGTTATAAATTCAGGAGAGAAAAAAAATGTTTTGGGAGATTTCACTTTTTTTTTTTTTTAATGGCAAACAAAAAGTTGTATTCCAAATGGCACCAGTTTCCCTATATAGTGCACTACTTTAGACCAGAGCCCTGTTCCCTATATAGTGCACTACTTTATATTACAGCCCTGTTCCCTATATAGTGCACTACTTTAGACCAGAGCCCTGTTCCCTATATAGTGCACTACTTTAGACCAGAGCCCTGTTCCCTATATAGTGCACTACTTTAGACCAGAGCCCTGTTCCCTATATAGTGCACTACTTTAGACCAGAGCCATGTTCCCTATATAGTGCACTACTTTAGACCAGAGCCCCATGGCTTAGGGTTGATTCAAGATCCTAGAACTGCTACCCAGAGCTCCATGCCCACCAGATTCAGGGACTGTATGAACCCGGGGAGTACAGAGAAGGGCATCTATTTTGGGCCACAAAGATTGAGGGGAGCCCTTAACTTCCAAACCACCCCTCAACAACCCCCCCCCCCCCTTACATAGGTGCTGCTATAGCAAGGCTATCCTTTAGACAAAGAGACATTTCAGAAAGACTACAGGCCTCATCTTTCATAAGGATGACATATCACCCGTAGCCAGCTGATTGGCTATCGATGCATGTATATTCCAATCCAAGACAGTTCTAAAGTTTCCAGGATTGATGGACACTGGAGTGGGGACATGCCCACTCACAGCAGAAGCAGTGAAGGCCAATGACAGAGCCCAGAGAAACAGGAAGTTAGATGGGGATTCTAAAGCCGTATCTAAAGGAGAACGAAGAAGAGACAGCACCTTGGGGGTAATTCTAGAGCTGGGTCTACCTGACAGTATACAAGGAGGGGGATATTTTATAACTAATCTACCCAGCACTGGATGAGACCAGAGGAAGAATCTAGAGCTGTACGTACTAGACAGGCATTGGAGAGACCAGAGGAAGAATCTAGAGCTGTACATACTAGACAGGCATTGGAGAGACCAGAGGAAGAGAGTAACAGAGTTTCATAAAAGGTGTTATGTTAATATACATCATTATCATTTAGGTTTATGACGTCTAAGCAGGTGTTTGGAGAGGTTGGACTTGCGAGCAAAGCTGAGAAAGCAGTACATACTAGACAGCCATTGGAGACCAGAGAAAGAATCTAGAGCTGTACATACTAGACAGGCATTGGAGACCAGAGAAAGAATCTAGAACTGTACGTACATCAGGTGGCATAGTCATCATACACTTCAGCGCCAAGATATTAGCCTGGTCCCAGGTCTTTGAGCTTTAGCCTACTCCACGGTCAACATTTAGCATGGCAATTACATAAGAAGTTGGCAAGAGAGCACAGACCTGCTACCAAGATCCAGGAAACAGACCTGCTACCAAGATCCAGGAAACAGACCTGCTACCAAGATCCAGGAAACAGACCTGCTACCAAGATCCAGGAAACAGACCTGCTACCAAGATCCAGGAAACAGACCTGCTACCAAGATCCAGGAAACAGACCTGCTCCAGGAAACAGACCTGCCAAGATCCAGGAAACAGACCTGCTACCAAGATCCAGGAAACAGACCTGCTACCAAGATCCAGGAAACAGACCTGCTACCAAGATCCAGGAAACAGACCTGCTACCAAGATCCAGGAAACAGACCTGCTACCAAGATCCAGGAAACAGACCTGCTACCAAGATCCAGGAAACAGACCTGCTACCAAGATCCAGGAAACAGACCTGCTACCAAGATCCAGGAAACAGACCTGCTACCAAGATCCAGGAAACAGACCTGCTACCAAGATCCAGGAAACAGACCTGCTACCAAGATCCAGGAAACAGACCTGCTACCAAGATCCAGGAAACAGACCTGCTACCAAGATCCAGGAAACAGACCTGCTACCAAGATCCAGGAAACAGACCTGCTACCAAGATCCAGGAAACAGACCTGCTACCAAGATCCAGGAAACAGACCTGCTACCAAGATCCAGGAAACAGACCTGCTACCAAGATCCAGGAAACAGACCTGCTACCAAGATCCAGGAAACAGACCTGCTACCAAGATCCAGGAAACAGACCTGCTACCAAGATCCAGGAAACAGACCTGCAACCAAGATCCAGAAAAACAGACCTGCTTTCCAGGAAAAGACCTGCTACCCAGGAAACAATTTGCGAAAAGATGTTACCAAGACCAGGAAACAGACCTGTTTCACCTGAGCCCCAAGGAAACAGACCTGCTACCAAGATCCAGGAAACGGACAGAAAACAGCTCTGGGTGAGCAACACATGGCATGAGCAGAAAAACACACCAATGTGTTTTATGTACAGGGGTATTACGACGGTGGAAATTGTGGCAATTTGTCGAAAAGATGTTAACCCCTCACTTGTTTCACCTGAGCCCCAATAGTTACACTGACATCCTTTCATAAAGCAATCCGGGAACCAGAGTGTTATCAGACCAGTAGTGGCTTGTCCATTTTACACTCCATGTGTCCCAAAAAGTATTTAACAATAAAGTAACCCTTGGCAATAAGGTTCAGAACGATATAATAACAACCTTGACACACAGACTGTTCAGAACAGAGCAATTGACAGAGCATTGACAGAGCATTGACAGAGCATTGACAGAGCATTGACAGAGCATTGACAGAGCATTGACAGAGCATTGACAGAGCATTGACAGAGCATTGACAGAGCATTGACAGAGCATTGACAGAGCATTGACAGAGCATTGACAGAGCATTGACAGAGCATTGACAGAGCATTGACAGAGCATTGACAGAGCATTGACAGAGCATTGACAGAGCATTGACAGAGCATTGACAGAGCATTGACAGAGCATTGACAGAGCATTGACAGAGCATTGACAGAGCATTGACAGAGCATTGACAGAGCATTGACAGAGCATTGCTTTAAAACAATGCATAATGAGTAATGACATTATGATTTTAAAAAAAATATATAAAAAAATGACATTATTACCACCAGAATTATCCCAGAAAAATCTAACATTGTTCAGTGTGTGTTTCTGCGTGTGTATGTGTGTGTGTAACGTGCTACATGCATGTGTGTACATCTGTATGTACACGTTATTGCATGCCTGTGTGTGTGTGTGTGTGTGTGTGTGTGTGTGTGTGTGTGTGTGTGTGTGTGTGTGTGTGTGTGTGTGTGTGTGTGTGTGTGTGTGTGTGTGTGTGTGTGTGTGTGTGTGTGTGTGTGTGTGTGTGTGAGCATGAATCCGTCAAAATTCGAGGGCACAGCAGGATGAGGAAACTGTTTTTACAAGATACAGACGCAGTAGAGAGGAGGGGATAGAAACATTTTACACCAGGAATGTTCCCAAATGGCAACCTATTCTCTAAATACTGTAGGCCCCTACTTTTAACCAGGGCCCTTAGGGCAGTAGTGCAATTGATAGGGAACAGGGTGCCATTTCAGATGCGCTCAACAGTTCTCTAGCTCTTTCCATGGACAGAGAGAAATACATGAGAAGCAGCCGAGAGTTGGGAGGATGGTGAGGGTAGAGGGGTGTCCTTAATGTTTTCTACCCAGTCTGATGGTAGGATGATGGTGAGGGTAGAGGGGTGTCCTTAATGTTTTCTATCCAGTCTGATTGATGGTAGTCAATGTACACACGGGTCCTAAGTGTAATGAACCTATGACCTTTGACACCTGACCCCTTCACACTGTCTACTCTAAAAGACCTATCCATTTATAGGGGTTCCATATTATTATTATTATTTTTTGGGGGGGGGGGTGGGGTTGGGGGGTTGTTTGTTTGAGGGTGGGGACTGTTTCAGACAGAGAGGTAAGCCTTTATGATATCATAAACACTCTTCCTTGCTCTACCCTCCATCTCCCGGGTTCATCAGCCTCTTCTTCCCTCTTCCTCTCCTCTTGTATTTGGTGTTGGTTGGTTGGTTTTTCTGTCTGCCCCTCAGTCTTTCATTCATTCGTTTCCCTTTTCTTCGTTTGTCCGCTCTGTGTGTTTTATGCCATTATTTTTCGGCGCTCTGCTCCCCCAGATGAAATTACATGAACTGCATCTGAGACGGAGAGAAAGAAGAGGGAAAGAGGAAGGAAAGCCAGTCAGTGAGGGAAAATGGCAGAAAAGGACACTAAAACTGCAGGGGAAAATGGGTTTGTGAGTTGGGATGTACAATTGTAGGGCCGTAAAGGACTTTGGACTAAGGGTGTAGGTCAGGTAGGGTAACTCGAGTTCAGGGGTTGGGGCATAACAGTGTTGTAAGGGTCTGGGGGTCACCTGGGCTCCAGGCATGGGGGAGAAGGGGTTTGTGGGTCTGAGTACAGGCTGGTTGTACATCATGGGCTGGGGGGCCATCACCTGTACACCCCCCATCTGACCCATCTGAGGGACCTGGGGAAGAAAAAACATATCAAGCTTTTGTTTTGAATGGGTCAAGCCAGTGAGAGACAGGAAAGTTGGGGGACATGTTTAGCATCAGAAGGATGTGGGCCTTGCTAGGCCACAGCCATTCTTCTAGCAAAATACATAGCAGGTATTAATATGGTATGTGTGAACAGCACTCACCATTCCATACATAGGCACTTGCGGTGTGGTCATGGGGAAAGGCATAGGAGCTGGAGCCTGTATGGGAGGAGAGAGAGACCTGGTTAACAGAGCTGAGGGACAATTAAAGACCGGTCTAAACAGGTAAAACTGATGGGATGACCTCCACGGACACCACATTCGTCAACACAGGTAAACTACAGATAAACAGTTCAAATAAACTACAGGTAAATACAGTTCAAATAAATTGCTAATAAATACAGGCAAAATAACCTCAAATAAATAACTACAGGTAAACTAAACTACAGAAAACAACTACATGTAAATACAGGTCAAATAAACTATAAATAGATGCAGGTAAAATAAACAACTACAGGTAAACTATAAATAAATAGATACAACAAACTACAGGTATAATGATTTACAGGTAAACTATAGGTAAAATAAATAACTACAGGTAAACTAGAAATAAATAGATACAACAAACTACAGGTATAATGATTTACAGGTAAACTATAGGTAAAATAAATAACTACAGGTAAACTATAAATAAATAGATACAACAAACTACAGGTATAATGATTTACAGGTAAACTATAGGTAAAATAAATAACTACAGGTAAACTATAAATAAATAGATACAACAAACTACAGGTATAATGATTTACAGGTAAACTATAGGTAAAATAAATAACTACAGGTAAACTATAAATAAATAGATACAACAAACTACAGGTATAATGATTTACAGGTAAACTATAGGTAAAATAAATAACTACAGGTAAACTATAAATAAATATAGATACAACAAACTACAGGTATAATGATTTACAGGTAAACTATAGGTAAAATAAATAACTACAGGTAAACTATAAATAAATATAGATACAACAAACTACAGATAAAATGATTTACAGATTACCTGTCGTTATTTATTTAGTTTATTATAGTTATTATAGTTCAACTATAAATAAATGTAGGTACAACAAACTATAGATAAATACAGGCACAATAAACTACAGGTAAACAGGTCATCTAAACTACAGGTAAAGAGGTCATATAAACTACAGGTAAAGAGGTCATCTAAACTACAGGTAAAGAGGTCATCTAAACTACAGGTAAAGAGGTCATCTAAACTACAGGTAAAGAGGTCATCTAAACTACAGGTAAAGAGGTCATCTATCCATCGTATCCAAGATAATTGTGTTGTTTAGGTTTAGAGTGTGTAGTCTTAGAGTGATTATCTTAATTTACCGAGGTTAGCTAGCCAGCTATTTGTCGTCCTTAACGTAGGTGACTCTGCTAGCTAGCCAACAGCTAGCCAACGCTAGCCAACGTCTTCTGTATAGAACTCAACTACCCGGTCGCATTCACAGGTTGTATCACATTTTCACTTCATTTCATTACAGTACAACGGTTTGATTTGTTTGATCGTAGCTAGCTACTTAGCTAGCTACATAGCCGTCTTTGTATCAAAGATAATTGTGTAGTCTAGAGCGATTTTCTAGGTTCGCTAGCCATCTATTGTCGTTCTTTTAACGCAACGTAACGTAAACAACACTGCTAGCTAGCCTGCTAGCCCCGAATAGCAACACTGCAGAAACTATTACACTCAACGGAACGACTTGATTAGTGTAGTGTCAACAACGCACCCACTGCCAGCTGGCCTACTTCAGCAGTACTGTATCATTTTAATCATTTTAGTCAATAAGATTCTTGCTACGTAGCTTAACTTTCTGAACATTCGAGACGTGTAGTCCACTTGTCATTCCAATCTCCTTTGCATTAGCGTAGCCTCTTCTGTAGCCTGTCAACTATGTGTCTGTTTATCCCTGTTCTCTCCTCTCTGCACAGACCATACAAACGCTCCACACCGCGTGGCCGCGGCCACCCTACTCTGGTGGTCCCAGCGCGCACGACCCACGTGGAGTTCCAGGTCTCCGGTAGCCTCTGGAACTGCCAATCTGCGGTCAACAAGGCAGAGTTCATCTCAGCCTATGCCTCCCTCCAGTCCCTCGACTTCTTGGCACTGACGGAAACATGGATCACCACAGACAACACTGCTACTCCTACTGCTCTCTCTTCGTCCGCCCACGTGTTCTCGCACACCCCGAGAGCGTCTGGTCAGCGGGGTGGTGGCACCGGGATCCTCATCTCTCCCAAGTGGTCATTCTCTCTTTCTCCCCTTACCCATCTGTCTATCGCCTCCTTTGAATTCCATGCTGTCACAGTTACTAGCCCTTTCAAGCTTAACATCCTTATCATTTATCGCCCTCCAGGTTCCCTCGGAGAGTTCATCAATGAGCTTGATGCCTTGATAAGCTCCTTTCCTGAGGACGGCTCACCTCTCACAGTTCTGGGCGACTTTAACCTCCCCACGTCTACCTTTGACTCTTTCCTCTCTGCCTCCTTTCCACTCCTCTCCTCTTTTGACCTCACCCTCTCACCTTCCCCCCCTACTCACAAGGCAGGCAATACGCTCGACCTCATCTTTACTAGATGCTGTTCTTCCACTAACCTCACTGCAACTCCCCTCCAAGTCTCCGACCACTGCCTTGTATCCTTTTCCCTCTCGCTCTCATCCAACACCTCCCACACTGCCCCTACTCGGATGGTATCGCGCCGTCCCAACCTTCGCTCTCTCTCCCCCGCTACTCTCTCCTCTTCCATCCTATCATCTCTTCACTCCGCTCAAACCTTCTCCCACCTATCTCCTGATTCTGCCTCCTCAACCCTCCTCTCCTCCCTCTCTGCATCCCTTGACTCTCTATGTCCCCTATCCTCCAGGCCGGCTCGGTCCTCCCCTCCCGCTCCGTGGCTCGATGACTCATTGCGAGCTCACAGAACAGGGCTCCGGGCAGCCGAGCGGAAATGGAGGAAAACTCGCCTCCCTGCGGACCTGGCATCCTTTCACTCCCTCCTCTCTACATTTTCCTCCTCTGTCTCTGCTGCTAAAGCCACTTTCTACCACGCTAAATTCCAAGCATCTGCCTCTAACCCTAGGAAGCTCTTTGCCACCTTCTCCTCCCTCCTGAATCCTCCGCCCCCCCCCCTCCTCCCTCTCCGCAGATGACTTCGTCAACCATTTTGAAAAGAAGGTAGACGACATCCGATCCTCGTTTGCTAAGTCAAACGACACCGCTGGTTCTGCTCACACTGCCCTACCCTGTGCTCTGACCTCTTTCTCCCCTCTCTCTCCAGATGAAATCTCGCGTCTTGTGACGGCCGGCCGCCCAACAACCTGCCCGCTTGACCCTATCCCCTCCTCTCTTCTCCAGACCATTTCCGGAGACCTTCTCCCTTACCTCACCTCGCTCATCAACTCATCCCTGACCGTTGGCTACGTCCCTTCCGTCTTCAAGAGAGCGAGAGTTGCACCCCTTCTGAAAAAACCTACACTCGATCCCTCCGATGTCAACAATTACAGACCAGTATCCCTTCTTTCTTTTCTCTCCAAAACTCTTGAACGTGCCGTCCTTGGCCAGCTCTCCCGCTATCTCTCTCTGAATGACCTTCTTGATCCAAATCAGTCAGGTTTCAAGACTAGTCATTCAACTGAGACTGCTCTCCTCTGTATCACGGAGGCGCTCCGCACTGCTAAAGCTAACTCTCTCTCCTCTGCTCTCATCCTTCTAGATCTATCGGCTGCCTTCGATACTGTGAACCATCAGATCCTCCTCTCCACCCTCTCCGAGTTGGGCATCTCCGGCGCGGCCCACGCTTGGATTGCGTCCTACCTGACAGGTCGCTCCTACCAGGTGGCGTGGCGAGAATCTGTCTCCTCACCACGCGCTCTCACCACTGGTGTCCCCCAGGGCTCTGTTCTTGGCCCTCTCCTATTCTCGCTATACACCAAGTCACTTGGCTCTGTCATAACCTCACATGGTCTCTCTTATCATTGCTATGCAGACGACACACAATTAATCTTCTCCTTTCCCCCTTCTGATGACCAGGTGGCGAATCGCATCTCTGCATGTCTGGCAGACATATCAGTGTGGATGACGGATCACCATCTCAAGCTGAACCTCGGCAAGACGGAGCTGCTCTTCCTCCCGGGGAAGGACTGCCCGTTCCATGATCTCGCCATCACGGTCGACAACTCCATTGTGTCCTCCCAGAGCGCCAAGAACCTTGGCGTGATCCTGGACAACACCCTGTCGTTCTCAACTAACATCAAGGCGGTGGCCCGTTCCTGTAGGTTCATGCTCTACAACATCCGCAGAGTACGACCCTGCCTCACACAGGAAGCGGCGCAGGTCCTAATCCAGGCACTTGTCATCTCCCGTCTGGATTACTGCAACTCGCTGTTGGCTGGGCTCCCTGCCTGTGCCATTAAACCCCTTCAACTCATCCAGAACGCCGCAGCCCGTCTGGTGTTCAACCTTCCCAAGTTCTCTCACGTCACCCCGCTCCTCCGTTCTCTCCACTGGCTTCCAGTTGAAGCTCGCATCCGCTACAAGACCATGGTGCTTGCCTACGGAGCTGTGAGGGGAACGGCACCTCAGTACCTCCAGGCTCTGATCAGGCCCTACACCCAAACAAGGGCACTGCGTTCATCCACCTCTGGCCTGCTCGCCTCCCTACCACTGAGGAAGTACAGCTCCCGCTCAGCCCAGTCAAAACTGTTCGCTGCCCTGGCCCCCCAATGGTGGAACAAACTCCCTCACGACGCCAGGACAGCGGAGTCAATCACCACCTTCCGGAGACACCTGAAACCCCACCTCTTTAAGGAATACCTAGGATAGGTTAAGTAATCCCTCTCACCCCACCCCCCCTAAGTTTTAGATGCACTATTGTTAAGTGACTGTCCCACTGGATGTCATAAGGTGAATGCACCAATTTGTAAGTCGCTCTGGATAAGAGCGTCTGCTAAATGACTTAAATGTAAATGTAATCTAAACTACAGGTAAAGAGGTCATCTAAACTACGGGTAAAGAGGTCATCTAAACTACGGGTAAAGAGGTCATCTAAACTACGGGTAAAGAGGTCATCTAAACTACGGGTAAAGAGGTCATCTAAACTACGGGTAAAAGAGGTCATCTAAACTACGGGTAAAGAGGTCATCTAAACTACGGGTAAAGAGGTCATCTAAACTACGGGTAAAGAGGTCATCTAAACTACAGGTAAAGAGGTCATCTAAACTACAGGTAAAGAGGTCATCTAAACTACAGGTAAAGAGGTCATCTAAACTACAGGTAAAGAGGTCATCTAAACTACAGGCAAAGAGGTCATCTAAACTACAGGCAAAGAGGTCATCTAAACTACAGGCAAAGAGGTCATCTAAACTACAGGCAAAGAGGTCATCTAAACTACAGGCAAAGAGGTCATCTAAACTACAGGCAAAGAGGTCATCTAAACTACAGGTAAAGAGGTCATATAAACTACAGATAAATACAGGCACAATAAACTACGGGTAAAGAGGTCATATAAACTACAGGTAAAGAGGTCATATAAACTACAGGTAAAGAGGTCATATAAACTACAGGTAAAGAGGTCATATCTGTAGCTCAGTTGGTAGAGCATGGCGCTTGTAACGCCAGGGTAGTGGGTTCGATCCCCGGGACCACCCATACGTAGAATGTATGCACACATGACTGTAAGTCGCTTTGGATAAAAGCGTCTGCTAAATGGCATATATTATTATATTTATAAACTACAGGTAAAGAGGTCATCTAAACTACAGGTAAAGAGGTCATCTAAACTACAGGTAAAGAGGTCATCTAAACTACAGGTAAAGAGGTCATATAAACTACAGGTAAAGAGGTCATATAAACTACAGGTAAAGAGGTCATATAAACTACAGGTAAAGAGGTCATATAAACTACAGGTAAAGAGGTCATATAAACTACGGCTTTCTACTAGATATTAGAACATTGTTGCTATAACAACCTCCACTTTTCTGGGAAGGCCTTCTACTAGATGTTGGAACATTGTTGCTATAACAACCTCCACTCTTCTGGGAAGGCTTTCTA
>NC_060193.1:10391687-10399187 GCF_021184085.1 Oncorhynchus gorbuscha
GAGACAGGGGGGAGAGACAGGGGGAGACAGGGGGAGAGACAGGGGGAGACAGGGGGAGAGACAGGGGGGGAGACAGGGGGAGAGACAGGGGGGAGACAGGGGGGAGACAGAGACAGGGGGAGAGAGAGACAGGGGGAGAGAGAGACAGGGGGGAGAGAGACAGGGGGAGAGAGAGACAGGGGGAGAGAGAGACAGGGGGAGAGAGAGACAGGGGGAGAGAGAGACAGGGGGAGAGAGAGAGAGGGGGAGAGAGAGACAGGGGGAGAGAGAGACAGGGGGAGAGAGAGACAGGGGGAGAGAGAGACAGGGGGAGAGAGAGAGAGGGGGAGACAGAGAGACAGGGGGAGAGAGAGACAGGGGGAGAGAGAGACAGGGGGAGAGAGAGACAGGGGGAGAGAGAGACAGGGGGAGAGAGACAGGGGGAGAGAGACAGGGGGAGAGAGACAGGGGAGAGAGACAGGGGGAGAGAGACAGGGGGAGAGAGACAGGGGGAGAGAGACAGGGGGAGAGAGACAGGGGGAGAGAGACAGGGGGAGAGAGACAGGGGGAGAGAGACAGGGGGAGAGAGACAGGGGGGGGAGAGAGACAGGGGGAGAGAGACAGGGGGAGAGAGACAGGGGGGAGAGACAGGGGGAGAGACAGGGGGAGAGACAGGGGGGAGAGACAGGGGGGAGAGACAGGGGGAGAGACAGGGGGAGAGACAGGGGGGAGAGACAGGGGGAGAGACAGGGGGAGAGACAGGGGGGGGGGAGAGACAGGGGGGAGAGACGGGGGGAGAGACAGGGGAGAGAGAGACGGGGGGGAGAGAGAGAGAGACAGGGAGAGAGAGAGACAGGGAGAGAGAGAGACAGGGAGAGAGAGGAAGAAAGGAAGCAAGGGGTTAGTGACAGATTTCCATTGGCAAGCTCAGCACTCAGTCTTGGCAAGCACTTGGGTTTCCGTTAGGAAAATGCAGTAAGGAACAGCAAAATCACCAGCCTATGTCAATCCAATATGTCACGTAATAGAAACGTTTAAGTCTACAAAAAACATAGCCCACTCTGTAAGAAACAGAGTCTAGTTTAGGAAACAGAACTGTATTGAGATCAAAGGTTTTATTGAGGCGAAAATTATCAGAATGTCGGCCAAAATTCACCTCGCTACATCTTCTCCCACTGCCGGCCACTGAGCTTCCTCTCATTACCATATTTGGTAGTGAGTGAAAACTCCAACCAGATGCTTCACATTTATACACCCGGTGAAATATATCTGGCTCATTGCTCGTTCTCTGTTATAAGCCCAGCAACGTGCACAAGGCTATGTGCCAGAATTCATTTCACAAAGCAATTAGCGCGAAAACACAAATTGTCAAAAGCGCACATGCATTTTCAGATTAAAATATTCATTACAAATTTTGAAAGACGAGAGATCGAAAGACGTAACAACTAGCATGGGTTGCTAACAACTAGCATGGGTTACTAACAACTAGCATGGGTTGCTAACAACTAGCATGGGTTGCTAACAACTAGCATGGGTTGCTAACAACTAGCATGGGTTGCTAACAACTAGCATGGGTTGCTAATAAGACTATAAGTGTGCGTTTGGCTACTGGACAATGAAAGAAAGTACAACATGAGAGAAATAGACTTCCATATGCCTTTGAAACCAGTAGTCTTCATAAAATAATTGGCTCTCCACTTTCTAAAGGTTAGATTTGCCTCATTAACACGAAGTAAAATGTTTGGATCGTTTTTAAAATGCATCGTGCCTCCAGCTCATTGCAACGTGGTGTGTGTACGATGCGCTGAAGCCTGCCTACCATTGCCTTGGAAACACACTTCAATTATCAGTCCAAAAATCTATTATTAAAAAAACCGTGGCCATCAAAACTGTTTTTAAACACACGATTGCATTTATTGTTGAAATGAAAGCATGTTTCAGTCCAGCAGTAATGAATGAGGTGTTTGAGGAGCCAGCAGCTGTCACGCGGTCTGACAGATTTGCGTTCATCGGCTCTGTGTCTGTACGCCGAGTGTGTGTGATGAACATAACGACTCACGAAAATACCCAGAAGGCAATTTAATTCCACAAAATGTATGCAAATGCCCCTATAGCATAACTGGTCAAATGAATATACATCGACTGGTATTTCCTTCTATGATAAAGGCAAAAAAAAGCATTATTTTACAATGGGATTATTTTATTTTTATTGGACAATTGGGTAGTGGTAGTTAACACATTTGTGTTTTGGTGTGGGGGGGGGGCAAAAGCAAGCTATTACCGGCTAACGGAAATCCTAGCACACACGCTCAAAGCACAGCAATCACAGTCTTGGCTAGAGTCCATCTACTGCAGCTGGACGGGCTGTTATTGACAAAAATAACATCACCTGCTTCTCCGGTGAGAGACAGAGACACAACCACTCACCAGGTGTTGTACAGGCATGGGTGCGGGGGCCATGGGAACAGGGTTCCAGGCCGTGGTGCTGGTCATGGTCTTGCTCTGCCAGTTGTGTCCCCCAGTTAGTCTCTTCTCTCCAGACTGGCTCCACTGCATGTCTGGCCTGAACACCGGGGCACACAGAGACAAAATGCACCGTGCAAAAACACCACACTCGTTAATCACCTGTCACTATATCATATTTGTGACAATCTGACGCCAACAGATATAAAGGCATGTCTAATAACGTCGGTAATATATTGCAGCTAAAGCTCTTCACTAGGTCTCACTGTGTCGTCTGAGGGGCAAAGCTCTTCACTAGGTCTCACTGTGTCGTCTGAGGGGCAAAGCTCTTCACTAGGTCTCACTGTGTCGTCTGAGGGGTAAAGCGCTTCACTAGGTCTCACTGTGTTGCTCTGAGGGACAAAGCACTTCACTAGGTCTCACTGTGTCGTCTGAGGGACAAAGCTCTTCACTAGGTCTCACTGTGTCGTCTGAGGGACAAAGCTCTTCACTAGGTCTCACTGTGTCGTCTGAGGGGTAAAGCTCTTCACTAGGTCTCACTGTGTCGTCTGAGGGACAAAGCTCTTCACTAGGTCTCACTGTGTCGTCTGAGGGACAAAGCTCTTCACTAGGTCTCACTGTGTCGTCTGAGGGGTAAAGCTCTTCACTAGATCTCACTGTGTCGTCTGAGGGGTAAAGCTCTTCACTAGGTCTCACTGTGTCGTCTGAGGGGTAAAGCTCTTCACTAGATCTCACTGTGTCGTCTGAGGGGTAAAGCTCTTCACTAGGTCTCACTGTGTCGTCTGAGGGGCAAAGCTCTTCACTAGGTCTCACTGTGTCGTCTGAGGGGTAAAGCTCTTCACTAGATCTCACTGTGTCGTCTGAGGGGTAAAGCTCTTCACTAGGTCTCACTGTGTCGTCTGAGGGGCAAAGCTCTTCACTAGGTCTCACTGTGTCGTCTGAGGGACAAAGCTCTTCACTAGGTCTCACTGTGTCGTCTGAGGGACAAAGCTCTTCACTAGGTCTCACTGTGTCGTCTGAGGGACAAAGCTCTTCACTAGGTCTCACTGTGTCGTCTGAGGGGTAAAGCTCTTCACTAGGTCTCACTGTGTCGTCTGAGGGACAAAGCTCTTCACTAGGTCTCACTGTGTCGTCGCTGACGGACAAGCTGCTTTAGTTTCTGTTTAGTTTCCAACGTATCCGAGTAGCACAGAAGCTCTGGAGATGGGCGGGTCCTAACACAGGTCAGTGGGATGGCAGTCCGTCTCGGGAAAACACTGCAGTGGTCTGTCCCAAAACTACATTTACATGCTACGTAGCAAACTATCCAGAGTGTTGATTAACGCTATGTTTCTACCACATGATGGTTTTGTAATGAAAAACACTCAGATGTTCAGACTATTTTAGTGGCTTTTCTTGGTGTACCTTCTATCCCCTTTTCCTCCTCAATTTTGTGAAATCCAATTGGTAGTTACAGTCTTGTGACCAGGAGTCTTAGTTTACAGACTTGTCCCCTACGGACTCGGGAGAGGTGAAGGTCGAGAGCCATGCGTCCTCCTAAACACGACCCCGCCAAGCCGCACTGCTCGCTTAACCTGGAAGCCAGTCGCACCAATGTGTCGGTGGAAACACCGTACATCTGGCGACCGAAATCAGCTTGCAGGCGACCGGCCCACCACAAGGAGTCGCTAGAGTGTGATGGGACAAGGACATCCTGGTCGGTCAAACCCTCTCCTAACCCGGACGACGCTGGGCCAAACCCTCTCCTAACCCGGACGACGCTGGGCCAAACCCTCCCCTAACCCGGACGACGCTGGGCCAAACCCTCCCCTAACCCGGACGACGCTGGGCCAAACCCTCCCCTAACCCGGACGACGCTGGGCCAAACCCTCCCCTAACCCGGACGACGCTGGGCTAAACCCTCCCCTAACCCGGACGACGCTGGGCCAAACCCTCTCCTAACCCGGACGACGCTGGGCCAAACCCTCCCCTAACCCGGACGACGCTGGGCCAAACCCTCCCCTAACCTGGACGATGCTGGGCCAATTGTACACCGCCTCATGGGTCTCCCGGTCACGGCCGGCTGTGACACAGACTGGGATCGAACCCGGGGCTGTAGTGAAGGCTCAATGACCGCGATGCAGCGCCTTAGACCACTGCGCCACTCAGGAGGCCAAGACTATCACTTATTTTAGTTGTGTGTTTTATGTCGAGAAGCAGTCTACTGTGTGTTATCAGCACTGCCTGCCTGGGACTGGAGTACAGTAGGATGGCAGACTGCCATAGCCCTCTATTGTCTAGGGAAAACGCTGCAGTAGTCTGGCTCTACATCACATCCACACACACTTACTTCTTGGCTGGGGCTCCTCCGAACTGCAGATCTGAGGAGAGAGAGAGAGATGGGTGAGGTGTATTTAAAGAGAGAATCTAAGCCAGACAGACAGAAAGCCAGCCAGCCCTGGGGAGTAGTGAAGGCTCCTAAATACTGTTTACAGTAAGAGTAGCGGCTTGTGATCAGTGGCTCCCTACTGGGTTCCCTCTCACTGCCTGTCCTCTCGCTGTCTGCCCAAACTTCTGATAGCTACTAGGGCCAATCCCTACCATTAGGTAATCCAATGGACCAAGAGGGAAAGAAGAGGGGGAGAGAACAGAGTGGGAGAGGAGAGAGGGGTGAAAGGAGAGAGGGGTGAAAGGAGAGAGGGGTAGTGGAGAGAGGGGTAGTGGAGAGAGGGGTAGTGGAGAGAGGGGTAGTGGAGAGAGGGGTAGTGGAGAGAGGGGTAGTGGAGAGGGGGAAAGGAGAGGAGAGAGGGGGAAGGGGGAGTGGAGAGAGGGGTAGTGGAGAGAGGGGGAAAGGAGAGAGGGAGTGGAGAGGGGGAGTGGAGAGAGGGGTAGTGGAGAGAGGGGGAAAGGAGAGAGGGGGAAAGGAGAGGGGTAGAGGAGGGGGAAAGGAGAGAGGGGGAAAGGAGAGAGGGGGAAAGGAGAGAGGGGTAGAGGAGAGAGGGTAGTGGAGAGAGGGGTAGTGGAGAGAGGGGTAGTGGAGAGAGGGGTAGTGGAGAGAGGGGTAGTGGAGAGAGGGGTAGTGGAGAGAGGGGTAGTGGAGAGAGAGTAGTGGAGAGAGGGGTAGAGGGGAGAAGGGGGAAAGGAGAGGGGGAAAGGAGAGAGGGGGAAAGGAGAGAGGGGGAAAGGAGAGAGGGGGAAAGGAGAGAGGGGTAGAGGAGAGAGGGGTAGAGGAGAGAGGGGTAGAGGAGAGAGGGGTAGTGGAGAGAGGGGTAGTGGAGAGGGGGAGTGGAGAGAGGGGTAGTGGAGAGAGGGGGAAAGGAGAGAGGGGTAGTGGAGAGAGGGGTGGAGAGAGGGGTAGAGGGGTAGTGGAGAGAGGGGTAGTGGAGAGAGGGGGAAAGGAGAGAGGGGGAAAGGAGAGAGGGGGAAAGAAGACAGGAAAGGAGAGAGGGGTAGAGGAGAGAGGGGGAAAGGAGAGGGGGAAAGGAGAGAGGGGTAAAGGAGAGAGGGGTAAAGGAGAGAGGGGTAGAGGAGAGAGGGGTAGAGGAGAGAGGGGTAGAGGAGAGAGGGGTAGAGGAGAGAGGGGTAGAGGAGAGAGGGGTAGAGGAGAGAGGGGTAGAGGAGAGAGGGGTAGAGGAGAGAGGGGTAGAGGAGAGAGGGGTAGACCAAGGAGGAGAGGAGAGAGGGGTAGAGGAGAGAGGGGGAAAGGAGAGAGACATGGAGTCAGCACAAAGAGAGAGACACAAGGAGACAGATGAGGACACAAAAGAAGAGTGTGTCTCTGTATAGTACTCACTGCCAACGAGGTTGGCGAGAGAGGAGTCCAGGTCGTTGGCCAGCAGTTTGCCCCCTGGGTGGTATCCTGGATGGGGGTGACTTGGGTGGGGGTGGTGGAGGGCCATGGGGGGAGCCTGGTTATGGTTGGACACTGTGGGCTTCAGCAGGTCCCCAAGAGCATCAAACCCTGGAGGACACAGAGACACCAGTTAATACAACACACACACACACAAAGCCAAGCAGGTACATGATACATACACAAGGATATCAGCATTACACAAAGCGTAGGCTACGAACTCACACACAGATGGGCTATGAGGTTAAAAGAAAAGCACAGCATGCAGGACAGATTTGACTCAAGTGAGAGAGAGAAATGACTTGGGGGGGGGAGGGGGTGTTGGGGGCAGGCAGGATCAGGTTGTGGGACATCATGAGAGTCATGAAGTCAAAAGGCTGTGTTCCTTTCCTTTATTTCTATGCTTGGGGCTTCGGTCACTGTGTCTATTCATTGTATTTCTAGGATTCAGCCTCAGGGGCGGTAGCTGTATTTGAGTGATGATGGATTTCTGTTATTGAGTCATTACGCTGATCGATTCTATTCATTACATTTCTAGACTAAAACAGTAGAAGTGTAACCCATTTAGTTCTACCGTTTCTAGTCAGTCACAATAATTCTTATTTATTTTTTTCAAATCTATTTCTAGCCTGAGTAGGCAAGCTATTTTTGTGTGCTGATGAATTTTAATGTGCTCGTTGTTGTGGAGTCATTACCCAGATGGATTCTATTAACTCTGTTTCTGTATGAAAACAGTAGCTTTTTATCCTTTCTATGTATCCTATTTCTAGGCCCAGCAGCTGTGTTATGATAGATTTATGTTCTTGTGGTTGGCATGTTGTGAAGTCATTACGCTGATTGCGGCTGTGTATTCTAGCAGTCAAGAGGGCAGGCTAGCGACGCCCGCAACACACACCTGTACTGTAGTAATGTATACAGGGTTGATTAGTTATACAGCAGTGAGAGTCAATGAGAAATCAAGTAATTCACGGTGTAAACGTTAAATTATATTACTATAAGCAGAGAGACCGAGAGAGACAGAGACGGAGAGAGACAGAGACAGAGAGAGACAGAGACCGAGAGAGACAGAGACCGAGAGAGACAGAGACCGAGAGAGAGAGAGACAGAGAGAGAGACAGAGACCGAGAGAGACAGAGACCGAGAGAGACAGAGACGGAGAGAGACAGAGACCGAGAGAGACAGAGACCGGAGAGAGACAGAGACCGAGAGAGACAGAGACCGAGAGAGAC
>NC_060193.1:10401687-10411687 GCF_021184085.1 Oncorhynchus gorbuscha
AGACAGAGACCGAGAGAGACAGAGACCGAGAGAGACAGAGACCGAGAGAGACAGAGACCGAGAGAGACAGAGACAGAGACCGAGAGAGAGAGAGACAGAGAGAGAGAGAGACAGAGACCGAGAAAGACAGAGACCGAGAGAGAGAGAGACAGAGACCGAGAGAGAGAGAGACAGAGAGAGAGAGAGACAGAGACCGAGAGAGAGAGAGACAGAGACGGAGAGAGAGAGAGACAGAGACGGAGAGAGAGAGAGACAGAGACCGACAGAGACCGAGAGAGAGAGAGACAGAGAGAGACCCTAGCCAGGCTCCCTCAGGATCATCCCTCCCCCATCTCCTCCCATCATCCCCTCCCCTCCCCATCCTTCCCATCCCTCCCCTCCCTTCCCATCCCCTCATCCCCTCCCCTCCCCTTCCCATCCCCTCCTCAGCTCCCTTCCCATCTCCCTCTCCTCATCCCCTCCCTCCCTTCCCATCCCCTCCTCATCTCCTCCCTTCCCATCCCCTCCTCATCTCCTCCCTTCCCATCCCCTCCTCAGCTCCTCCCTCCTCCCCCCTCATCTCCTCCCCTCCTCATCTCCTCCCCTCCCTCATCTCCTCCCCTCCCTCATCTCCTCCCCTCCCTCGACTAAGAGAAAATGAAGCGAGGGAGTGGAGAAAAGGAGGAGGAATAACATTTGGTGAGGAAGCTGTATCTAGCTTCAGGAGTGTGTTGACACAGCAATGCATCCCAGATGGCAACCTATTCCCTACATACTACACTACTTTTAACCTGAGCCCTATGGGGTGTTGTGTAGTATGTAGGGAATAGGGTGCCATCTAGGACTCCACGTTGACGAAGTAGGAACTTCCTGCTTGGTTCAGCAGGAAACAGAGGGGAAGGATCAGAGAAAACCAGCACACTCAGCAAAGAGAGAGAAGAGAGCCTCGAACACGAAAAAAAACAAGAAAGAAAGAAGAGTTAACCGTTAGCTAAGTGTTTGGAGGGGCTCAGAATGAGACAATAGAGGCAGCAGAGGGGAATAGATGAAGAGAGGAGAACAAATGGAAAGGTAGCGCCTCTGAAGATGGCCGGGACGGGGTGACGGCCGGGACGGGGCGACGGCCGGGACGGGGCGACGGCCGGGACGGGGCGACGGCCGGGACGGGGCGACGGCCGGGACGGGGCGACTGCCGGGACGGGGCGACTGCCGGGACGGGGCGAGGGCCGGGACGGGGCGAGGGCCGGGACGGGGCGAGGGCCGGGACGGGGCGAGGGCCGGGACGGGGCGACTGCCGGGACGGGGCGACTGCCGGGACGGGGTGACTGCCGGGACGGGGTGAGGGCCGGGACGGGGTGACTGCCGGGACGGGGTGAGGGCCGGGACGGGGTGAGGGCCGGGACGGGGTGAGGGCCGGGACAGGGTGAGGGCCGGGACGGGGTGACTGCTGGGACGGGGTGACTGCTGGGACGGGGTGACTGCTGGGACGGGGTGACTGCTGGGACGGGGTGACTGCTGGGACAGGGTGACTGCTGGGACAGGGTGACTGCTGGGACAGGGTGACTGCTGGGACGGGGTGACTGCTGGGACGGGGTGACTGCTGGGACGGGGTGAACGACAACAAATAGATGGGTGACAGATGAATAGCAGTGAAATGAGATGACCAGAACACACGCACAGCGATGAAACCGGGGTAGTAGGAACATCCCACAAACCAAGCCAGAAAACTGAACCAAACCAGAAAGTAAGAGGTTGATTAGTCTAACAGCTAGTTGTCATCGTAGGTAGTAAGCTAAACCAAACCAGAAAGTAAGAGGTTGATTAGTCTAAGAGCTAGTTGTCATCATAGGAAGTAAGCTAAACCAAGACAGAAAGTAAGAGGTTGATTACTCTAACAGCTAGTTGTCATCGTAGGTAGTAAGCTAAACCAAGACAGAAAGTAAGAGGTTGATTAATCTAACAGCTAGTTGTCATCGTAGGTAGTAAGCTAAACCAAGACAGAAAGTAAGAGGTTGATTAGTCTAACAGCTACTTGTCATCGTAGGTAGTAAGCTAAACCAAGACAGAAAGTAAGAGGTTGATTAGTCTAGTTATTCTCTTTACCATCAGCGGCTGGCTGCACGCCGTTATTGGGTATTCCTCTAGCCCCGCCCCCAAAAACAGCATCAAAATCTACACTTATGGAGGACTCAGCTTGCACAGCGGCACCTAGGAGACAGAGGTCAGAGGTCATGAGACTGTCGTCGGGGCCTACATACAACTGGCTTCAGGCGGAAGACATTGTGAACACAGAGGAAGCACTGGCTGGCTCTCAACAAAAATCATATTTATTCATCTCTGTTGCTAGGGAGCATGGGGCCATCAGAACAGTGTCATAACGCTGAAGTAAACGTTTTAACACGGTCGTTAACCGCTACATAGGACGCACTTGAATGTTTCTAATAGAACAGAAAAATGGTGGCTAGACGAATGGATGATGAATGGATAAACGCAGGAATGACTGAATACATGACACAGGAAATACATTTTTATATTTACAAACTAAAAAGAGACGTGTATTCAGAGACCAAAATAAAACCCCTGAAGTCTAAACATGGAGGCTTGTCAGGACAAAGGCTTTTACACGTGTTGTGTGTGACTATACACCACTGATCAACACTCTGTACCCCCCCTCCTTTTGTACCCCCCCTCCTTTTGTACCCCCCCTTTTGTACCCCCCCTCCTCCTTTTGTACCCCCCCTTCTCCTTTTGTACCCCCCTCCTCCTTTTGTACCCCCCCCTTCTCCTTTTGTACCCCCCCCCTCCTCCTTTTGTACCCCCCCTCCTCCTTTTGTACCCCCCTCCTCCCCTCCTCCTGAACCAGAAGTTCAGGAGGTTAAGTGACAAAAACAAACTACCAAAAGTGTGCGTGTGTGTGTTTTCCTGTGTTGATTAGTAGCGTGCATGCATGTCTATGTCCTACCTCCCCAGGCACTGGCGGCTGTAGAGATGGAAGGAGTGCTCTGGACAACAGGGATGAAGGCTGGCTGTAGGTCAAACAGATCACTACTGAGGTTGGGCATGCTGGAGGGGAGGGAGAGAAAGAAAATCAACCCGTGAGTAAATGGGATTAAAATTGCCCTTCTACTTTATCAACGTATCTTAAACAAAAAGAAGAAAAAATAAGAGGACTGCCAGCAATGATTAAGCCAAGACAACAAACCCCAACAAGTAATCAAATCATAGATCTTCCAATTGCGTAAATATCAGCTTTGACATACGCAGAGCGATAATAACTGATCATGTGAACAACAGCATTTTAAAATACAAAATCAATAACGTTGATTCAATTCATTCTGTCTGTTTGATTTGATCAGGGCACCTTGGACTACTGTGGTTGTTGTTGTTGAGACGGCCCATAGACTTATTATCTATAGTAACTGTTATAACCACCTGTCATTAGCATGTTATAACCACCTGTCATTAGCATGTTATAACCACCTGTCATTAGCATGTTATAACCACCTGTCATTAGCATGTTATAACCACCTGTCATTAGCATGTTATAACCACCTGTCATTAGCATGTTATAACCACCTGTCATTAGCATGTTATAACCACCATGTTATAACCACCTGTCATTAGCATGTTATAACCACCTGTCATTAGCATGTTATAACCACCTGTCATTAGCATGTTATAACCAGTCATTAGCGTGTTATTACAACCACCTGTCATTAGCGTGTTATAACCACCTGTCATTAGCATGTTATACCACCTGTCATTAGCATGTTATAACCACCTGTCATTAGCATGTTATAACCACCTGTCATTAGCATGTTATAACCACCTGTCATTAGCATGTTATAACCACCTGTCATTAGCATGTTATAACCACCTGTCATTAGCGTGTTATAACCACCTGTCATTAGCGTGTTATAACCACCTGTCATTAGCGTGTTATAACCACCTGTCATTAGCATGTTATAACCACCTGTCATTAGCATGTTATAACCACCTGTCATTAGCGTGTTATAACCACCTGTCATTAGCATGTTATAACCACCTGTCATTAGCATGTTATAACCACCTGTCATTAGCATGTTATAACTGTTATAACCACCTGTCATTAGCGTGTTATAACCACCTGTCATTAGCATGTTATAACTGTTATAACCACCTGTCATTAGCATGTTATAACTGTTATAACCACCTGTCATTAGCGTGTTATAACCACCTGTCATTAGCGTGTTATAACCACCTGTCATTAGCGTGTTATAACTGTTATAACCACCTGTCATTATGTTATAACTGTTATAACCACCTGTCATTCGTGTTATAACCACCTGTCGTGTTATAACCACCTGTCATTAGCGTGTTATAACCACCTGTCATTAGCGTGTTATAACCACCTGTCATTAGCGTGTTATAACCACCTGTCATTAGCGTGTTATAACTGTTATAACCACCTGTCATTAGCGTGTTATAACTTATAACCACCTGTCATTAGCGTGTTATAACTGTTATAACCACCTGTCATTAGCGTGTTATAACCACCTGTCATTAGCGTGTTATAACTGTTATAACCACCTGTCATTAGCGTGTTATAACCACCTGTCATTAGCGTGTTATAACCACCTGTCATTAGCGTGTTATAACCACCTGTCATTAGCGTGTTATAACCACCTGTCATTAGCGTGTTATAACCACCTGTCATTAGCGTGTTATAACCACCTGTCATTAGCGTGTTATAACCACCTGTCATTAGCGTGTTATAACCACCTGTCATTAGCGTGTTATAACTGTTATAACCACCTGTCATTAGCGTGTTATAACCACCTGTCATTAGCGTGTTATAACCATGTCAAGCGTGTTATAACCACCTGTCCTGTTATCATTAGCGTGTTATACCACCTGTCATTAGCTGTTATAACCACCTGTCATTAGCGTGTTATAACCACCTGTCATTAGCGTGTTATAACCACCTGTCATTAGCGTGTTATAACTGTTATAACCACCTGTCATTAGCGTGTTATAACCACCTGTCATTAGCGTGTTATAACCACCTGTCATTAGCGTGCGTCATTAGCGTGTTATAACCACCTGTCATTAGCATGTTATAAACCTGTCATTAGCGTGTTATAACCACCTGTCATTAGCGTGTTATAACCACCTGTCATTAGCGTGTTATAACCACCTGTCATTAGCATGTTATAACTGTTATAACCACCTGTCATTAGCGTGTTATAACCACCTGTCATTAGCGTGTTATAACCACCTGTCATTAGCGTGTTATAACCACCTGTCATTAGCGTGTTATAACCACCTGTCATTAGCGTGTTATAACCACCTGTCATTAGCGTGTTATAACCACCTGTCATTAGCGTGTTATAACCACCTGTCATTAGCATGTTATAACTGTTATAACCACCTGTCATTAGCATGTTATAACCACCTGTCATTAGCATGTTATAACTGTTATAACCACCTGTCATTAGCGTGTTATAACCACCTGTCATTAGCATGTTATAACTGTTATAACCACCTGTCATTAGCGTGTTATAACCACCTGTCATTAGCATGTTATAACTGTTATAACCACCTGTCATTAGCATGTTATAACTGTTATAACCACCAGAGACAGACCGAGACATGTTATAACCTACCTATTGGTGGATGGTGTGTTGAATAGCTCCATGGCCTGGTTGGTGTTGTGGTTGACACTGCCCATAGACTGTGTACTGGGGGAGGCAGAGGGAGGCAGGGACACACCGATCTCCTTCAGACGCTGGTCCTGGAGGAGCAGAGAAACACACTGTCAAACATCGAGTACGAGTTGGCCAACACACCTGACTTTACTAACATGCTTTAGCCTTGAGCTGATAAATGATTATCTATATGTAGATTTTCTCAGCGTTTATAGAGAGCAGTATGACGGACCAGTGTCAGCGTGTTCCTAGGAAAACTCAAAACATCTTCAGCTGGAAAATGTGAACTGTCAACATGTTTTCTGCAGGACTATTTACTAGCTCGACTAGAACTCTGCTGCATTGTCCCTGTCACCATCCAAAGAGCTCATGTAAAACATTCAAAACGCACACAGCAGTTACATCAATGAAGCACGAAATAAGCCAGAGGTCACAAAGTGTTGTTCCCAGCGAGCTGTTTGACTTTCCCCCGCAGCCTCATAACAGGTGGAGTGTGTGAAACGTCCAGCGATGCTTTCAGGCAGTTAGATCGGAATATGATTAGTGTTTTTCTGTAGTTTCGTTGTTATGGTATTTCTATCGCCCAAGTGAAATGGTGTTTAGTGGAGCAATATAGTTGTAAACTTGTTATGATGTTTAGTGTATAAGTGCTCCCCTTCTAAGGCCTGCTGTCTCTCCTTATAACCCCTTCTTGTGTGTGTGTGTGTGTCTGTGTACTTGTTTTTCTACCTTATCAGGACCCCAATGTCCTCACATTTCACCTTATTGTTTTCCTACCTTATCAGAACATTAACTCTTTTTTTTTTAAAGTCAGGACTTGAATTTGTTTGAATACTATTTTAAGCTTAAGTGTTAGGTGTAGGGTTTTGGGGTAAAGTTTTTGGAGTTAGGTTAAGGTTAGAGTTAGGTTAAGGTTAGAGTTAGGTTAAGGTTAGAGTTAGGTTAAGGTTAGAGTTAGGTTAAGGTTAGAGTTAGGTTAAGGTTAGAGTTAGGTTAAGGTTAGAGTTAGGTTAAGGTTAAGGTTAGGTTAAGGTTAGAGTTAGGATTTTTATTGGTGAAAAAAAAATTACACTCCAAAAAGTAAATTTCCCAAACACACAGCTGTGTCCAAGTGAATCAGTGTAATGATGTACCTGTACCTTGAGGGCCTGCAGTCTGGCCTGCTCCTCTTCCAAGGCCTGCAGTCTCTCCTTCTCGTCCATGCGGCTGAAGGACATGCCTGTACTGGACAGAGACGTCACCGCACTGGACAGCGTGGACGCTCTATAGCGGGAGAACAGGGAGAGAGGACAGGTTTTCTATACCGTATAAACATGAAGACGATGAACCAGAGGTTTAGATAGTGTATACACCACTGATAGCAGCGATAGTTTCTGATTCAGAGGGGGTTGGGTTAAATGCGAAAGACACATTTCAGTTCAATGCATTCAGATGGACAACTGACTTGGTATCCCCATTTCCCTTCATGTAAATGCTGAAAAAATTGTTTGAAATTCAACTCTTGTCTCCACTAGGAGGAATGTCTTAAGGGTTTTACGGTAAAGTATAGCTATGCTCTTCTTCTACAGGTTTTACGGTAAAGTATAGCTATGCTCTTCTTCTACAGGTTTTAGGGTAAAGTATAGCTATGCTCTTCTTCTACAGGTTTTAGGGTAAAGTATAGCTATGCTCTTCTTATACAGGTTTTATGGTAAAGTATAGCTATGCTCTTCTTATACAGGTTTTATGGTAAAGTATACATTTTCATGTGCTTCTTCCACAGGTTTTGCGGTAGACATAATGCTATGGTTCAATGCCAGTCCAGTCGTACAGTACCTGGTGTCAGCACTGAGCTCCTTGGTCTTCTTCCCCTCCAGAGAGGCTAGGTGCTGCTCCAGAGCCTCCAGGAGACTACTGGGGGCCTGGGGGAGGACGAGGGGAGGAGAGGGAGGACGAGGACGAGGGGAGGACGAGGGGAGGACGAGGGGAGGACGAGAGGGAGGACGAGAGGGAGGACGAGAGGGAGGACGAGGGAGTAGGGGGAAGGAGAGGGAGGACGAGGGAGTAGGGGGAGGAGAGAGAGGGAGGACGAGGGAGTAGGGGGAAGAGAGGGAGGGAGGACGAGGGGAGGACGAGGGAGGGAGGACGAGTGGAGGACGAGGGGAGGAGAGGGAGGACGAGGGAGGACGAGGGGAGGAGAGAGGGAGGACGAGGGGAGGAGAGGGGAGGACGAGGGGAGGACGAGGGGGAGGACGAGGGGAGGACGAGGGGAGGACGAGGGGAGGACGAGGGGAGGACGAGGGGAGGACGAGGGGAGGACGAGGGGAGGACGAGGGGAGGACGAGGGGGGAGGACGAGGGGAGGACGAGGGGAGGACGAGGGGAGGGACGAGGGGAGGACGAGGGGAGGACGGGGAGGACGAGGGAGTAGGGGGAAGGAGACAGGGAAAAGGGGATGAGACTTGCCAAAATAAAACTCATTCTCACTGTACCCGCTCTGTCACTCATTCAGTCCCAGAAAATCCCTCTCAGAATAGAACCAAGGCTTTGTCCCCAATAGCTCCCTATTCCATTCATAGTGCACAGGGCTCAAAAGCAGTGTACTCTATAGCGAATAGGGTGCTACTGGGGATAAAGCCCACAGCTACATGCACTCTGTATAAAGTAGGTTAACAACAACAGGTTCCAGGAAAACAGATCAACATCTGAACAGAGTGGAAGCGAGGGAGGAAACAGAACAGGAGGGAAAGGAGGGGATGAGTGGAGGTGGTTGGGAAACATGCGGACAGTTCACATTTTGTCCTGTCTGGTTCGTGCCAAAATATACACAACCACCCGGTAGGGGTCATAGCCTAGTTGGACAAGGCTGGTTCTTTGGCTGTGCGCCCCAAATGCATTAAAGAGATGAGGGTGCCATTTCAGATGCATCCCAAGAGAAAAAGGAAGAGACTGCTTCAATTGGAGGTTGTGTCTGAAATAAGGGATGGGCACCTGTGATGGGGACCATAAAGAAATAACAAATCAGACTTCAACGAGGGGCAGCAGTGGGTCGGGCCCACATCCATACACCAGTAGTGCACTACTTTACACCAGAGCCCTATGTAGTGCACTACTTTACACCAGAGCCCTATGTAAGTGCACTACTTTACACCAGAGCCCTATGTAGTGCACTACTTTACACCAGAGCCCTATGTAAGTGCACTACTTTACACCAGAGCCCTATGTAAGTGCACTACGTTACACCAGAGCCCTATGTAGTGCACTACGTTACACCAGAGCCCTATGTAGTGCACTACTTTAAACCAGAGCCCTATGTAGTGCACTACTTTACACCAGAGCCCTATGTAGTGCACTACTTTACACCAGAGCCCTATGTAGTGCACTACTTTACACCAGAGCCCTATGTAGTGCACTACGTTACACCAGAGCCCTATGGAGTGCACTACTTTACACCAGAGCCCTATGTAGTGCACTACTTTACACCATAGCCCTATGTAGTGCACTACTGTTGACCACTATGGGACATGAAGGTAGCAGCTCTATAGTGATCTGGTCCAAAGTAGACCAAGTGTAGATCATTTAGAGCACAGCCAGGGGCCTCTGTTTAGACAGAGGAAATATTAGCTCGGACACACACTGTTCTATTCCCTCCTACTAAATAACCACATTCCACCTTGACACACAGAGGGAGATAGGAGAACGAGAGAAAGAGTGAGAGAGAAAGAGGGAGATAGGAGAACGAGAGAAAGAGTGAGAGAGAAAGAGGGAGATAGGAGAACAAGAGAAAGAGTGAGAGAGAAAGAGGGAGAGAAAGAGTGAGAGAAAGAGGGGGAGAAAGAGGGGGAGAAAGAGGGGGAGAGAGCGAGAGGGGGGGGAGAGAGCGAGAGGGGGGAGAGAGCGAGAGGGGGAGAGAGCGAGAGGGGGAGAGAGCGAGAGGGGGAGAGAAAGAGAGGGGGAGAGAAAGAGAGGGGGAGAGAAAGAGGGGGGGAGAGAAAGAGAGAGGGGGGAGAGAAAGAGAGGGGGAGAGAAAGAGAGGGGGAGAGAAAGAGAGGGGGAGAGAAAGAGAGGGGGAGAGAAAGAGAGGGGGAGAGAAAGAGAGGGGGGGAGAAAGAGGGAGAGCAAAAGAGAAGTAAAGGGAATAGTTGTTATTTTAAGCGCTAATCTTCCCGACAACAAAAAGTCTCTCTTTAAAAGTTTAAGGAGTGAAAAAGGAAAATGTATTGATGTCATTGTTACAACTACGATGTCTGAATGCATAGCAGGGCTCTAGGCATTTCTACAACGAGCCCGTGTGAGCCTAATTTGAAAAATATAGGTGCAAATAAAGAAATGTAGGACTAGAATGAAACATATTTG
>NC_060193.1:10420570-10430570 GCF_021184085.1 Oncorhynchus gorbuscha
TGCTACCGCAGCGAAAAAAACGGCATGACATTAATTCACGTGATTATTGTAAAACTCACGCCTCAACATGTAGTCTGACGGTTTTTATAACCATAACGCAACACCGAACAACGGTCACCGATGTGATCCGCCTGAACGCAGCCATTCCTTTCATACAAGGGCATTTTCATCCTAGTTCACGGTCCTCGCCGCCTATCCTCGATTACCTTTGACCTTATTGAAAAGTAGGCGAGAGAGGACTGAGAGAGAGGACGGAGAGAGAGGACGCAGGATTTGGCCTGTGAGTTTGCGTACAGTGTGCGCGTGTACCTCTGCTACTTTGAGAAACTCAGACAGCTTGGTCATCCTGTACAGGAACTTCTTATAGATGTCCAACGCCTCTTTACACTGACCCTTCTTCAGATCAAAATACTTCTCTGAGGCAGAGACAGAGAGAGACAGAGGACAGGAGAGAGAGAGCGAAGAGACAGAGGACAGGAGAGAGAGAGCGAAGAGACAGAGGACAGGAGAGAGAGAGCGAAGAGAGAGAGGACAGGAGGAAGAGACAGAGGACAGGAGGAAGAGACAGAGGACAGGAGGAAGAGACAGAGGACAGGAGGAAGAGACAGAGGACAGGAGGAAGAGACAGAGGACAGGAGGAAGAGACAGAGGACAGGAGAGAGAGACAGAGGACAGGAGAGAGAGACAGAGGACAGGAGAGACAGAGAATAAAAGACAGAGGACAGGAGCGAGAGAGAATAGAAGAGAAGAAAGTACAAAAAGCCATTAGTAGAGGGAGACACTCAGAAATACATCTCAACCTGTAAAGACAGAGCCACAGCATTACACCCACACCCACCCACACCCACCCACCCTCCCACACCCACCCACGTTAGACAGTGGAGCTCACATCAGCCGATGGACTACCTGTAGTGTTCATTGATATTCCCTGTCTGAGAGTCTAACATAGCAGATTTAAAATCACATCAAATTGGCACAATAACTTTAAATCTCATTGCAAGAAGAAACACAATGTGATCAGGATAACAGCCACCAGTACCAATCTAGAGTTGACAGCTCAGTCTACATCAGTACCAATCTAGAGTTGACAGCTCAGTCTACATCAGTACCAATCTAGAGTAGACAGCTCAGTCTACATCAGTACCAATCTAGAGTTGACAGCTCACAGTCTACATCAGTACCAATCTAGAGTTGACAGCTCACAGTCTACATCAGTACCAATCTAGAGTTGACAGCTCAGTCTACATCAGTACCAATCTAGAGTTGACAGCTCAGTCTACATCAGTACCAATCTAGAGTAGACAGCTCAGTCTACATCAGTACCAATCTAGAGTTGACAGCTCAGTCTACATCAGTACCAATCTAGAGTAGACAGCTCAGTCTACATCAGTACCAATAGAGTAGACAGCTCAGTCTACATCAGTACCAATAGAGTTGACAGCTCAGTCTACATCAGTACCAATAGAGTAGACAGCTCAGTCTACATCAGTACCAATAGAGTAGACAGCTCAGTCTACATCAGTACCAATAGAGTTGACAGCTCAGTCTACATCAGTACCAATAGAGTTGACAGCTCAGTCTACATCAGTACCAATCTAGAGTTGACAGCTCAGTCTACATCAGTACCAATCTAGAGTTGACAGCTCAGTCTACATCAGTACCAATCTAGAGTTGACAGCTCAGTCTACATCAGTACCAATCTAGAGTTGACAGCTCACAGTCTACATCAGTACCAATAGAGTAGACAGCTCAGTCTACATCAGTACCAATAGAGTAGACAGCTCAGTCTACATCAGTACCAATCTAGAGTTGACAGCTCACAGTCTACATCAGTACCAATCTAGAGTTGACAGCTCACAGTCTACATCAGTACCAATCTAGAGTTGACAGCTCACAGTCTACACCAGTACCAATCTAGAGATGACAGCTCAGTCTACACCAGTACCAATCTAGAGATGACAGCTCAGTCTACACCAGTACCAATCTAGAGATGACAGCTCAGTCTACACCAGTACCAATCTAGAGATGACAGCTCAGTCTACACCAGTACCAATCTAGAGATGACAGCTCAGTCTACACCAGTACCAATCTAGAGATGACAGCTCAGTCTACACCAGTACCAATCTAGAGATGACAGCTCAGTCTACACCAGTACCAATCTAGAGATGACAAATCAGTCTACATCAGTACCAATCTAGAGTTGACAGCTCAGTCTACATCAGTACCAATCTAGAGATGACAAATCAGTCTACATCAGTACCAATCTAGAGATGACAGATCACAGTCTGCATACAATTATCAGTGTCTAAGAGATTTCTGTATACTAGGGTTCCCCAACATGTCGGTGTCTAAGAGGGTTCTGTATACTAGGGTTCCCCAACATGTCGGTGTCTAAGAGGGTTCCCCAACATGTCGATGTCTAAGAGGGTTCCCCAACATGTCGGTGTCTAAGAGGGTTCCCCAACATGTCGGTGTCTAAGAGGGTTCCCCAACATGTCGGTGTCTAAGAGGGTTCCCCAACATGTCGGTGTCTAAGAGGGTTCCCCAACATGTCGGTGTCTAAGAGGGTTCCCCAAAATGTCAGTGTCTAAGAGGGTTCCCCAACATGTCAGTGTCTAAGAGGGTTCCCCAACATGTCGGTGTCTAAGAGGGTTCTGTATACTAGGGTTCCCCAACATGTCAGTGTCTAAGAGGGTTCCCCAACATGTCAGTGTCTAAGAGGGTTCCCCAACATGTCAGTGTCTAAGAGGGTTCCCCAACATGTCGGTGTCTAAGAGGGTTCCCCAACATGTTGGTGTCTAAGAGGGTTCCCCAACATGTCGGTGTCTAAGAGGGTTCTGTATACTAGGGTTCCCCAACATGTCAGTGTCTAAGAGGGTTCTGTATACTAGGGTTCCCCAACATGTTGGTGTCTAAGAGGGTTCCCCGACATGTCAGTGTCTAAGAGGGTTCTGTATACTAGGGTTCCCCAACATGTCAATGTCTAAGAGGGTTCTGTATACTAGGGTTCCCCAACATGTTGGTGTCTAAGAGGGTTCCCCGACATGTCAGTGTCTAAGAGGGTTCTGTATACTAGGGTTCCCAACATGTCGATGTCTAAGAGGGTTCTGTATACTAGGGTTCCCCAACATGTTGGTGTCTAAGAGGGTTCCCCAACATGTCAGTGTCTAAGAGGGTTCTGTATACTAGGGTTCCCCAACATGTTGGTGTCTAAGAGGGTTCTGTATACTAGGGTTCCCCAACATGTTGGTGTCTAAGAGGGTTCCCCAACATGTCAGTGTCTAAGAGGGTTCTGTATACTAGGGTTCCCCAACATGTTGGTGTCTAAGAGGGTTCTGTATACTAGGGTTCCCCAACATGTTGGTGTCTAAGAGGGTTCTGTATACTAGGGTTCCCCAACATGTTGGTGTCTAAGAGGGTTCTGTATACTAGGGTTCCCAACATGTTGGTGTCTAAGAGGGTTCTGTATACTAGGGTTCCCCAACATGTTGGTGTCTAAGAGGGTTCTGTATACTAGGGTTCCCCAACATGTTGGTGTCTAAGAGTGTTCCCCAACATGTCGGTGTCTAAGAGGGTTCTGTATACTAGGGTTCCCCAACATGTCAGTGTCTAAGAGGGTTCTGTATACTAGGGTTCCCCAACATGTTGGTGTCTAAGAGGGTTCCCCGACATGTCAGTGTCTAAGAGGGTTCTGTATACTAGGGTTCCCCAACATGTTGGTGTCTAAGAGGGTTCCCCAACATGTCAGTGTCTAAGAGGGTTCTGTATACTAGGGTTCCCAACATGTTGGTGTCTAAGAGGGTTCTGTATACTAGGGTTCCCCAACATGTTGGTGTCTAAGAGGGTTCCCCAACATGTCAGTGTCTAAGAGGGTTCTGTATACTAGGGTTCCCCAACATGTTGGTGTCTAAGAGGGTTCTGTATACTAGGGTTCCCCAACATGTTGGTGTCTAAGAGGGTTCCCCAACATGTTGGTGTCTAAGAGGGTTCTGTATACTAGGGTTCCCCAACATGTTGGTGTCTAAGAGGGTTCTGTATACTAGGGTTCCCCAACATGTTGGTGTTTAAGAGGGTTCCCCAACATGTCAGTGTCTAAGAGGGTTCTGTATACTAGGGTTCCCAACATGTTGGTGTCTAAGAGGGTTCTGTATACTAGGGTTCCCCAACATGTTGGTGTCTAAGAGGGTTCCCCAACATGTCAGTGTCTAAGAGGGTTCCCCAACATGTTGGTGTCTAAGAGGGTTCCCCAACATGTTGGTGTCTAAGAGGGTTCTGTATACTAGGGTTCCCCAACATGTTGGTGTCTAAGAGGGATCCCCAACATGTCAGTGTCTAAGAGGGTTCCCCAACATGTTGGTGTCTAAGAGGGTTCTGTATACTAGGGTTCCCCAACATGTTGGTGTCTAAGAGGATTCCCCAACATGTTGGTGTCTAAGAGGGTTCTGTATACTAGGGTTCCCCAACATGTCGGTGTCTAAGAGGGTTCTGTATACTAGGGTTCCCCAACATGTTGGTGTCTAAGAGGGTTCCCCGACATGTCAGTGTCTAAGAGGGTTCTGTATACTAGGGTTCCCAACATGTCGATGTCTAAGAGGGTTCTGTATACTAGGGTTCCCCAACATGTCAGTGTCTAAGAGGGTTCTGTATACTAGGGTTCCCCAACATGTTGGTGTCTAAGAGGGTTCTGTATACTAGGGTTCCCCAACATGTTGGTGTCTAAGAGGGTTCTGTATACTAGGGTTCCCCAACATGTTGGTGTCTAAGAGGGTTCCCCAACATGTCAGTGTCTAAGAGGGTTCCCCAACATGTTGGTGTCTAAGAGGGTTCCCCAACATGTTGGTGTCTAAGAGGGTTCTGTATACTAGGGTTCCCCAACATGTTGGTGTCTAAGAGGGTTCTGTATACTAGGGTTCCCCAACATGTTGGTGTCTAAGAGGGTTCCCCAACATGTCAGTGTCTAAGAGGGTTCCCCAACATGTTGGTGTCTAAGAGGGTTCCCCAACATGTTGGTGTCTAAGAGGGTTCTGTATACTAGGGTTCCCCAACATGTTGGTGTCTAAGAGGGTTTTGTATACTAGGGTTCCCCAACATGTTGGTGTCTAAGAGGGTTCTGTATACTAGGGTTCCCAACATGTTGGTGTCTAAGAGGGTTCTGTATACTAGGGTTCCCCAACATGTCGGTGTCTAAGAGGGTTCCCCAACATGTCAGTGTCTAAGAGGGTTCCCCAACATGTCAGTGTCTAAGAGGGTTCCCCAACATGTTGGTGTCTAAGAGGGTTCTGTATACTAGGGTTCCCAACATGTTGGTGTCTAAGAGGGTTCCTCAACATGTTGGTGTCTAAGAGGGTTCTGTATACTAGGGTTCCCCAACATGTCGATGTCTAAGAGGGTTCTGTATACTAGGGTTCCCCAACATGTTGGTGTCTAAGAGGGTTCCCCAACATGTTGGTGTCTAAGAGGGTTCTGTATACTAGGGTTCCCCAACATGTTGGTGTCTAAGAGGGTTCCTCAACATGTTGGTGTCTAAGAGGGTTCTGTATACTAGGGTTCCCCAACATGTCGATGTCTAAGAGGGTTCTGTATACTAGGGTTCCCCAACATGTTGGTGTCTAAGAGGGTTCCCCAACATGTTGGTGTCTAAGAGGGTTCTGTATACTAGGGTTCCCCAACATGTTGGTGTCTAAGAGGGTTCTGTATACTAGGGTTCCCCAACATGTTGGTGTCTAAGAGGGTTTCCCAACATGTTGGTGTCTAAGAGGGTTCTGTATACTAGGGTTCCCCAACATGTTGGTGTCTAAGAGGGTTCTGTATACGAGGGTTCCCCAACATGTCGGTGTCTAAGAGGGTTCTGTATACGAGGGTTCCCCAACATGTTGGTGTCTAAGAGGGTTCTGTATACTAGGGTTCCCCAACATGTCGATGTCTAAGAGGGTTCTGTATACGAGGGTTCCCCAACATGTTGGTGTCTAAGAGGGTTCTGTATACGAGGGTTCCCCAACATGTTGGTGTCTAAGACATAAAAGAACAGCAGGAAATGAGCTCCAAGTGATTTTACATTTTTGAAATCTGTTCCCAACTATTCCCAATGGAGACAATCGTAAGCAAGGTTTGAAAATGATCATGTTTTAGTTAAATATTATATCGGTTTGTGATTCTTGGTCAAATTGCAGTCTCCAAATGATTTGTAATTATGTTCCGGACTCCCGTACATCCATTCAATCATTTTTATTTGTAATAAAATCGGCCTGCAGCCGAATCGAGTTGATAATCGTTATTCCTTTACTCAGCTAGAATGAATGGTTAAATCTGATTCTAGACCTGTCCTTACCCAGTAGGTTGATGACACCCTCGTTGTAGGCAGCAAACAGACGGATGGAGTCTTTAAACAGCAGCATGAAGGCTGCATTGATGACTGCGTTAGTCAACTCATTAGGGTTGGCCTGGATGGAGACAGGAAGACAGGAAGACGGAGACAGGAAGACGGAGACAGGAAGACGGAGACAGGAAGACGGAGACAGGAAGACGGAGACAGGAAGACGGAGACGGAGACAGGGACGGAGACAGGGACGGAGACAGGGACGGAGACAGGGACGGAGACAGGGACGGAGACAGGGACGGAGACAGGGACGGAGACAGGGACGGAGACAGGGACGGAGACAGGGACGGAGACAGGGACGGAGACAGGGACGGAGACAGGGACGGAGACAGGGACGGAGAGGTGGAGGATGGAGAGGGGAAGAAGGAGCGGGCCGAGGAGGAGGAAAGAGGGAGGAAGAGAATCATTTCAAAAACATATTTCTCGATCTCCAAAAATCACTAAATGAAACGTCAGTTCACATCTCTCCCACTACACACACACACACACACACACACACACACACACACACACATTTCGTTGAACACACACACATTTCGTTGAACACACACACATTTCGTTGAACACACACTTACCTGGAAGTCTAGCAGTGCGTCTAGTTGGTTCTGGATAATCGGTAACGTCTTGATGAGCTTCTCTGTGCTCATGGTGCGCATCACACCGTCAATCCTGGAAAATATACACGTACATTTGAAGTTAGTTTCCTTTTCCTGGACCAGCTGGTAGTGGCAGGTTGCTAAGGCCCGTTTTACCCGATTCATTGCATAGAGGCAACCTGACTCGTACTGGGCTGACTCAACTTGGCTCAGCAGGCCGGCCCGGGACAGTCCTAGTAGGCTCGCAGGCCGGCCCGCTACAGTCCTAGTAGGCTCAGCAGACCGGGCCAGTAGAGCTCAACTTGGCTCAGCCCGATACAGTCCTAGTAGGCTCAGCCCGTAACAGTCCTAGTAGGCTCAGCAGGCCCGCTACAGTCCGAGCAGGCCGGCCCGGTACAGTCCGAGCAGGCCGGCCCGGTACAGTCCGAGCAGGCCGGCCCGGTACAGTCCGTGCAGGCCGGCCCGGTACAGTCCGAGCAGGCCGGCCCGGTACAGTCCGAGCAGGCCGGCCCGGTACAGTCCGAGCAGGCTGTATATATGAACTATTGTGTCCTACCCTCTCTTCATCTTGGTAAAGTCCACAGCCACCAGCCTGTAAGACATGGCCTTCTCATTCAGATAGCGGCTGTACCGACGGATGAATGTAGACATGTCATAACCTAGAGGGAAAGAACGAGAGAGAGGGAGAACGAGAGAGGGAGAACGAGAGAGGGAGAACGAGAGAGGGAGAACGAGAGAGAGGGAGAACGAGAGAGGGAGAACGAGAGAGAGGGAGAACGAGAGAGAGAGAGAGGGAGAACGAGAGAGAGAGAGAGGGAGAACGAGAGAGAGAGAGAGAGAGAGGGAGAACGAGAGAGAGAGAGAGAGAGAGGGAGAACGAGAGAGAGAGAGAGAGGGAGAACGAGAGAGAGAGAGAGAGAGGGAGAACGAGAGAGAGAGAGAGAGAGAGAGAGAGAGAGAGAGAGAGAGAGAGAGAGAGGGAGAACGAGAGAGAGAGAGAGAGGAGAACGAGAGAGAGAGAGAGAGGGAGAACGAGAGAGAGAGAGAGAGGGAGAACGAGAGAGAGAGAGAGAGGGAGAACGAGAGAGAGAGAGAGAGAGGGAGAACGAGAGAGAGAGAGAGAGGAGAACGAGAGCGAGAGAGAGAGGGAGAACGAGAGAGAGAGAGAGGGAAACGAGAGAGAGAGAGAGAGGGAGAACGAGAGAGAGAGAGAGGGAGAATAGAGAGAGAGAGAGATTCTTGGAGAACAGAGAGAGAGAGAGAGGGAGAACGAGAAGAGAGAGAGAGGGAGAACGAGAGAGAGAGAGAGAGGGAGAACGAGAGAGAGAGAGAGAGGGAGAATGAGAGAACGAGAGAACGAGAGAACGAGAGAACGAGAGAACGAGAGAACGAGAGAACGAGAGAACGAGAGAACGAGAGAACGAGAGAACGAGAGGGAGAGAACGAGAGGGAGAGAACGAGAGGGAGAGAACGAGAGGGAGAGAACGAGAGGGAGAGAACGAGAGGGAGAGAACGAGAGGGAGAGAACGAGAGGGAGAGAACGAGAGGGAGAGAACGAGAGGGAGAGAACGAGAGGGAGAGAACGAGAGGGAGAGAACGAGAGGGAGAGAACGAGAGGGAGAGAACGAGAGGGAGAGAACGAGAGGGAGAGAACGAGAGGGAGAGAACGAGAGGAGAGAACGAGAGGGAGAGAACGAGAGGGAGAGAACGAGAGGGAGAGAACGAGAGGGAGAGAACGAGAGGGAGAGAACGAGAGGGAGAGAACGAGAGGGAGAGAACGAGAGGGAGAGAACGAGAGGGAGAGAACGAGAGAGAAAGAACGAGAGAGAAAGAACGAGAGAAAGAACGAGGGAAAGAACGAGAGAGAGAGGGAAAGAACGAGAGAAAGAACGAGAGAGAGAGGGAAAGAACGAGAGGGAAAGAACGAGAGAGAGGGAAAGAACGAGAGAGAGAGGGAAAGAACGAGAGAGAGAGGGAAAGAACGAGAGAGAGAGGGAAAGAACGAGAGAGAGAGAGAGAGAGAGCCTTTGAGCCAACCTCATTTGATGGAAACCACCACAGTACCCCCAGTGAAACCTCTCCCACCCCACTAAAATGGAGAGAATCTAAGACCAAAGCAGTGTGTGCACGCGTGTGGAATCATGCGCTAGTAAGTGTGTTGTAGCACATATCATACCTTGCAGAGCACCTTTGTCCAAGAAGTTGTTCAAGTTGAAGAGGGTGTTTCTAGAAGCCAGATACTGGATAAGACGCTGAGAAAAATGGAAGGAGAAAAAGGCAGAAGTCTCAGGTCAGAATTAAGGAGTTCCTGACTAAAAACGGGGTCAGAGAAATCCCATGAGCGCGTCCAAAATACCACCCTACTCACTACTTCAGCCTAGGCCCATACAACGACTGCGCTATTTAGGGAACAGGGTGCTATTTAAGATGCATCCCATCTCTTCAAGTATCAACATGGACTACATTCAATTGGCAGGGATGAGGGACACACACACACAAGGCTGGGAATTCCCGGGAAAAGAGGCGCGCTCTGCTGAGACATGAGCAGTCTGGAACATCAACGTTCCTAGCTGATATTCCCCATCTATCCCGGCATTCCTGATTCAGACGGAGCATCTCAGAATGCGGGGGATTCACACGACGCTAGCCGACACTCTTCTAATATCCATCACACTTCTGTGACAGACAAACTCCCCTAAGAAAAAATGGAAGGACTACAAACTGACCTTGATCTTATTCTCTCTCTCCAGCATTTATCAGAGTGATTAGGAAGATGTTGTCATGAGTTTTTTTTTGTTTAAGGACTGGTATGAGAGCTGAGAAAAATGTGCTCTGTGGATTGGGTGTGTGCATCTCTGATTGCACACGTGTGTGTATAGCTAACTAAGCATTTGGCCTGTGGCAAATGCAGGGGGAAGCGAAGGGAAAGAGAGGGGAGCGGAGAGAGAAAGAGAGAGAAAAGAGAAGGAGAGAAAAGAGAGAGGTGCTGAGAGAAAAGAGAGAGGTGCGGAGAGAGAGAGAGGTGCGG
>NC_060193.1:10438070-10455570 GCF_021184085.1 Oncorhynchus gorbuscha
GTGACCAATAACATCTGCTAACCATGTGACCAATAACATCTGCTAACCATGTGACCAATAACATCTGCTAACCATGTGACCAATAACATCTGCTAACCATGTGACCAATAACATCTGCTAACCATGTGACCAATAACATCTGCTAACCATGTGACCAATAACATCTGCTAACCATGTGACCAATAACATCTGCTAACCATGTCCAAGTGACCAATAACATCTGCTAACCATGTGACCAATAACATCTGCTAACCATGTGACCAATAACATCTGCTAACCATGTCCATGTGACCAATAGCATCTGCTAACCATGTCCATGTGACCAATAGCATCTGCTAACCATGTGTATGTGACCAATAACATTTGATTTGAGAGGAGGGGGGGGGAAGGGGAAGTGGAGAGGCCTTGAAACGGATTCAGAAGCAGTCTACTAGCCCGTAAAATAATTAATGTTGGAATAACGGTCGACTGTGTCAGAGGGAAAACGACATCTATTATTAAGAAATCTGAGTCTTCAATGAGAAAGCCCTCGCTCTAACTGACCCCTCTCCCTCGTTCACTCTTTGCATTTCTGTCTCCTTCTCCCTCTCTCGATCAGTCTCGCGCAAGTTTGCAGTTACCACGGAAACCAAAAGAGCACCTGCCGACAGAAGTTTATATTAACTGAAAAAACTAAGGAGAAAAAAAACGTGTTTTATATATAAAATCACACACACAACGTAGTACCCTACAGATTGCATCAAAGGATAGAGAGACAAAGTTGTATTTTTTTACCTTTATTTAACCAGGCAAGTCAGTTAAGAACAAATTCTTATTTTCAATGACGGCCTGGGAACAGTGGGTTAACTGCCTGTTCAGGGGCAGAACGACAGATTTTTACCTTGTCAGCTCTGGTGGGATAGCTCTGGTGGGATAGCTCTGGTGGGATAGCTCTGGTGGGATAGCTTAATGACAGAGGGGTGAGAGCTAACAGATGTGACTGTGAGAAACGGTTAGGGTTAAAGAGCTGAATCCATTCAGTCGACCGGTCGAATGTCTGGACAATAGGCTGTTTGGTCGACCGAGATTTCTTCAGTCGAGCAACAGCAAAAAAATATATATAATTTCCTGTCTGAGTGGACTAATCGCTTGTGGAGGCGATGGGGAAGGCAGTCCATCACTGAGACTGAAACACTGAACAAAAATAAACATGCAACAAATTCAAAGATTTTACCGAGGTATAGCTCATCGGTGGAATTCAGTTAAATGGAAAAAAAGGCCCTAATCTATGGATTTCACATGACTGGGAATAGAGCTATGCATCAGTTGGTTACAGATACCTTGGGCGTGAATCGGAAAACCAGTCAGTACGTGGTGTGACCACCATTTGCCTCACGCAGGGTGACAAATCTCCTTCACATAGCGTTGATCAGGCTGTTGATTGCGGCCTGTGGAATGTTGTCCCACTCTTCTTCAATGGCTGTGTGAAGTTGCTGGATATTGGAGGGACTGGAACACGCTGTCGTACACGTCAATCCAGAGCATCCCAAACATGCTCAATGGGTGACAGTAGCAGTTAATTTTGTTTTACTATCTTCTACATTGTAGAATAGTGAATACATCAAAACTATTAAATAACACATATGGAATCATGTAGTAACCAAAAAAAGTTACAAAATTTTATATGTCAGATTCTAGGGTAGACATCCTTTGCCTTGACAGCTTTACACACTCTTGGCATTCTCTCAACCAGCTTCACAATGCTTTTCCAAGTCTTGAAGGAGTTTGCACATTTGCTGAGCACTTGTTGGCTGCTATTCCTTCAGTCTGCGGTCCAACTCATCACAAACTTTCTCAATTGGGTTGAGGTCGGGGGAATGTGGAGGTCAGGTCATCTGATGCAGCACTCCATCACTCTCCTTCTTGGTAAAATAGCCCTTACACAGCCTGGAGGTGTTGGGTCATTATCCCGTTGAAAAACAAATGATAGTGGGACTAAGTGCAAACCAGATGGCGTATCGCTGCAGAATGCAGTGGTAGCCATGCTGGTTAAGTGCGCCTTGAATTCTAAATAATTCACTGACAGCGTCACCAGCAAAGCACCCCCACACCTCCTCCTCCATGCTTCACGGTGGGAACCACAAGTGGAGATCCCTTCACCTACTCTGAATCACAAAGACACGGCGGTTGGAACCAAAAATCTCAAATTTGGACTCATCAGACCAAAGGACAGATTTTCCCCAGTCTAATGTCCGTTGCTCCTGCTTCTTGGCCCAAGCAAGTCTTCTTCTTATTGGTGTCCTTTAGTAGTGTTTTTTGTTGTTGCAGCAATTCAATCATGAAACCCAGATTCACAGTCTCCTCTGAACAGTTGATGTTGAGATGTGTCTGTTACTTTACTCTGTGAAGCATTTATTTGGGCTGCAAGCTGAAGTGCACTTAACTCTAATGAACTTATCCTCTGCAGCAGAGGTAACTCTGGGTCATCCTTTCCTGTGGCGGTCCTCATGAGAGAGACAGTTACATCATAGTGATTGATGGTTTTTGCGACTGCAGTTGAAGAAACTTAAGTTATCGAAATGTTCTGTATTGACTGACCTTCATGTCTTAAAGTAATGATGGACTGTTGTTTCTCTTTGCTTATTTGAGCTGTTCTTGCCATAATATGGACTTGGTATTTTACCAAATAGGGCTATCTTCTGTATACCACCCCTACCTTGTCACAACACAACTGATTGGTGCAAAAGCATTAAGGAAATAAATATATTCCACATATGAGCTTTTAAGGCATGCCTGTAAATTGCAATGCATTCCAGGTGATTACCTCATGAAGCTGATTTAAAGAATGCCAAGAGTATGCAAATGTATATGTTATAAATAAATAAATATGTTATTTCATAGTTTGGATGTCTTCCCTACTATCCTAAAATGTTGAAAATAGTAAAAAATAAAAGATCCTGAAATGAGTAGCTGTGTCCAAACTTTTGACAGGTACTGTTATGTCTGGTGAGTATGCAGGTCATGGAAGAACTGGGACATTTTCAGCTTCCAGGAATCGTGTTCAGATCCTTGTGACATGGGGCCTTGTATCATCATGCTGAAACATGAGGTGATGGCGGAGGATGAAAGGCACGACAATGGGCCTCAGGACCTCGACACGGTATCTGTGTATTCAAATTGCCAAATATAAAATGCAATTGCGTTCATTGGCCATAGCTTATGCCTGCCCATACCACAACCACCACCATGGGGCGCAATGTTGACATCAGCAAACGAGACACCATACACAGGGTCTGCCATCTGCTTGGTACATTTGAAACCGGGATTCATCCGTGAAAAGCACACTTTCTCCAGCGTGCTCCATCGAAGGTGAACATTTTCCCACTGAAATCGTTTACAATGCTGAACTGCAGTCAGGTCAAGACCCCGGTAAGGACAACGACCACACAGATGAGCTTCCCTGAGACGGTTTCTGATCATTTGTGCAGAAATTCTTAGGGTTGTGAAAACCAACACTTTCATCAGCTGTCCAGGTGGCTGGTGTCAGACGATCCCGCAGGTGAAGTAGCCGCATGTGGAGGTCCTGGGCTGGCGTGGTTACAGGTGGTCTGTGGTTGTGAGGCCGGTTGGACGTACTGCCAAAAGTTTTAAATCAACGTTGGAGGCGGCTTGTGGTAGAGGAAACATTACATTCTCTTGCAACAGCTCTGGTGGACATTCCTGCAGTCAGGATGCCAATTGCACACTTCCTTAAAACATCTGTGGCATTGTGTTGTGACATAACTGCACATTTTAAAATGGCCTTTTAATTGTTCCCAGCACAAGCTGTTTAATCAGCTTCTTGATGTACCACACCTGTCAGGTGGATGGATTATCTTGGCAAAGGAGAAGTGCTCACTAACAGGGATGTAAACACATTTGTGCTAAAAACCCGTTAGAAATATGCTTGTTGTCCGTATGGAACATTTCTGGGTTCTTTTTATTCAGCTCAAGAGAACTTGGGACCTACACTACAGGGTCGATGATGCAGCCACAATGACTCACTGTTAGTGACGCTGATCTAAACTCTTACACACACACCTCTATCGATTAGTAACGGATGTTTACTCCAGATGAAAAATACCATGAATTTCCCCAGAAGGCAGAAAGGAAAGAGGGAGGAGAGAAGAGAGCTGGTCAGTGGTGCGAGTCAGACACCTACTTTATAAAAAGCTATTATTACCACACAGGGCCAATATGCTAAACAAGAACGAGGGGTTCACAATCCCCATTCTAGAACGAGGGGTTCACAATCCCCATTCTAGAACGAGGGGTTCACAATCCCCATTCTAGAACGAGGGGTTCACAATCCCCATTCTAGAACGAGGGGTTCACAATCCCCATTCTAGAACGAGGGGTTCACAATCCCCATTCTAGAACGAGGGGTTCACAATCCCCATTCTAGAACGAGGGGTTCACAATCCCCATTCTAGAACGAGGGGTTCACAATCCCAATTCTAGAACGAGGGGTTCACAATCCCCATTCTAGAACGAGGGGTTCACAATCCCCATTCTAGAACGAGGGGTTCACAATCCCCATTCTAGAACGAGGGGTTCACAATCCATTCTAGAACGAGGGGTTCACAATCCATTCTAGAACGAGGGGTTCACAATCCATTCTAGAACGAGGGGTTCACAATCCATTCTAGAACGAGGGGTTCACAATCCATTCTAGAACGAGGGGTTCACAATCCATTCTAGAACGAGGGGTTCACAATCCATTCTAGAACGAGGGGTTCACAATCCATTCTAGAACGAGGGGTTCACAATCCCCATTCTAGAACGAGGGGTTCACAATCCCCATTCTAGAACGAGGGGTTCACAATCCCCATTCTAGAACGAGGGGTTCACAATCCCCATTCTAGAACGAGGGGTTCACAATCCCCATTCTAGAACGAGGGGTTCACAATCCCCATTCTAGAACGAGGGGTTCACAATCCCAATTCTAGAACGAGGGGTTCACAATCCCAATTCTAGAACGAGGGGTTCACAATCCCCATTCTAGAACGAGGGGTTCACAATCCCCATTCTAGAACGAGGGGTTCACAATCCCCATTCTAGAACGAGGGGTTCACAATCCCCATTCTAGAACGAGGGGTTCACAATCCATTCTAGAACGAGGGGTTCACAATCCATTCTAGAACGAGGGGTTCACAATCCATTCTAGAACGAGGGGTTCACAATCCATTCTAGAACGAGGGGTTCACAAATCATTCTAGGAAGTACAAGCATTTGTAACTCCCCTGACAATCTGTCTGCAGAAACTGATTGCAGTGCTGGAATAGAACAATGCACTTCTGACTTCTACAACTTGAAGACCAACACTAATCAAAAGTGTGTGTGTGTGTGTGTGTGTGTGTGTGTGTGTGTGTGTGTGTGTGTGTGTGTGTGTGTGTGTGTGTGTGTGTGTGTGTGTGTGTGTGTGTGTGTGTGTGTGTGTGTGTGTGTGTGTGTGTGTGTGGGGCTCAACATTAATGCTCGTTCTCGGCCATGAAAAGCAAAAAAAAACATTTTCCGGAAAACAAGACTATAGATTTATTGCCGACAGAAAGTATTCACACCTTTTAACTTTACCACATGTTGTTGTGTTACAAAGTGGGATTCAGTTGAGATGGTGTCACTGACCTACACAAAATACTTCATAAGGTCAAAGTGGAATTTTGTTTGTAGAACATTTTAGAAATGAAACGATTCAAAGCTGAAATGTCTTGAGTCGATACGTTTTCAACCCCTTTGTTATGGCCTGAATACGTTCAGGAGTAACCATGTGCTTAAGAAATCGCATTATAAATTGCATGGTCTCATCCAGTGTCCAATAATATGTGTAAAATTATTTTTGTATAACTACGCCATCTCTGTACCAAACACATGCAGCAGGGTAGCCTAGTGGTTAGAGAGTAGAGGCGGCAGGGTAGCCTAGTGGTTAGAGCGTAGAGGCGGCAGGGTAGCCTAGTGGTTAGAGCGTTGGACTTCGAATCCCCGAGCTGCCCCCGAGCTGCCCCTGAACAAGGCAGTTAACCCACTGTTAACCCACTGTTCCTAGGCCATCATTGAAAATAAGAATTTGTTCTTAACGGACTTGCCTAGTTAAATAAAGGTAAAATAAATAAAAGTCAAGTAGTGAATTTCAAGCACAGATTCAACCACAAAGACAAGGGAGGTCTTTCCAATGCCTCGCAAAGGGCACCCATTGGTAGAACACAAACAAAGCAGGGATTTCAACATGAGGCCAATGTTGACTTTATAAACAGGTAAGAGTTTAATGGCTGTGATATCAGAAAACTGAGGATGAAATCAACAACATTGCACAATACTAAGCTAAATGACTGAGTGAAATAAAGGAAGTCTGTACAGAACAAAAATGTTACAAAACACTCATCCTGTTTGCAACATGACACTTAATACTGCAATGTGGCTAAGAAATCTACTTTATATCCTGAATACAAAGTGTTACGTTTGGGGTAAATTCAACACAACACGTCACTGAGTACCACTCTTCATATTTTCAAACATCAGACAACGACCAGGGAGTTTATTTTAGGATAAAAAGGGAAACAGAACACAGTTATAGCCAGAGGAAAACCTGGTTCAGTCGGCGTTCCAACAGACCTTAAAACACCAGGCCAAATCCACACAGGAGTTGCATACCAAGACGACATTGAATGTTCCGGAGAAGCCTGATCAATTAAAAATCAGCTTGAAATATATGGCATGTCTTGAAAAGGGCTGTCTAGCCATGATCAATTTGACAGAGATGTAAGAACATTTAAAAGAAAAATGGGCAAATATTGTACAATCCAGGTGGGCAAAGTTCTTAAGAGACGAGGTCAAATAAAACTCACAGCTGTAATCGCCACCAAAAGGTGCTTCTACAAAGCATTGACTCAGGAGTGTGAATACCAATGTAAATTACTGTATTTATTATGCAATACATTTGCTCACATTTCTAGAAACATGTTTTCATTTTGCCATCATGGGGTAATGTGTGTAAGAAGTGTGAGAAAATAGATTTTTATCAATTTTCAATTCAGGCTGTGACAAAATGTGGGAAAATTGAATACTTTCTGAAGGCTCTGTTAGTTGTCCGAACGGACAAGTAAAAAAATAAATAAAAATATCGAACAATTACGCCGATCAGCACTGGATCAGAGAGGCCAACATTAGAATATTCAAACCCATTTGTATTGATGTACATTAAACAAGCCTACAGGTCAAAGTGTAGGTGAGATGCATATTGGCCACAGCCTCGTGCCCAAACAGATACCGACATGAGGCACAATAAAAATGTAGCCAAACTTTAAATGAGACTTAATTACATATAGGCATCACCCACCTTGAATCTGACCAGAGGCCGTCAATATTTTGAAACGATTTAAACATTAACTTAACAGTTTAAAACCTGGGCATTTTATGAAGCAAGTCTAACCTTGTTTCAAAGTAGACAAAAATACAACCGCAGAAATTAAGGAATTATTTCATAAAATATGCCATAAACACAATATGCCTGCATTTCTCTCATGATCGAATTGTTTCCAAATCAACTTTCTTTTACTGTCCAGCTGCCAAAGGCATAACCCTCGTCATATTAATAACCCTAGTTAATGACCACCCTCGTCATATTAATAACCCTAGTTAATGACCACCCTCGTCATATTAATAACCCTAGTTAATGACCACCCTCGTCATATTAATAACCCTAGTCAATGATAACCCTAGTCATATTAATAACCCTAGTCATATTAATAACCCTAGTTAATGATAACCCTAGTCATATTAATAACCCTAGTCATATTAATAACCCTAGTCATATTAATAACCCTAGTCAATAATAACCCTAGTCATATTAATAACCCTAGTCATATTAATAACCCTAGTCAATGACCACCCTCGTCATATTAATAACCCTAGTCAATGATAACCCTAGTCATATTAATAACCCTAGTTAATGATAACCCTAGTCATATTAATAACCCTAGCCATTAATAACCCTAGTCATATTAATAACCCTAGTTAATGATAACCCTAGTTAATGATAACCCTAGTTAATGATAACCCTAGTTAATGATAACCCTAGTTAATGATAACCCTAGTTAATGATAACCCTAGTCATATTGAGCTTAGACAAGTAAAGAAATGTCCTACTTGTCAAAAGGACTAAGACATGTTTTATGTCAAGCCCTGGTGTGTGTGTGTGTGTGTGTGTGTGTGTGTGTGTGTGTGTGTGTGTGTGTGTGTGTGTGTGTGTGTGTGTGTGTGTGTGTGTGTGTGTGTGTGTGTGTGTTCTGCTGGGCTGGGCCAGCCTGGAGCTCAGAGACTGGGTGTTTTAAGATAAGGGCACCTCATCATTCCTGTACAGCCTGTACAGCCCACCACACCTCGTGTCCACCCTGCCATTGAGTATGCAATATGTGTCTCTAGATTATTGTGCCTGGCGACCTCCATTAGTCAGTTTAAAACCTACACTCCACCATATGATAACGGAGCTCTCCTCTATCTCCCCTCTGACACAGTCACAGTCGACGCTTTTCCACAGACCATTTTCCCCCTCCCTCTGACACTCCCGGCCTTCTCTTACACTCTTTCCATCTATTGCTCTCAGCCTTCCTCTCTGTCGCTCTCCAGCTCCCTCATCCCCTCACGCTTTGTCCTTTTCGCCCTCTCTCTCCCCCCTCTCTCTCTCCTCTATTCATTCCCTCTCATCCATCTCTCCTTCACTTCCCCATCCTTCTCACTCCTCTATTCTCTCCCTTCCAGGGTTATTAGTAGTTTTATTGACGACACAATCTTCTAGTAACGTCACCGAGGCAGATTGGCCCATTCTCTCTCCTTTGACTCACTCCCTCTCATTTTCTTTTCATTTTCTCCCCCTCCATTCTCTCTCTCCTCCTCTACCTCTTTCTTCTAGTAACGTCACTGAGGCAGATTGGTCCATTCAGTATCTGGGACAGCAGGGAGGTGACTCAGTGTTAGCATAGTTTAGAAACCGGGTGTTTACGGAAACTGGATGCTGACTGGTTGATAGCAGGGAGTTATAGAACCACAATCCCAGCATCCTCCGGGTAATGTCTGTTAAAAGACATGCTCCGGAACATTGGCGACCACTAACTGTTATTTAAACCTTCCGCTTTGGGCTTGATGTGTCAATGTGTAGTTCATACATGCATAATCCATGAGAAGAATTACGGTCTTGCCTCAATTAGCAACAAAAACCCCTAGTTTGAAAGCAACTTTTTCTGGAATCAGCACCCCACTGTCTCCCCTTAATTACCCCCCACGTGGGTCAGCCCCCTAACAATTAGAGTTCAACCAATGAGCTTCATGTGAGTGACAGCTAGCAAGAGGCATGTCAAAAACACAAATGGCAGAGCGAGCAATGAGGTGGTGCACATATCTGCACACAATGTGACGTAGAAAACCATTTTTGGGGGACCAATGTTAGCTTGTGAGCACTACTTTCAGAACTACTGGCTAAAAAGTCATCAGAAGTAGAGGAGAATCAAACAATTAACGAGTTCATTAGATTTATCAATACGCATCCACTGTCTCACAGCCCAGACAGTCAATTTATAAACTTAATCTCCCCTGGAAAATTAGAATCTAGACAACATTTCCCCATGCTACTAGGCTGGCAATGCTACTAGGCTAGCAATGCTACTAGGCTAGCAATGCTACTAGGCTAGCAATGCTACTAGGCTAGCAATGCTACTAGGCTAGCAATGCTACTAGGCTAGCAATGCTACTAGGCTAGCAATGCTACTAGGCTAGCAATGCTACTAGGCTAGCAACTTCAGAATCTCAGAACTCACTCAATGTATTAACGTTTGAATGAAAACTTTTCTTAATACATGTCGGCAACCGTTTTACGAAAGGCAATAAGGCCCTGAACCCGGGACATATCGAGAGTAACACCCTCCAAAGGGCCTTGGCTTCGCCTCGGGCATAAGAACACCCCTTATTTGGGAGTTAGCACACAATAATCCCCAGGTTCTCGTGCCTTATTGCTTAAAATATAAACACACATTCACTATGCCCCCCTTTCTACATCTGAAAACCTCGCTATCTCAAAGTGGGAGACCGAACATGTGCTTAGCATAAGCATTCTATCAGTGTCCTCACTCCTCCCAGCCAGATAGGGGTGGTACCGGGCATGGGCCATGGAGCCGTCTCGGGGGCGTGGAGCCGTGGGGCCGTCTCCGGGGCCGTGGGGCCGTCTCCGGGGCCGTGGGGCCGTCTCCGGGGCCGTGGGGCCGTCTCCGGGGCCGTGGGGCCGTCTCCGGGGCCGTGGGGCCGTCTCCGGGGCCGTGGGGCCGTCTCCGGGGCATGGGGCCATGGAGCCGTCTCCGGGGCATGGGGCCATGGAGCCGTCTCCGGGGCATGGGGCCATGGAGCCGTCTCCGGGGCATGGGGCCATGGAGCCGTCTCCGGGGCATGGGGCCATGGAGCCGTCTCCGGGGCATGGGGCCATGGAGCCGTCTCGGGGCATGGGGCATGGGGCCATGGAGCCGTCTCCGGGGCATGGGGCCATGGAGCCGTCTCCGGGGCATGGGGCCATGGAGCCGTCTCCGGGGCATGGGGCCATGGAGCCGTCTCCGGGGCATGGGGCCATGGAGCCGTCTCCGGGGCATGGGGCCATGGAGCCGTCTCCGGGGCATGGGGCCATGGAGCCGTCTCCGGGGCATGGGGCCATGGAGCCGTCTCCATGGAGGGCATGGGGCCATGGAGCCGTCTCCGGGGCATGGGGCCATGGAGCCGTCTCCGGGGCATGGGGCCATGGAGCCGTCTCCGGGGCATGGGGCCATGGAGCCGTCTCCGGGGCATGGGGCCATGGAGCCGTCTCCGGGGCATGGGGCCATGGAGCCGTCTCCGGGGCATGGGGCCATGGAGCCGTCTCCGGGGCATGGGGCCATGGAGCCGTCTCCGGGCATGGGGCATGGGGCCATGGAGCCGTCTCCGGGGCATGGGGCCATGGAGCCGTCTCCGGGGCATGGGGCCATGGAGCCGTCTCCGGGGCATGGGGCCATGGAGCCGTCTCCGGGGCATGGGGCCATGGAGCCGTCTCCGGGGCATGGGGCCATGGAGCCGTCTCCGGGGCATGGGGCCATGGAGCCGTCTCCGGGGCATGGGGGCCATGGAGCCGTCTCCGGGGCATGGGGCCATGGAGCCGTCTCCGGGGCATGGGGCCATGGAGCCGTCTCCGGGGCATGGGGCCATGGAGCCGTCTCCGGGGCATGGGGCCATGGAGCCGTCTCCGGGGGTCTCCGGGGCATGGGGCCATGGAGCCGTCTCCGGGGCATGGGGCCATGGAGCCGTCTCCGGGGCATGGGGCCATGGAGCCGTCTCCGGGGCATGGGGCCATGGAGCCGTCTCCGGGGCATGGGGCCATGGAGCCGTCTCCGGGGCATGGGGCCATGGAGCCGTCTCCGGGGGCATGGGGGCTCCGGGGCATGGAGCCGTCTCCGGGGCATGGGGCCATGGAGCCGTCTCCGGGGCATGGGGCCATGGAGCCGTCTCCGGGGCATGGGGCCATGGAGCCGTCTCCGGGGCATGGGGCCATGGAGCCGGGGCATGGGGCCATGGAGCCGTCTCCGGGGCATGGGGCCATGGAGCCGTCTCCGGGGCATGGGGCCATGGAGCCGTCTCCGGGGCATGGGGCCATGGAGCCGTCTCCGGGGCATGGGGCCATGGAGCCGTCTCCGGGGCATGGGGCCATGGAGCCGTCTCCGGGGCATGGGGCCATGGAGCCGTCTCCGGGGCATGGGGCCATGGAGCCGTCTCCGGGCATGGGCAATGGAGCCGTCTCCAAGCATATCCTCCTCAATCACTCCTATATCCTCCCCCGACCTTACTGTTGTGCCTCCCATAACTCCATCCCCATCTCTTTTGCCCTTGGGTTGGGGGGATGGAAGCAGGCCCTCTCCCAGTCTACCCTCTCTAGAGTAACCTTGTTCAGGCTCAGGTGCAGTATAGTACAGTCAGCAGCCAGACTTCCAGACTCCCAGGAGGGCGGCGCAGTAACCTGAGAAGCCACGGCCAGGATCAGAGCACCTGAGGGGAGGCTTGAGGCGCCGGGCTGGGTGGGTGCCCTGGTTCTCTCTCTCCTGCTCATTGTCTAAGGCTTCCTGTAATCTGGTTGTTTTGGTACACTGCGGCCTGCCTACACTCGCCACACACAGGAAACGACTGGGACAAACACTCCGTATAACTGGGAACTGCACACACACATACGACACGTGTACATACAGTTGAAGTCAGAAGTTGGCATACACCTTAGCCAAATACATTTAAAAACTCTGTTTTAACAATTCCTGACATATAATGCCAGTAAAAATTCCACAGTTAGGATCACCACTTTATTTTAAGAATGTGAAATGTCAGAATAATAGTAGAGAGAATTATTTATTTCAGCCTTTATTTCTTTCATCACACTCCCAGTGGGTCAGAAGTCTGCATACACTCAATTGGTATTTGGTAGCATTGCCTTTAAACTGTTTAACTTGCTTCAAATGTTCCAGGTAGCCTTCCACAAGCTTCCCACAATAAGTTGGGTGTATTTTGGCCCATTCCTCCTGACAGAGCTGGTGTAACTGAGTCAGGTTTGTAGGCCTCCTTGCCCACACACGCCTTTTCAGTTCTGCCCACAAATGTTCTATGGGATTGAGGTCAGGGCTTTGTGATGGCAACTCCAATAATTTGACTTTGTTGTCCTTAAGCCGTTTTGCCACAACTTTGGAAGTATGCTTGGGGTCATTGTCTATTTGGAAGACCCTTTCGCAACCAAGCTTTGACTTCCTGACTGAGGTCTTGAGATGTTGCTTCAATATATCACCCTTATTTTCCTCCCTCATGATGCCATCTATTTTGTGAAGTGCACCAGTCCCTCCTGCAGCAAAGCACCCCAACAACATGATGCTGCCACCACCGTGCTTCACGGTTGGGATGGTGTTCTTGGGCTTGCAAGCCTCCCCCTTTTTCCTCCAAACATAACGATGGTCATTATCACCAAACAGTTCTATTTGTTTCATCAGACCAGAGGACATTTTTCCAAAAAGTACGATCTTTGTCCCCATGTTCAGTTGCAAATCGTAGTCTGGCTTTTTTATGCCGGTTTTGGAGCAGTGGCTTCTTCCTTGCTGAGTAGCCTTACAGGTTATGTCGATATAGGACTCGTTTTACTGTGGATATAGATACTTTTGTACCGGTTTCCTCCAGCATCTTCACATGGTCCTTTGCTGTTGTTCTGGGATTGATTGGCACTTTTCTCACCAAAGTACGTTCATCTCTAGGAGACAGAACGCATCTCCTTCCTGAGCGGTATGACGGCTGCATGGTCTCATGGTGTTTATACTTACGTACTATTGTTTGTACAGATGAACGTGGTACCTTCAGGCATTTGAAAACTGCTCCCAAGGATGAACCAGAATTGTGGAGGTCTACAATATTTTTCTGATGTCTTGGCTGATTTCTTTTGATTTTCCCATGATGTCAAGCAAAGAGGCACTGAGTTTGAAGGTACGCCTTGAAATACATCCACAGGTACACCTCCAATTGACTCAAATGATGTCAATTAGCCTAGCAGAAGCTTCTAAAGCCATGACATCATTTTCTGGAATTGTCCAAGCTGTTTAAAGGCACAGTCAACTTAGTGTATGTAAACCTCTGACCCACTGGAATTGTGATAAAGTGAATTATAAGTGAAATCATCCATCTGTAAACAATTGTTGGAAATATGCCTTGTGTCATGCACAAAGTAGATGTCCTAAACGACTTGCCAAAACTATAGTTTGTTAACAAGAAATTTGTGAAGTGGTTGAAAAAGGAGTTTTAATGACTCCTACCTAAGTGTATGTAAACTAGATTTAATGACTCCAACCTAAGTGTATGTAAACTAGTTTTAATGACTCCAACCGAAGTGTAGGTAAACTAGTTTTAATGACTCCAACCGAAGTGTAGGTAAACTAGTTTTAATGACTCCAACCGAAGTGTAGGTAAACGAGTTTTAATGACTCCAACCGAAGTGTAGGTAAACGAGTTTTAATGACTCCAACCGAAGTGTAGGTAAACGAGTTTTAATCACTCCAACCTAAGTGTATGTAAACTAGTTTAATGACTCCAACCTAAGTGTATGTAAACTAGTTTTAATGACTCCAACCTAAGTGCATGTAAACTAGTTTAATGACTCCAACCTAAGTGTATGTAAACTAGTTTTAATGACTCCAACCGAAGTGTATGTAAACTTCAGACTTCAACTGTACATGTCCAGGTTCAACAGGAAAACACCATTGATCTAGAACAATAGACTATTACATTCTGCATAACAATGTCGTCTCCCAAGGAACTGTTTCTTGGCAGAGCTGAAGAGAGAAAAGTACAGGTGAAGATCGGATAGGGTATTGACACAGAGACAGCGAGGATGAGAGAGTGCAGGGGAGAGAGAGAAGCGAAAGGAAAGAGAGACAAGAGAGGGGAAGAGAGGGGAGAGGTGAAAAATAGGAGATAGAAGAGAGGAGAAGAGAGGAAAGAAAAAAGACAGACAGAAAGAGAGAAAGAGAGCGTGCTCCCTCTCACGAGGAAGGGAGAAGGAGCGATAGAAAAGCTTGACAGGTGTATAGGATAAACCCTGGGTGAAGAATAAACAGAGTATTGATACTGGGTAGTTGGACTAAAACTAAACTTGACAACACAGTGCTGCCAACCGTTCCAATCAAGACCAACACTATGGAATGGAGACTTTCTCCCTAGTTCATTCCTTTGATCTCTCGCTCTCTCTTTCTCTCGCTCTCCATCTTTCACCCTCTCCCCCCTCTCTCTTTCTCCATCTCTCTCCCTCCCTCTCCCTCTTTTAGTTCCCCCTCTCCTGCTCCATCTTCCTCTCTCTCGCTCTCCATCTTTCGCCCTCTCCCCCTCTCTTTCTCCCTCTCTCTCCCTTTTTAAGTTCCCCCTCTCCTGCTCCATCTTCCTCCCTCTCCCGGTTACCCCTCTCTCTTTCTCTGGCCAGAGGACGTCTTAGAATCAACATCGTAAGAGAAAAAGAAAGCTACAAGAATGGTTGGTTACATCATCCTCGTGTGGAAATGTGCCTCTTGCTAAACTAAGGTGACAAGGTCCGGTGGCTTTTCATCATGGAGTTGAAACAGTCAAAGTAGCTGTGGTAATCATCATCAGTACAGTGGTTGTTCTCCTCTCTTGTCAAATAGAACATTACCGGGAACACATTTCAAGAGCTCAACGCAGGCCTAGACTGAATTTAAAATGGAGGCAGCTCCCTGAGAACACTATGGAAGGCATTTGGGAGTGTGTGAGTCCGTGTGTGTTTTCACTTACCTCATTGCCATACATCATAAGGTGGTGTGTAGCGATCAGAGCTTTGAAGACCACCACCCAGCTGCTATTGGCTGTCCTCTCAAATAGTGTGTCAGCCAGCTGGGGGACCGACACGTTCATCTCACTGGTGCAGTGGATCAGGTCTGGAGGAGACAGAGTTAGAGAGACAGAGTTAGAGAGAGAGACAGACGACGTGGTGAGATCAGGGCTGGAGGAGACAGAGTTAGAGAGACAGAGTTAGAGAGAGAGAGACAGACAGACAGAGACAGGACAGACAGGACAGACGGACAGACAGGCGTGGTGAGATCAGGGCCTGTATAGATGGGGAAATCAAAGACAAGGAACGCACTCTCAGGTACACTCACAGTGGTGTGACAGTGGAACTGCATGCAAGTTCAATATGAAGGACAAACAGGGTCATTTCAGGAAGAGGAACACACACACACACACACACACACACACACACACACACGGGGCTGCGAGTCCAGAGACAAACACATAGTCTAGACTCGAGTGTCGACCTCCAGTCTAGACGAGTACTAACTGTGCTATAGGTGGTAAAAGTGACTCTGGATGACAACATAATGATGTTTGTTTCCAACATTCGAGCGGTTTTCCTTTCCTTGCTGTGATACTAATGAGTAGCACCATACTGGTTTGGTCCCAGGCCTATAAAAACAACATCCTGTTCCACATCTGCTGTTCTATTCAGACGATTCTATTGACATTATGTTTATATATTCATATGCACCAAAACAACAACTTTCACAGCCACTAGGGCTGTCCCCGACTAAAAAAAACACATATTGGTCAACCAAGAGCCATCTGTCATTTACAAAAGCCTGTATTTTCCCATAGATAGGATGTCTCCATGTCTTTTAATCAACTATATTCAACTATAGCTTGTCTGATACTTTAAGCACACTGTTTGATTCAATAATGGAGACAAATGATTAGAGGGAATCTGACCAGCAATTGATTTGATTGTGCCGGGATCAGACAACCAGTGACCGTGTGACAAGCACCCGCCTTCTCTCTCCTCCCTGATGTAGTGACCCGCCTTCTCTATCCTCCCTGATGTAGTGACCCGCCTTCTCTATCCTCCCTGATGTAGTGACCCGCCTTCTCTGTCCTCCCTGATGTAGTGACCAGGGTTCATCTCTCCTCCCTGATGTAGTGACCAGGGTTCATCTATCCACCCTGATGTAGTGACCCGGGTTCATCTATCCACCCTGATGTAGTGACCCGCCTTCTCTATCCTCCCTGATGTAGTGACCCGCCTTCTCTATCCGCCCTGATGTAGTGACCCGCCTTCTCTATCCGCCCTGATGTAGTGACCAGGGTTCATCTCTCCTCCCTGATGTAGTGACCAGGGTTCATCTCTCCTCCCTGATGTAGTGACCAGGGTTCATCTCTCCTCCCTGATGTAGTGACCAGGGTTCATCTCTCCTCCCTGATGTAGTGACCAGGGTTCATCTCTCCTCCCTGATGTAGTGACCAGGGTTCATCTGTCCTCCCTGATGTAGTGACCAGGGTTCATCTCTCCTCCCTGATGTAGTGACCAGGGTTCATCTCTCCTCCCTGATGTAGTGACCAGGGTTCATCTCTCCTCCCTGATGTAGTGACCCGGGTTCATCTCTCCTCCCTGATGTAGTGACCCGGGTTCATCTCTCCTCCCTGATGTAGTGACCCGGGTTCATCTCTCCTCCCTGATGTAGTGACCAGGGTTCATCTCTCCTCCCTGATGTAGTGACCAGGGTTCATCTCTCCTCCCTGATGTAGTGACCAGGGTTCACCTCTCCTCCCTGATGTAGTGACCAGGGTTCATCTCTCCTCCCTGATGTAGTGACCCGGGTTCATCTCTCCTCCCTGATGTAGTGACCCGGGTTCATCTCTCCTCCCTGATGTAGTGACCCGGGTTCATCTCTCCTCCCTGATGTAGTGACCCGCCTTCTCTATCCTCCCTGATGTAGTGACCCGCCTTCTCTATCCTCCCTGATGTAGTGACTAGGGTTCACCTGTCCTCCCTGATGTAGTGACCAGGGTTCACCTGTCCTCCCTGATGTAGTGACCAGGGTTCACCTGTCCTCCCTGATGTAGTGACCAGGGTTCATCTGTCCATATTGCTGAAGCTGCAACATAATTACAGCCATTTCTGAAC
>NC_060193.1:10460570-10580570 GCF_021184085.1 Oncorhynchus gorbuscha
TCATGGTACAATTCTGGGAGATTTTACAAAGATATTTTAGAACACGGAGGGATTCCAGAACTCCAGAGACATTCTAGAACACCAGACAGACTCAGTGAGAGATGGACAATGAACGATAAAAAGGGCATGAGCGGTGATCTCATCTGTCCTTCTCAGAGTTGACAGACAGCTGCTCTGTGTTCTAATGTGTGTGTTCCAATGCACACAGAACCATTGTTCCAGTCAGCAGGGCTGGCATGACCTTTGCCCTCTGGGTTGCACTGGTCAGTCCCCGTAATGAGGAGCTCCTGGTACCGGCCTGAGCTTAGGGCTCTTACCTCATCAACCAACACACACACAGCTAGGAGAGGGATGGGACTGTGGTGGGGTGAGAGAGACTAAACAAACAACAACTGGACAGGAAGAATAGTTAGGCCTGTCAATGGACATGACATTATACGTCCTGTATAATGTATACGCCCAGTCAATCCAGAAGACCAGGCCCGTTTAAGACCATTGAGAGATGCAGCCCTGGAGATAACTGAGATAACTGCACACTGTAGGTCACAGCCACAACGTAGCTAGTCTGACCTGACTAGGACGTGAGCAGGTGGAACAGAGGGAGAGAGGGAGGGGGAACAGAGGGAGAGAGGGAACAGAGGGCTGCCAGCTGTAAGATGTGAGCAGGTGGAAAGAGAGAGCACTAGGTGCCAGGTGGGCCAGCCAGACAGGGGAAGACAAACTACATCTGGCCCAGCTGCCAGCTGCCAGCCGGCTCTCCTCGCCTCCCCCTCCTCACCTTACACCCGCCTCCCTCCTCCACCTTGCATATCTATAAAAAAGGCTAATCTGCGATATGATCTGTACAACAACAACAACCCACAACACAGATGCGTGTACACAACCTAAAGATGGAGGAGGGGAGACTGAAGAGGAACACCTTGTATATCCTCTAATCCTCTGCTGCCTGCCTGACACACACACGGAGGGTTTACCAAAGAGACTTCCTCTGCATGAACAGCGAGAGAAGGGGGAGAGGGGGGGGGGGATGGCAGAAGGTGTATAAATAGCTATATATAAAGAGTAGACAGTTACATCGGTTTTTTTCCTTCTCCCTTTGTCTCCTCCATGACACTCAGTCTTTCCCCGTTTCAGGTGACAGTCTCTGTTCTCATGGTGACCAAGGCCGGATCGGGATCTGAGTTTAGAACCACGTCGAAGGGGATTCTACAATTCCTCCACATCACAATGGGAAAGATTCCTTTAGTTCCAAAATCAAAAGTCGCACCTCCAGACAGGCTCTAGTCAAATGATTTGCTTAAGGTGCATCCTCTATTTTCAGTTCTGATATATCAACAGGAAGTGTGTGTGTGTGTGTGTGTGTGTGTGTGTGTGTGTGTGTGTGTGTGTGTGTGTGTGTGTGTGTGTGTGTGTGTGTGTGTGTGTGTGTGTGTGTGTGTGTGTGTGTGTGTGTGTGTGTGTGTACACCCATACAGGAAACTAGAGCCTGGACCTACTGAGAAAGAAGCCAAACCATCCTGAACTGCAGCCACTACGGTTCTGTGCTGCCTTCCTAACAATCCAACTGAATCAAGTGCATTCAAATCTAATGACGCCTACGATGTGAATAAAGCCGCTTGACTTTAGGCCAAACCAAGAGAAACCACGCCTGATCTAGGATCAGTTTTCCATTTTAGATCATAGTCAATAGGGTTATCGGAGGGGGCCCCGTAGCTGTCAGCACTACAACTCTGATGCTTAGTGAATATGGGCTCAGCCACCCAGGTTCCTGGCTCACTCTTGGTCGGTAGATCTCGCTCTCAAATTCCTCCCCTCTTTAGACTACGGTAGAGTACAGTAGTAGTCTGTCTTCCATTCTCTCCCTGTGGAGATTCTTACTAGCTGGCCTTGTTGACTCGTTCTCCCCCTTCAGACAACTATCTGTCGTCTGTTCCATGGTGGTGTGAATGCAGCTGAGTGAGACAGAGAGAGAACCAGGGGAGGGAAGGTATGTACATAACAAGCCGACAGACATGTCCAAAGGACCCAGCCAGCCAGGCTAAAAATACCCTGTCGAGGACAGGAGCGCTAAAATGTTCCACACACAGAGTTCGCACAAACACGCACACCTTTTAGTCGGAGTCCACTACACATACTCTTGCAAAGACATGCACACACTTGACTCGACTACAGAGCACTATACTTTTTCCAAACTACTGGAAAGCGTTTTTCCACCGTCTCAAGGGTCCAGCACTAGGCTGCTCATTAAAAGCTGGCTCCACGGCAAGACCAACTGTCAGCTGGCTTACAGGCAGGTTACGGTGAGGACGGTGGGGACTCTGACAGGCAGGTTACGGTGGGGACGGTGAGGACTCGACAGGCAGGTTACGGTGGGGACGGTGAGGACTCGACAGGCAGGTTACGGTGGGGACGGTGAGGACTCGACAGGCAGGTTACGGTGGGGACGGTGAGGACTCGACAGGCAGGTTACGGTGGGGACGGTGAGGACTCGACAGGCAGGTTACGGTGGGGACGGTGAGGACTCGACAGACAGATTTTCTTTGCAATGAATCACAATAGCAATTGTTCACGTATTATAGCCATTAGTAATAGGCTCCATGGGAACCAATGTTACCCTCTTCTGTCCTGTAACAAAGTGCCGCAATAGCCACACACACACACACACACACACAACCCGTTTCCTTTACGGATGATAATCTGTATCATCGACATCGAGCTAGCCTGTAGCTGTGTCCAAAACAGCCCTCTATTTCATTTATAGTCCACTACAAAGAAAAGTAAGGAAAGGATACCTAGTCAGTTGTCTAACTGAATGCCTACACCTGAAATGTGGTCTTCCACATTTAACCCAACCGCTCTGAAGTGCAATATACAAGGACTATGGTGTCATTTGGGACAGTCTCAAGGTTTGAGAAGGGCTGTTCTGGCAGCATATTTTAGAAATGGCTTTTTTTTATTAATAACCTCTTGGTGCTAGGGGGCAGTATTTTCATTTTTGGGGAAAAAAACATTCCCGTTTTAAAACGGGATATTTTGTCAGGAAAATATGCATATAATTGACAGCTATGGATAGAAAACACTAATGTTTCCAAAACTGTAAAGATATTGTCTGAGTATAACAGAACTGATGTTGCAGGCGAAAGCCTGAGAAAAATCCAATCGGAAAGTGCCCCAGGTTTTGAAAGCGCTGCGTTCCAATGACTCCCTATTCAGCTGTGAATGTACCATCAACGAGCTTATGCTTTCTACGTATTCCCCAAGGTGTCTACAGCATTGTGACATAGTTTTACGCATTTCTGTTGAAGAATAGCCGTAGGCGGCCATATTGCGTAAGTGGTCACATGGTGGCTCCGAGAGAGGTTCTCGCGTAAAATACAGAGGTAGCCATTACTCCAATCGGGCCTCCTGAAAAACGAATTGTCCCGACGGATATATTATCGAATAGATATTAGAAGAACACCTTGAGGATTGATTAAAAACAATGTTTGCCATGTTTCTGTCGATATTATGGAGCTAATTTGGAATATTTTTCGGCATTGTGGTGACCGCAATTTCCGGGCGATTTCTCAGCCAAAACGTGAAGAACAAACGGAGCTATTTCGCCTACAAAAATAATCTTTTGGGAATTTTTTTTAAACTTTGGCTGTCTACCTGGGAGTCTCGTGAGTGAAAACATCCGAAGTTCAAAGATAAACGATTTAATTAGATTGCTTTTCTGATTTCCGTGACAAGGTTGCCTGCTGCTAGCAAGGCATAATGCTATGCTATGATAAACTTACACAAATGCTTGTCTAGCTTTGGCTGTAAAGCATATTTTGAAAATCTGAGATGACAGGGTGATTAACAAAAGGCTAAGCTGTGTTCCAATATATTTCACTTGTGATTTTCATGAATAGGAATATTTTCTAGGAAGATTTATGACCGTTGCGTTATGCTAATTCGTGTCAGGCGATGATTACGCTCCCAGATCCGGGTTTGAGAGTCACAAGAAGTTTTAAAGAGTCACTTCGCGATGTTAATCTTAAATTAGAGTGTGGACATTCTGAAATGCAAACAGTATGTGAGAGGTAGGGCTAGACTTTACTCAAGCGATGACCTAGGCTACAGTGGGCAAACACAGAAATATTATTTACCCATTGTGGAGCGTCTAAGGTGAATTGCCCTCTCATTTGGGATGTTCCACTGAATTAGCCCTATGAACGAGTCAAACCCCTAACTCAGAAGGGGCAGAATTAGGCTGAATTAAAACTAACCGCTGTTTTAACCAACCGGTGGCTCTGTTCTGTGACTCTTGGCCACCATGACAACGGCACGAAAGTATTAGGAACGGATTGGGTTTAAATGTCACAACTTCCACAAAATAACCATGACAACTTGGCCTCATGCCAGGCAAGGCTGTGTAGGCAGAGTGGCAGACAAAGACACCGGACAAATTGGTTGATAGCGTCAAAGCAACTATCTCCCTTACAACATGCAAATAGCTGAGCAATTAATCTCCCCTATCAGAGGGGTATACGACAAAGATGGATCAATGTGTTACCCAGCTAACTGAAAAGCAACCAGAAACAACTATTGATTTTCTGGTTAGTTTTTATTTTTTTAAAGCTAAACTTATGTGTTTTAGTTTTTTAAATCAATTACACCACGTCCAATTCAAGCTCATCTTAGGAAAAAAAATTACAAAATAATATTTAGGCGTTAGCTGCTTTGTAGTACACCCAGACCCTGCTTTGTAGTACACCCAGACCCTGCTTTGTAATACACCCATCAGGTATGACCTTTGACCAATGGGAGTGCACAGTAGGCCAACATCTCGGCATGTTTGCTGCTATATTAGGCTACTTCCTGTTTATTTTAGGCATATTTGTTTAACTGGACCCACATCCGCTGTGTTTTCCCCTTCAGCAACAGCAAGGATACGTCATCTCTGCAACCAGAACCACCTTTCCTGCTAGTTGATTTAACATAAAAGTTCAGATCCGTCCTGATAGACCAGCCTAGACCAGCCTAAATAAAGCCTGAGACATCACACAGTAAGTCATCAGTTATAACCAATGGTGTACAGATACAATCAAAAGTTTAGACAACTACTCATTCAAGGATTTTTCTGTATCTTCACTATTTTCTACATTGTAGAATAATAGTTAAGAATCAAAAGTATGAAATAACACATATGGAATCATGTAGTTAAAAAAATAAAAAAAGTTCAATCAAAATATGTTTTATATTTGAGATTCATCAAAGTAGCCACCCAATTCCCTGATGACAGCTCTGCACACTCTTGGCATTCTCTCAACCAGCTTCATGAGGAATGCTTTACCAACAGTCTTGAAGGAGTTCCCACATATGCTGAGCACTTGTTTGCTGCATTTCCTTCACTCTGCAGTCCAACTCATGCCAAAACATCTCAATTAGGTTGAGGTTGGGTGATTGTGGAGGCCAGGTCATCTGATGCAGCACTCCATCACTCTCCTTCTTGGTCAAATAGCTCTTACACAGCCTGAAGGTGTGTTGGGTCATTGTCCTGTTGCAAAACAAATGATAGTTCCACTAAGCACAAACCACATGGGATGGCGTATCGCTGCAGAATTCTGTGGTAACCACACTGGTTAAATGTGCCTTGATGTCTAAATAAATCACAGACAGTGTCACCAGCAAAACACCATCCCACCTCCTCCTCCATGCTTCACGGTGGGAACCACACATGCAGAGATCATCTGTTCACCTACTCTGTGTCTCACAAAGACACGGTGGATGGAACCAAAAATTTAAAAATTGGAATCCTGAGACCAAAAGGACAGAGTTCCACCGGTCTAATGTCCATTGCTCGTGTTTGGCAGAAGCAAGTCTCTTCTTTGTCCTTTAGTAGTGTTTTCTTTGCAACAATTTGACCATGAAGGCCTGATTCATGCAGTCTCCTCTGAACAGTAGATGTTGAGATGTGTTTTACTTGAAATGTGTGAAGCATTTACTTGGCCTGCAATTTCTGAGGCAGGTAACTAATGATCGTATCCTCTGCAGCAGAGGCAACTCTGGATTTTCCATTCCTGTGGCGGTCCTCATGAGACAGTTTCATCATAGCGATTGATATTTTTTGCGACTGCACTTGAAACGTTAAATTCTTGAAATCTTCCGGATTGACTGACCTTCATGTCTTAAAGTAATGATGGACTGTTGTTTGTCTTTGCTTATTTGAGCTGTTCTTGCCATAATATGGACTTCTTATCCATTAATCTACATAGGCGTACAGAGGTCCATTATCAGCTACCATCAGTCCTGTGTTCCAATGGCACGTTGTGTTAGCTAATCCAAGTTTATCATTTTAAAAGGATAATTGATCATTAGAAACCCCTTTTGCAATTGTTTGCACAGCTGAAAATTGTTGTTCTAATTAAAGAAGCAATAAAACTGGCCTTCTTTAGACTAGTTGAGTATCTGAAGCGTCAGCATGTGTGGGTTCGATTACAGGCTCAAAATGGCCAGAAACAAAGAACTTTCTTCTGAAACTCAGTCTGTTCTTGTTCTGAGAAATGATGGCTATTCCATGTGAGAAATTGACAAAAAAACTGAAGATCTCGTACACCGCTGTGTACTACTCCCTTCACAGAACAGAGCAAACTGACTAACCAGAATAAAGAGGAGTGGGAGGCCACGGTGCACAACTGAGCAAGAGGAGAAGTGTATTAGAGTGTCTAGTTTGAGAAACAGAACCCTCACAGGTCCTCATTACCAATTGTTATGAATACTTGAAACCGGTCTTAATTAAAAAATACATTTAAAAAATAAAAATCGGCCATGCCAATTAAATCGGTCGACCTCTATTAACCATGTCCACAGTGTATTTCTGATCAATTTGATGTTATTTTAAAATGCACAAAAAAGTGCTTTTTTTTTTTTAACAAGGACATTTCTAAGTGACCTCAAACTTCTGAACGGTAGTGTGTGTGTGTATATATATATAGTCTATAACCATGACAACAGATAAGCCTACTTAAAATGGAGGGAATCAGCGTCATCTCTTAAAGTCTAACCACGAGTAATTGAGGGGGACAGTCCCAATCATAAGACTAATTGGCTTCAAAACACCATTTATTTTCTCCAACGATGCGTGAATGTCAGCCTGGGCTGATAGGGGCTGCTGCCTGCTGCAGTGTGGGGCTGATACCGTGATATGGACACCAGCTATTGGTACTAACTAATAAGCATTATAACAGTTCCAAATAGATATCCATTGTCTCGTGTATAGCCGTTGCCGAGTAGCTTGGCACTGGGGACACCAATGATGATACACCTTTCAGTGATTCCTCACAAAACCAGGGCAACACCAAACAAAATAGTATGATTTGGGAGATTTTCACTAAATGTAACCCATAGAATAATTATTTAGAGGCAGGATTGTTAACACACATGACATTTATATCTAAAAGCATAATTGAGAAATAATTTATCAAAGATGGCATATTTATGACATGTTGGCCTTAGCCAGGCCTCCTTTAGGACTAAATAATGTTTTATCTGTCACAACACCATAATGAACTGCTAAGCATTGTAACAGCTGAGTAGTGTAGGGACAGCAGTTACGATACAACCCTAGTCATGACAACACCATAATGAACTGCTAAGCATTGAGTAGTGTAGAGACAGCCTACAAGTCATGACAACACCATAATGAACTGCTAAGCATTGTAACAGCTGAGTAGTGTAGAGACAGCAGTTACGATACAACCCTAGTCATGACAACACCATAATGAACTGCTAAGCATTGTAACAGCTGAGTAGTGTAGAGACAGCAGTTACGATACAACCCTAGTCATGACAACACCATAATGAACTGCTAAGCATTGTAACAGCTGAGTAGTGTAGAGACAGCAGTTACGATACAACCCTAGTCATGACAACACCATAATGAACTGCTAAGCATTGTAACAGCTGAGTAGTGTAGGGACAGCAGTTACGATACAACCCTAGTCATGACAACACCATAATGAACTGCTAAGCATTGTAACAGCTGAGTAGTGTAGAGACAGCAGTTACGATACAACCCTAGTCATGACAACACCATAATGAACTGCTAAGCATTGTAACAGCTGAGTAGTGTAGAGACAGCAGTTACGATACAACCCTAGTCATGACAACACCATAATGAACATTGCATTGTAACAGCTGAGTAGTGTAGAGACAGCAGTTATGATACAACCCTAGTCATGACAACACCATAATGAACGTTGCATTGTAACAGGTGAGTAGTGTAGAGACAGCAGTTACGATACAACCCTAGTCATGACAACACCATAATGAGCATTGCATTGTAACAGCTGAGTAGTGTAGAGACAGCAGTTACGATACAACCCTAGTCATAACAACAACACCATAATGAACATTGCATTGTAACAGCTGAGTAGTGTAGAGACAGCAGTTATGATACAACCCTAGTCATGACAACACCATAATGAACATTGCATTGTAACAGCTGAGTAGTGTAGAGACAGCAGTTATGATACAACCCTAGTCATGACAACACCATAATGAACATTGCATTGTAACAGCTGAGTAGTGTAGAGACAGCAGTTATGATACAACCCTAGTCATAACAACACCATAATGAACATTGCATTGTAACAGCTGCAGAGCCGATGTATTTTCCTGTTTCACGTATCGTCTCCGATCTAGTCTTGGCTCATTATCTCCATCAGACAGGGACACATGAACTGAAGACTTTCATCAACACCGCTTCCTCAAATGCCCTTCAGTTCCGTCACATAGACAGTAACCAACAATGGCCACTGGAAAATAAATAGGCATCAAGTTCACATGTCAATTTTTTTTTTTTTATCCAGCAGAACATGTTGGGGGGGGGGGGGGGAGTTTCTTTGCAGCCAAAACGCCATACACATGTCACGGGAATTCCATCGGTGAAAATAAGAGGGTACAAAAATAATAGTATGATACAGCCGTGACCAGGAACGGCAGCATGGGTAAGTAAAGGCACAATGACGTCAGCCAGCTGGACCTTGGAAAGCACTGCTCATCATCACCTTATTAATAAATGAATAACCAGTATCCACTGTCCAGATAGAGACCGGGGGGGAACGCAACATCCACAGAAAGTCACTGATAATGTCTGCTAGGCTACTGTCTACTATGTCATTATAGCTAAGGAAGTGACTACAGTGTGATGGAATTCAACACAGTAGCGAAATAGCTACAGTACCGGTATGTTTGGTTTTGATCTAAGCACACAGACTCATCCCAAGATGTACTCTTAAGGAGCCACCATTACCCCTTAGGGAGCCACCATTACCCCTTAGGAGTACCCCTTGGGGAGCCACCATTACCCCTTGGGGAGCCACCATTACCCCCTAGGGGAGCCACCATTACCCCCTTGGGGAGCCACCATTACCCCTTGGGGAGCCACCATTACCCCTTGGGGAGCCACCATTACCCCTTGGGGAGCCACCATTACCCCTTGGGGAGCCACCATTACCCCTTGGGGAGCCACCATTACCCCTTGGGGAGCCACCATTACCCCTTGGGGAGCCACCATTACCCCTTGGGGAGCCACCATTACCCCTTGGGGTGCAAGGACTCCATCTAAATGTGAATCGATTCTCAACTGCAATTCGGTTCTAGAAACATAAAGCCCTGCACTTTCATATCACATTAAAATAATTTCACAAATGCTAAATATACACGTACTATAAGACCGTTTTAACCTGCATCATCACAGTTGCAGCCAACAGGATTTCTCAGTGACAACACATTTCTGACGGCCTTCTGTTAAACACAACCTTAATTCCGTTACACACCAGTGTTTGGAGCATGCTAGATATCTAATTAACACAGGTGGTCCCTCAGTCTTCTGTCAACAACGCGCTGTAACATGGAGACATGGCAGTGTGGGAACTCCCTCACGACGCCAGGACAGCGGAGTCAATCACCACCTTCCGGAGACACCTGAAACCCCACCTCTTTAAGGAATACCTAGGATAGGATAAGTAATCCCTCTCACCCCCCCCCTTTAAGATTTAGATGCACTATTGTAAAGTGACTGTTCCACTGGATGTCATAAGGTGAATGCACCAATTTGTAAGTCGCTCTGGATAAGAGCGGCGGCTAAATGACTTAAATGTAATGTAAATGTAACACTAACTCTATAAAAAGACGTGTATCAATGTAACCTTTTGGTGCTTCAAAACCATACCGCCAAGCGTCAGGGCTCTTAACAAAACTCCCCTCATACAGAAGACGCCTACTTCCAATGACTCTTATGTGTAATGTAATGGAACTGAGAGTCATGATCCAGGGCTAACACTCAGACTGACAGCAGACAGACAAGAAACATGAGGATTGACAGTAGACAGGCAGGCGTCCACCCCCACCCACATATATATACTCACAATCAAGGTGTTTCTTCTTGGGTCCGCTGACTTCGTGCGTCGTGGCCTTGCACACGGCTTTACTGATAGCAGACCCGGTCATGCTGTGCTGTGCCGCTGCGAAGCGATCCGTTATAGACTGTCCTGACATTGTGTTTCACCGTTTCGCTACAAAACCCCACTATGATTAGTTAGATGATAAACACACACACAGTGTCAAACGATTGGATATTAGCTGACGTGCGTAACACCAGTGATGGCAAGGTGGTGTCGGGCCACGGGAATCGGTCCCGTTAAAAAGAAGTGGTATGACGTCCTAGTCCAGTATCGCTGAAAGATCTCCGAATAATTTTAGTTTTTTTTGTTGTTGTTTGTTGCAACCTAAAAAATATTTTTAAAATCCGGACACACAATATTTTATTATGTCTTGAATAAGCAAATCAATTAACAACTAACTAGTTAACGTTAGCTATCATTAACAAGGTATTCTGTATTGTAACAAACAAAACACAACAACAACAACAAAAAGGTTGACATCTAAACAAGTAAACTAACTTTGTGTTAGCTAATATTTCCGTTTCTGCACTCGAACCACGAATGAGTCCCACTATGCAATTTGTAAACAGAAATGTCAGCTCGCTGGCTACATATAAACATCTCTGGCTATCTGGATACCTACGGGTCAATTTAACAAGACCACCGGCGAGACAACCCTGAATTATGATCACAGATGTTAAGCCAAACTATCTAAAACAGTTAGTTACAACTCAAATAAAATCCCTCTTCTTCAGAATTCAACTTCCACTGAGGTTTTGTGTGTTTAGGTTACCTCGAAAAGACCGGTCCCTTTTTGGGGGTTTCGAGTGAAACATAACGAAAAAAATAGGCAAACGTAAAACTATCAAACTTTTCCCAACTTGTCTTGAGCTTCAGACTAGATGTAGACGGAGAGAAGACAGCAGCCAGTTGACCGGCCTTCCTGCTATAACACAACACCCTCTAAATACCTAGTGTCGTCCTGTCTCAACCCTGCTTCCTCCGAGTCCGGTACTAGGAGAGGAACACCTGAATTTAACCTATTTGGTCCGATACATCCATGAAATTGGCTACAACAACAACTAAAAAAAAAAAACACCCGTCAGAAACCACTGAACCTTGACATCCAACTCATATCGTCGTGTTTTGTATTATTCACGTCTTGTTGAATATGTAGGGATATGTAAAGGGCTTGGCTCCACTTGCTGCCTGCCTGCTACCGCCGACAAAATGGCAGCGTAGGAATCAGCTGATCTGAGAAAGAGTTGATTGGATGGGACCTTGGACCGTGTCGGAAATTTAAGGTAGAAATGTGACGACGGTCATGGCACCTCTAAGACTAATAGAGAAATAAACGTTGTTTCATTTGTTTAAATAAAAGCAAAACTCCACAGCCATTTACAATGTTTTTATTCATTGAATAAATTGTTATTCAAGCTCTCATTTATCCACTGTATATGTGATTTTAACCATGTAATAGTTACACATTTAAGGTCGTATTAAATTATTTCTCAAACTCGGTGTCCTTGATTGACTCTCGGGCTCCGAGTATGGAACATTGTGTGCCTGAAAATCCTGAGAAGGACAATGATGTGCATTATTATTAGCATGCCTGCCTTCTATCTGTGCGACGTGCGCACAAAATATATGACAACGCTCAAGGTAATTTCCCCCGGTGGTATTTCACAGTGGATGCAATAAATTAGGCGATAGCCTCTAATAGATGTTTTCCTATAATGAAACCCATTCGGCTCCTGCCATAGGCTACTTCACTACTGAAGGCATATGTCTATTTATACTGTATGATGGTGATCATTCATATAGAGTCACTGTTTATTTTTGCCTGACTGAATATCAGGAGATGTAGGAATACTGAATATAGGTCTTATAGAGTAGTATATCGTCGTTATTACTTATAGACTGCCTACAACGTATGCTATAGCAGAGGCTTAACCATATAGTTTATGGGCTTATATGAGATGTTTTCCCTTCCCTTATCAGACCACCTCTTACTTTTACAAAGCCCTGGTTAAGAGTTCAAAGTCCTGATGATGATGATGATGATGATGAGATAGAAACCATGGTTTCAGAATGAACCTCAAAGCATTTGCTCGCCCCCCCCCCCCCCCCACACACACACACACACAGCGTTTGACCTGGATTTCATAGACTAATCTAATGTAGGGCTGTGTTCAAAAGTACACATTGGAAAGTGTCTCTGTGTCAGGTACATTCCAGACAAATATCGATCATTCTGCAGATCTAGGATCAACATTGTAAGGTGGAGGAGAGGGGTGGGGGGGGGGGTGTAACACAGCATTGAGGTGTGTAGCAGATAAATCATTTTCCAGGAAGTGCATGTATGAGAAGCGAAGAGCCACATTCTATCTTTGTAGTGAGAGGAAGTGGTCAGGAGGGGTGGTGCAAAGCAACGGTTTTCTTCTGAGTAAAACAATTTTACGTGCACACTCACACTCACACGTTAGTCCTCATACACATGAATTAATGATGATATTCATTTTCATTTCAAAACAACACACGTGGTTCATTGTTTCCAGTCCCGTGTGGCCCAGCTGGTAGAACACGGTGTTTGCAACACCGGGGTTGTGGGTTTGATTCTCAAGGGAGACAATACATATATATATATATGAAAATATATTCACTCAGTTGCTCTGGATAAGAGTGTCTGCTGAACTCTCCAAAAAAACATTGAATATTTGTATTTATTAGTCATAAAATAAGGTACTGGTAATTACAAACATGTATTTTATAACTCACCTGAATAATAAATATACTGAACAAAAATATACACGTGAAGTGTTGGTCCAGAGTTTCATGAGCTGAAATAAATTAAATGTTCCATGTGCACAAATTTGTTACATTCCTGTTAGTGAGCATTTCTCATTTGCCAAGATATTCTATCCACCTGACTCACAGGTGTGGCATAACAAGAAGGGGATTAAAGAGCATGATAATAACACAGGTGCACCTTGTGCTGGGGAGAATAAAAGGCCACTAAAATATGCAGTTTTGTATATGCACAATGCCAAAGATTTCGCAGATTCTGAGAGAATGTGCAATTGGCATGCAAGAATGTCCACCAGAGCTGTTGCCAGAGAATTCAATGTTAATTTATCTAACATAAGCGGCCTCCAACTTCGTTTTAGAGAATTTGGCAGCACATCCATCCGGCCTCGCAACCGCACACCATGTGTAACCACGCCAGCCCAGGACCTCCACATCCGGCCTCTTCACCTGCGAGATCGTCTGAGTCCAGCCACCTGGACAGCTGATGAAACTGAAGAGTATTTTTGTCTGTAATGAAGACCTTTTGTGGGGAGAAACACATTCTGATTGGCTGGGCCTGGCTCAAAGTGGGTCATGTGAAATACATAGATTAGGACCTAATTTATTTATTTCAATTGACTGATTTCTTTATATGAACTGTAACTCAGTTAAATCGTTAAAATTGTTGCATGTTTGTGTTTATATTTTTGTTCAGTATACGTTATAGTCATTTATATTCATCCAATAGAAAAATGTATCAAACAAATGTCAAATGTTCTTTCCTCTTCCTCTTTCAATGTTCCAAAGTTCCATTCTATTTCAAAGTTCCATTCTCCCCGAAACAGTTGAGGACGTCGCCATCTAGCGGCACTAGAGTATAATTATTTCCATGGCAACTAGATGTGAACCAGTAGCCCATGGCAACAAGCAGTAGCAGCAGCAGTCAGCTTTAGTCCTATTCAACTGAAATGAGTCTTCTTAGGTAGCTGTCTCTTACGACTGATTAGCGCAATTATGTTTCTCTGTTATATGTCAACAATATTAACATAATGACACTTGATTATGGCCAATTTGTAAGTCGCTCTGGATAAGAGCGTCTGCTAAATGACTTAAATGTAAATGTAAATGTTGATTGATTGATACGCTATTGAAGAGAATCTGACATATTAACACTTTTAATTTCTCCATTAAGTATATATTTAATTGAAGTGTCAAAAGCAGTCTGTGATGCCATTTGGTATAGACAGGTAGAACAGTGATTGGTATAGGCAGGTAGAACAGTGATTGGTATAGGCAGGTAGAACAGTGATTGGTATAGGCAGGTAGAACAGTGATTGGTATAGGCAGGTAGAACAGTGATTGGTATAGGCAGGTAGAACAGTGATTGGTATAGGCAGGTAGAACAGTGATTGGTATAGGCAGGTAGAACCGTGTTTGGTATAGGCAGGTAGAACAGTGTTTGGTATAGGCAGGTAGAACAGTGATTGGTATAGGCAGGTAGAACAGTGATTGGTATAGGCAGGTAGAACCGTGTTTGGTATAGGCAGGTAGAACAGTGATTGGTATAGGCAGGTAGAACAGTGATTGGTATAGGCAGGTAGAACAGTGTTTGGTATAGGCAGGTAGAACAGTGTTTGGTATAGGCAGGTAGAACAGTGTTTGGTATAGGCAGGTAGAACAGTGTTTGGTATAGGTAGGTAGAACCGTGTTTGGTATAGGCAGGTAGAACAGTGATTGGTATAGGCAGGTAGAACAGTGATTGGTATAGGCAGGTAGAACAGTGATTGGTATAGACAGGTAGAACAGTGATTGGTATAGGCAGGTAGAACAGTGATTGGTATAGGCAGGTAGAACAGTGATTGGTATAGGCAGGTAGAACAGTGATTGGTATAGGCAGGTAGAACAGTGATTGGTATAGTAATAATAATAATAATAAATAATAATATGCCATTTAGCAGACGCTTTTATCCAAAGCGACTTACAGTCATGTGTGCATACATTGTACGTATGGGTGGTCCCGGGAATCGAACCCACTACCCTGGCGTTACAAGCGCCATGCTCTACCAACTGAGCTACAGAACCAGGTAGAACAGTGATTGGTATAGACAGGTGGAACAGTGATTGGTATAGGTAGGTAGAACAGTGATTGGTATAGGCAGGTAGAACAGTGGTTGGTATAGGTAGGTAGAACAGTGATTGGTATAGGCAGGTAGAACAGTGATTGGTATAGGCAGGTAGAACAGTGATTGGTATAGGCAGGTAGAACAGTGATTGTTATAGGTAGGTAGAACAGTGATTGGTATAGGCAGGTAGAACAGTGATTGGTATAGACAGGTAGAACAGTGTTAGATGTAAAGCTCTAGCGATCATGTCATTTGTGTCAAAGCTTTCTATCGTCTGTTTAACATCGAATCTTTCTATTAGGCTGAAAACATCTAGTCCAATCAGTCCATGATATCTTAACCTCAGACTGCCAACTTTGATTATAACACCACTCATGTGCCCTCATGAATAGGCATAGTCAAGAACCCTCGGGTAGCTTACTTAAGGTTTAAAAATAAATAATAATATGCCATTTAGCAGACGCTTTTATCCAAAGCGACTTACAGTCATGTGTGCATACATTCTATGTATGGGTGGTCCCGGGAAACGAACCCACTACCCTGGCATTTCAAGCGCCATGCTCTACCATCTGAGCTACAGAAGGACCTCAATAGATCTACTCAGGAAGAGGGGCGCTACATATGTAGGATCTTAATTTGACTTATATTGTTACAGAAAAATAATCCTGCAGCAACAGGATTTGAACATTTAGTCCATAATGTTGCTTGATTGGCAGTTGGGCTATTAGCTGTCCAAAAATAGGCTACATGGATAGTGTAATACTGTTAATAGGACCGTGTTTGTGAGGGGTTTTCAAATCATTTATGAAAATCACGAAGCTCATCTGCATTTCCTGTGGTGCAGTTCAATTCTCAGTAAGAAAGGAGTGATCAAATTAAGATCCTACATCTGTAAATGTCACAGAGTGCATTAATGAACCCAACACCAGAGAGAGCCTCAATATGTACTGACAACAAAATACGCTGTGGCTTTTAAATCCCCCCTTCCCCCCAAAAAAGACTGTCAAACTGAAAACTCTATCTCAGGCTCTTAAAACACTTGTTTCCAACTAACACGGTTTCAATACCATTTATAGTTTCTTCACAGAAGCAAAGCCGCACTCCATATTTTCAGTTTTCTTCATGTGTCTAGGAAGGAGGGGCACCAGATGTCACAATGTCCATTTGATTACACCTCACTGGACAGAGCCTCCGACTCAGTATGGACTGTCAGCAGCCGACTCAGGGCCAATCACTATGGACTGTCAGCAGCCGACTCAGGGCCAATCACTATGGACTGTCAGCAGCCGACTCAGGGCCAATCACTATGGACTGTCAGCAGCCGACTCAGACCTATTGCACCACACACATGTAGACACTCACAGATATTCCCATGCCTAGAACCAGGAGTGGGAGGTAGAACTGGGTTGGAATATGTAGTGATCTGTGTCAGAGGGAGTGAGCTGTCGTCGCTGTTATCGAGGAGGGGGGGGGGGTCTATGTTTTTGTAGGATGATCGAGAGAAGGGGGATGGTGAGGGGGGGTGAGAGAGAGAGAGAGAGAAAGAGAGAAAGAGAGAGAGAGAGAGAGAGAGAGAGAGAGAGAGAGGGAGATTTTCTTCAACTTTTTTAGTTGTGGGGAATATTTAGGCTACGATCAAGGAGCACAAAAAAATCTACCCATATCGCACTTAAAAAATCCTAATGGTAATCATAATGCTTGATTAGACTATATTTTTGACTTTCCACCCTGTGTCCCATCCGCACCCCTCTCCCTATAGAGCGTTTTGAAGTATAGGCTATTTAAGAACAGCAGTATACTATTCACAGCTGCTCTTTAACGGTCCGGTCCGCACGCCACTGTCTCCCGCTGTCTAGCCCACCAGCTAATCATTTACATTACATTTAAGTCATTTAGCAGACGCTCTTAACCAGAGCGACTTACCTACCCGTCTCTCAGGACTACTTCTTCTTCTTCGGTGGTGTTTTAGGTCGGACTACAAAGCCCCCCACTACTGGATTCAAAGTCAAACAGAAAGCCATATTTGATGGGGAAAACGTAACTTTCTCCTCACAACTAAAATAGTTGACAAAACAGTTATTGCCTCCAAATAAAACGTACCTCCTTGCCCGTCCAAATAAAATATTGAAATATTGATCATTTATTTGACCGAGAAACAGCGCTCCTCTGTCGGCAGAAAGACGCATCGATCGCAGTTAAAGCCTCCGAGTGAGCGAAACAGCGCCCCTCTGTCTCAGAATCTGAAGACCATGTATCTGATGCTGTCTGGACCAAAAGAGTATGGCATGTCATATTATTTCTGGCCAGACCGCATCAGATACATGGTCTACAGGTTCTGAGACAGAGGGGCGCTGTTTCGCTCACTCGGATGCTTTCTCCAGTGATTTTGTTTCAGCACAGAGGAGGAGGCGAAGAGAGAGGGCCCATTATCGCCCAAATCTGTACAGAATAGGGCAGGTTTTTGCCTACCCTATTGTTACTTTGGCTTTAATACGTGTCACATATCAGTTTGCAAACAACATGCCCCCATTCACATCAACAGGGCTGTAGTGGAGCAGGTTGAGAGCTTCAAGTTCCCTGGTTTCCACATTACCAACAAACTATCATGGTCCAAGCACACAAAGACAGTTGTGAAGAGGAGCACGACAACACCTTTTCCCCCTCAGGAGACTGAAAAGATTTGGCATGGGTCCCCAAATCCTCAAAAAGGTTCTACAGCTGCACCATCGAGAGCATCCCGGTTGCATCACCGCCTGGTATGGCAACTACTCAGCATCTGACCGTAAAGCACTACAGAGGGTAGTGCGTACGACCCAGTACATCACTGGGGCCAAGCTTCCTGCCATCCAGGACCTATATAATAGGCGGAGGCAGAGGAAGCCCTCCCAAAAATTCAAAGACTCCGGCCACCCAAGTCAAACTGTTCTGTCTGCTAAAAAGTGGACGTTGTACTCTTTACAGGTATGGGAGTCAACGGCACAGCCAGAGAGGAGAGAAAGTCGAAACAGAAAGACATAATTACGGATGTTGTGGAGCGGTTTCTGGGATGACTTATCAGCAAAGGAGTTACATGAAAGGCTGTCACAAGCAGACCCCGCCCAAAGATAACGTGAATAAGGGGGCAGTTGAAATCGGAAAGGGGAGTACATGTTGGCGGGTTCTTTGCAGCGGGAATTATATTGAATTCTAAACACGCCATAGCAGAATCAACATAAAGTATTGAGTACTGTGGTATTAGTCATGAACACTTTTCATTAAGACCTGTGGTATTAGTCATGAATACCTTTCATTAAGACCTGTGGTATTAGTCATGAATACCCATCCTTGTGTACATCCACACAATTGTATTGTATTGAATGCACAATTACTCATGCATGTGTGTGTGTGTGTCCTCGTGCGTTCATGCATGTGTGTGTGTGTCCTCGTGCGTTCATGCATGTGTGTGTGTGTCCTCGTGCGTTCATGCATGTGTGTGTGTGTGTGTCCTCGTGCGTTCATGCATGTGTGTGTGCTGAAGAATCATTGGAACAATGTCCTTGTATAATTATAGCAGTGGAATCGTGGTTATTTTTCCTCCTCTAAAGCTGTGAGGATGTAGACTATGGGAGAGAGGGGGTGAGAGAAAGGGAGTTAGAGGTCAGAGAGAGACTCTGGGTTCGAGCCCAGGCTCTGTCGCAGCCGGCCGCGACCGGGAGGTCCATGAGGTGACATACAATTGGCCTAGCGTCGTCCGGGTTAGGGAGGGTTTGGCCGGTAGGGATATCCTTGTCTCACCTCCTGTGGACGAGCGCAGTGCACGCTGACACGGTCGCCAGGTGTACTGTATTTCCTCCGTCACATTGGTGCTACTAACAATGGATACAGTGAATTAGGGGAGAAAAAAGGGGGTAAAGAAAGAGGATAGAAAGGAAGAGAAAGTAGGGAGAGCAGAGAGAGATAGGGGGAGAGGGGGAGAGCAGAGAGAGATAGGGGGAGAGCAGAGAGAGATAGGGGGAGAGGGGGAGAGAGGGGGTGCAGAGAGAGATAGGGGGAGAGGGGGAGAGCAGAGAGAGATAGGGGGAGAGGGGGAGAGAGGGGGGAGCAGAGAGAGATAGGGGGAGAGGGGGAGAGCAGAGAGAGATAGGGGGAGAGGGGGAGAGAGGGGGGAGCAGAGAGAGATAGGGGGAGAGGGGGAGAGAGGGGGGCAGAGAGAGAGGGGGAGAGGGGGAGAGAGGGGGAGCAGAGAGGGGAGAGAGGGGGAGAGTGGGGGGAGCAGAGAGAGAGAGGGAGAGAGCAGAGAGAGAGGGGAGAGAACAGAGAGAGAGGGGGAGAGCAGAGAGAGAGGGGAGAGAACAGAGAGAGAGGGGGAGAGCAGAGAGAGAGGGGAGAGAACAGAGAGAGAGGGGGAGAGCAGAGAGAGAGGGGGAGAGCAGAGAGAGAGGGGGGAGAGAAGAGAGAGCAGAGAGAGATAGGGGGAGAGCAGAGAGAGCAGAGAGAGAGGGGGGGAGCAGAGAGAGAGAGGGGGAGAGCAGAGAGAGAGAGAGCAGAGAGCAGAGAGAGAGAGAGAGGGAGAGCAGAGCAGAGAGAGAGGGGGAGAGCAGCAGAGAGAGAGGGGGGAGAGCAGAGAGAGAGAGGGGGAGAGCAGAGAGAGATAGGGGGAGAGCAGAGAGAGAGGGGGAGAGCAGAGAGAGAGAGGGGGAGAGCAGAGAGAGATAGGGGGAGAGCAGAGAGAGATAGGGGGAGAGCAGAGAGAGATAGGGGGAGAGCAGAGAGAGATAGGGGGAGAGCAGAGAGAGAGGGGAGAGCAGAGAGAGAAGGGGAGAGCAGAGAGAGATAGGGGGAGAACAGAGAGAGAGGGGGAGAGCAGAGAGAGAGGGGGAGAGCAGAGAGAGAGGGGGAGAGCAGAGAGAGAGGGGAGAGAGCAGAGAGAGAGGGGGAGAGAGCAGAGAGAGAGGGGGAGCAGAGAGAGGGGGAGAGAGCAGAGAGAGCAGCGAGAGAGGGGGAGAGCAGAGAGAGAAGGGGGAGCAGAGAGAGAGAGGGGTGAGAGCAGAGAGAGAGAGGGGTGAGAGCAGAGAGAGAGAGGGGTGAGAGCAGGGAGGGAGGGGGAGAGCAGGGAGAGCAGAGAGAGATAGGGGGAGAGCAGAGAGAGAGGGGGAGCAGAGAGAGAAGGGGGAGAGCAGAGAGAGATAGGGGAGAGCAGAGAGAGGGGGAGAGAGCAGAGAGAGAGGGGAGAGAGCAGAGAGAGAGGGGAGAGAGCAGAGAGAGGGGGAGATAGAGGGGGAGCGCAGAGAGAGATAGGGGAGAGCAGAGAGAGAGGGGAGAGAGCAGAGGGAGAGGGGGAGAGAGCGGAGAGAGCAGCGAGAGAGGGGGAGAGCAGAGAGAGAAGGGGGAGCAGAGAGAGAGAGGGGTGAGAGCAGAGAGAGAGGGGTGAGAGCAGAGAGAGATAGGGGGAGAGCAGAGAGAGAGGGAGAGAGCAGAGGGAGAGGGGAGAGCGGAGAGAGCAGCGAGAGAGGGGGAGAGCAGAGAGAGAAGGGGGAGCAGAGAGAGAGAGGGGTGAGAGCAGAGAGAGAGAGGGGTGAGAGCAGAGAGAGAGAGGGGTGAGAGCAGAGAGAGATAGGGGGAGAGCAGAGAGAGAATGGGAAGAGCAGAGAGAGGGGGAGAGCAGAGAGAGGGGGAGAGCAGAGAGAGCAGAGAGAGAGAGAGGGGGAGAGCAGAGAGAGAGGGGGAGAGCAGAGAGAGCAGAGAGAGAGTGAGGGAGAGCAGAGAGAGATAGGGGGAGAGCAGAGAGAGCAGAGAGAGAGGGGGAGAGCAGAGAGAGATAGGGGGAGAGCAGAGAGACAGGGGAGAGCAGAGAGCGATAGGGGGAGAGCAGAGAGAGGGAGGGAGAGCAGAGAGAGAGGGGAGAGAGCAGAGAGAGATAGGGGAGAGCAGAGAGAGATAGGGGAGAGCAGAGAGAGCAGAGAGAGAGAGGGGGAGAGCAGAGAGAGATAGGGGAGAGCAGAGAGAGCAGAGAGAGAGGGGAGAGAGCAGAGAGAGAGGAGGGAGAGCAGAGAGAGAGGGGGAGAGCAGAGAGAGCAGAGAGATAGGGGAGAGCAGAGAGAGCAGAGAGAGAGGGGGAGAGTAGAGAGAGAGGGGAGGGAGCAGAGAGAGAGGGGGCAGGGAGCAGAGAGAGAGGGGGCAGGGAGCAGAGAGAGAGGGGGCAGGGAGCAGAGAGATAGGGGAGAGCAGAGAGAGAGGGGGAGAGCAGAGAGAGAGGGGGAGAGCAGAGAGAGAGGGGGAGAGCAGAGAGAGCAGATAGAGATTGGGGGAGAGCAGAGAGAGAGGGGGAGCAGAGAGAGAAGGGGGGAGCAGAGAGAGAAGGGGGAGATCAGAGAGAAGGGGGAGATCAGAGAGAGAGGGGGAGAGAGCAGAGAGAGAGGGGGAGCAGAGAGAGAGGGGGAGAGAGCAGAGAGAGTAGAGAGAGGGGGAGAGCAGAGAGAGATAGGGGGAGAGTAGAGAGAGATAGGGAGAGCAGAGAGAGAGGGGGAGAGCAGAGAGAGGGGGAGAGCAGAGAGAGCAGAGAGAGAGAGGGGGGAGCAGAGAGAGAGAGGGGGAGAGCAGAGGGAGCAGAGAGAGAGGGGGAGGGAGCAGAGAGAGATAGGGGGAGGGAGCAGAGAGAGATAGGGGGATGGAGTAGAGAGAGATAGGGGGACGGAGTAGAGAGAGATAGTGGGAGGGAGCAGAGAGAGATAGGGGGAGAGCAGAGAGAAAGGGGGGAGAGCAGAGAGAGAGGGGGAGAGCAGAGAGAGAGAGGGAGAGCAGAGAGAGAGGGGGAGCAGAGAGAGAGGGGGAGAGCAGAGAGAGGGGGAGAGCAGAGAGGGGAGAGAGAGAGAGGGGGGAGCAGAGAGAGAGAGGGGGAGAGCAGAGGGAGCAGAGAGAGAGGGGGAGGGAGCAGAGAGAGATAGGGGGAGGGAGCAGAGAGAGATAGGGGGATGGAGTAGAGAGAGATAGGGGGGACGGAGTAGAGAGAGATAGTGGGAGGGAGCAGAGAGAGATAGGGGGAGAGCAGAGAGAAAGGGGGAGAGCAGAGAGAGAGGGGGAGAGCAGAGAGAGAGAGTGGGAGAGCAGAGAGAGAGTGGGAGAGCAGAGAGAGAGTGGGAGAGCAGAGAGAGATAGGGGGAGAGCAGAGAGAGCAAAGAGAGAGGGGGAGAGAGCAGAGAGAGAGGGGGAGAGCAGAGAGAGAGGGGAGAGCAGAGAGAGAGGGGGGAGCAGAGAGAGAGGGGGGAGAGCAGAGAGAGGGGGCAGCAGAGAGAGAGTGGGGAGAGCAGAGAGAGGGGGAGAGCAGAGAGGGAGAGAGCAGAGAGAGCAGAGAGAGATAGAGGGGAGAGCAGAGAGAGCAGAGAGAGGGGGGAGAGCAGAGAGAGCAGAGAGAGAGGGGGAGAGCAGAGAGAGCAGAGAGAGCAGAGAGAGCAGAGAGAGCAGAGAGAGCAGAGAGAGCAGAGAGAGAGGGGGAGAGCAGAGAGAACAGAGAGAGCAGAGAGAGCAGCGAGAGCAGAGAGAGAGGGGGAGAGCAGAGAGAGCAGAGAGAGCAGAGAGAGGGGGAGAGCAGAGAGAACAGAGAGAGCAGAGAGAGCAGAGAGAGAGAGAGGCAGAAAGATAGAATGAGAAAAAGACAGAGGAAGAGAAAGGAGAGACGACGCTTTGGGGACAACACCAGCCAGAACAGCTTCAGTGCACCAATGTACCTTGTCATAGATTCTACAAGTGTCTGGAACTCTATTGGAGGGATGCAACACCGTTCTTCCATGAGAAATTCCATCATTTGGTGTTTAGTTGATGGTGTTGGAAAACGCTGTCTCAGGCACCACTCCTGGATCTTCAACAAGTGTTCAATTGGGTTGAGATCTGGTGACTGAGACACACACACACACACACACAAACACACAAACACAAACCTCTGTAGCATTGCTATAAAAGTGCTATTTGCAATGGACGTTAATTATCTATACAGCATTTAGTTACTCAGGAAGTCCTGTTTAACTATACAACAGTTAGAGACAGACACAGAGAAAGACAGACACGCAGGCAATACAGAGAACACAGAGACAGAGACAGGACAGAGGCAACACAGAGACAGAGACAGAGGCAACACAGAGACAGGACAGAGACAGAGACAGGACAGAGACAGGACAGAGCAACACAGAGACAGAGACAGGACAGAGACAGAGGCAACACAGAGACAGGGCAGAGGCAACACAGAGACAGGACAGAGGCAACACAGAGACAGGACAGAGGCAACACAGAGACAGGACAGAGCAACACAGAGACAGAGACAACACAGAGACAGGACAGAGGCAACAGAGACAGAGACAGGACAGAGCAACACAGAGACAGAGACAACACAGAGACAGAGACAGGACAGAGCAACACAGAGACAGGACAGAGCAACACAGAGACAGAGACAACACAGAGACAGAGACAGGACAGAGCAACACAGAGACTGTCAGGATTTGGCCAGGGTTGTTCCGGTTTTTGGTCACTAGATGCCCTTGGAGGATTACCTTTGTTCTTGTGGAATTCCTTTTGAGGTTGTGGAGTTACATGTTTTCCTGAAGGACTTCACTTTTTACTTCATTAAATACACCGTCTCAAGTACTGCTGTGTCTGCCTCATCTTCTGGGTTCTGCCGACTATTTGTGGCTCAGTTGGTTAAGTGACTGTTTCTCACTCCGGAGACCCGGGTTCGTAACCGGGTCCTGACAGAGACAGGACAGAGGCAACACAGAGACAGGACAGAGCAACACATAGACAGGACAGAGGCAACACAGAGACAGGACAGAGACAGAGGCAACACAGAGACAGGGCAGAGGCAACACAGAGACAGGACAGAGGCAACACAGAGACAGGACAGAGGCAACACAGAGACAGGACAGAGGCAACACAGAGACAGGACAGAGCAACACAGAGACAGGACAGAGCAACACAGAGACAGAGACAGGACAGAGACAGAGGCAACACAGAGACAGGACAGAGGCAACAGAGACAGAGACAGGACAGAGCAACACAGAGAGAGACAACACAGAGACAGAGACAGGACAGAGCAACACAGAGACAGGACAGAGCAACACAGAGACAGGACAGAGCAACATAGAGACAGAGGCAACACAGAGACAGAGACAGGACAGAGCAACATAGAGACAGAGGCAACACAGAGACAGAGACAGGACAGAGACAGGACAGAGGCAACACAGAGACAGAGACAGGACAGAGCAACATAGAGACAGAGGCAACACAGAGACAGAGACAGGACAGAGGCAACACAACACGCATGTTTGACCAGTTGGTTACGGTGTTGTTCTTTCAGCACCATGATTTGAAGCTCAAATGGATTAAAATAGTCATCAAGACCTGTTACCTACAACTCATAGTCTTCCTCATCACTTACTATTGGTTAATCAATGTCTCCCGATATCACAACGATTTGTTAGTATTTTACAGGACCAAATGTAATAGCATATAGGTCTACTGTAGCATGGTATGACTATAATATGTTACACCAAAAAACACCTCAGTCATTTCTTATACGAAGCTGAATAGTACCTTTTTCCCCTCATGCCGCCCAAACTCAACAGTGCGATCTACTAGGCAGGAGATATGCTTGGCCTACAAGAAAGGCTAATATTTATCACCATCTGCTTTAATTGGCTCCCGAGTGGCGCAGCGGTCTAAGGCACTGCATCTCAGTGCTTGAGGAGTCACTACAGATTCCACTCCCTTTCAATAAACACAGTTTACATGTTGTTAGCAATCTAAGCCATCCCCGTCGGTTTTGCCCCACAGTTGTGCATGTCTCACTTTTGTTGCTAAATAACCAAGCCTTTTATATGTATCAATCTTTTCCAGATAACAGAGGCATCGAAGACTGAAGTGTTTTTCTCTTTTTTTAAACCAATATGACTGAAGAGAAAGACCAGCTACAGACCAGCTACAACAACCTGACTAAAGAGAAAGACCAGCTACAACAACCTGACTAAAGAGAAAGACCAGCTACAGACCCGCTACAACCTGACTAAAGAGAAAGACCAGCTACAGACCAGCTTCAACAACCTGACTAAAGAGAAAGACCAGCTACAGACCAGCTACAACAACCTGACTAAAGAGAAAGACCAGCTACAACAACCTGACTAAAGAGAAAGACCAGCTACAGACCCGCTACAACCTGACTAAAGAGAAAGACCAGCTACAGACCAGCTTCAACAACCTGACTAAAGAGAAAGACCAGCTACATACCAGCTACAACAACCTGACTAAAGAGAAAGACCAGCTACAACAACCTGACTAAAGAGAAAGGACAGCTACAGACCAGCTACAACAACCTGACTAAAGAGAAAGGCCAGCTACAGACCAGCTACAGCAACCTGACTAAAGAGAAAGGCCAGCTACAACAACCTGACTAAAGAGAAAGACCAGCTACAGACCAGCTACAACAACCTGACTAAAGAGAAAGGCCAGCTACAACAACCTGCATAAAGAGAAAGTCCAGCTACAACAACCTGACTAAAGAGAAAGGCCAGCTACAACAACCTGACTAAAGAGAAAGGCCAGCTACAGACCAGCTACAACAACCTGACTAAAGAGAAAGACCAGCTACAGACCAGCTACAGCAACCTGACTAAAGAGAAAGGCCAGCTACAACAACCTGACTAAAGAGAAAGGCCAGCTACAGACCAGCTACAACAACCTGACTAAAGAGAAAGACCAGCTACAACAACCTGACTAAAGAGAAAGGCCAGCTACAGACCATCTACAACAACCTGACTAAAGAGAAAGGCCAGCTACAGACCAGCTACAGACCAGCTACAACAACCTGACTAAAGAGAAAGACCAGCTACAGACCAGCTACAACAACCTGACTAAAGAGAAAGACCAGCTACAGACCAGCTACAACAACCTGACTAAAGAGAAAGGCCAGCTACAACAACCTGACTAAAGAGAAAGGCCGGCTACAGACCAGCTACAGACCAGCTACAACAACCTTACTAAAGAGAAAGGCCAGCTACAGACCAGCTACAGACCAGCTACAGACCAGCTACAACAACCTGACTAAAGAGAAAGGCCAGCTACAACAACCTGACTAAAGAGAAAGGCCAGCTACAGACCGGCTACAACAACCTGACTAAAGAGAAAGACCAGCTACAACAACCTGACTAAAGAGAAAGGACAGCTACAGACCAGCTACAACAACCTGACTAAAGAGAAAGACCAGCTACAGACCAGCTACAACAACCTGACTAAAGAGAAAGGCCAGCTACAACAACCTGCATAAAGAGAAAGTCCAGCTACAACAACCTGACTAAAGAGAAAGGCCAGCTACAACAACCTGACTAAAGAGAAAGGCCAGCTACAACAACCTGACTAAAGAGAAAGGCCAGCTACAGACCAGCTACAACAACCTGACTAAAGAGAAAGACCAGCTACAGACCAGCTACAGCAACCTGACTAAAGAGAAAGGCCAGCTACAACAACCTGACTAAAGAGAAAGGCCAGCTACAGACCAGCTACAACAACCTGACTAAAGAGAAAGGCCAGCTACAGACCATCTACAACAACCTGACTAAAGAGAAAGGCCAGCTACAGACCGGCTACAGACCAGCTACAACAACCTGACTAAAGAGAAAGACCAGCTACAGACCAGCTACAACAACCTGACTAAAGAGAAAGGCCAGCTACAACAACCTGACTAAAGAGAAAGGCCGGCTACAGACCAGCTACAGACCAGCTACAACAACCTGACTAAAGAGAAAGGCCAGCTACAGACCAGCTACAGACCAGCTACAACAACCTGACTAAAGAGAAAGGCCAGATACAGACCAGCTACAACAACCTGACTAAAGAGAAAGACCAGCTACAGACCAGCTACAACAACCTGACTAAAGAGAAAGACCAGCTACAGACCAGCTACAACAACCTGACTAAAGAGAAAGGCCAGCTACAACAACCTGACTAAAGAGAAAGGCCTGCTACAGACCAGCTACAGACCAGCTACAACAACCTTACTAAAGAGAAAGGCCAGCTACAGACCAGCTACAGACCAGCTACAACAACCTGACTAAAGAGAAAGGCCAGCTACAACAACCTGACTAAAGAGAAAGGCCAGCTACAGACCGGCTACAACAACCTGACTAAAGAGAAAGACCAGCTACAGACCAGCTACAGCAACCTGACTAAAGAGAAAGGCCAGCTACAGACCAGCTGTCTGGACTTTTCTCTGAGGGCAGAGTGAGCACCGCTTGGTGTTAGAGGGATTTAGCTTTTCTTTTCCTGGGTTCACATTCCTGGGTTCACATTCCTGGGTTCTCATTCCTGGGTTCACATTCCTGGGTTCACATTCCTGGGTTCACATTCCTGGGTCCTTTTTCCTGGGTTCACATTCCTGGGTCCTTTTTCCTGGGTTCACATTCCTGGGTCCTTTTTCCTGGGTTCACATTCCTGGGTCCTTTTTCCTGGGTTCACATTCCTGGGTCCTTTTTCCTGGGTTCACATTCCTGGGTCCTTTTTCCTGGGTTCACATTCCTGGGTCCTTTTTCCTGGGTTCTTTTTCCTTTATTGATTGGGTTTAATAATGGAATTATAGGGATTTAGTTGTTAGTTTTGGTCAGTTTGGGAGTTTGGTGGGGATGGCGACACACATAGGGACGCCTTCCCTATCGCTGTATGACAACTGTCATACTTGAGTAAAAGTAAAAGATACCTTAATAGAAAATGACTCAAGTAAAAGTGAAAGTCACCCAGTAAAATACTACTTGAGCAAAAGTCTGAAGGAATGTGGTTTTAAATATACTTAAGTATTAAAAGTAAATGGAATGGCTATAAATGTACTTAAGTATCAAAAGTAAAAGTATAAAACATTTTAAATTCCTTATTTTATGCAAACCAGACGGCACCATTTTCTTGTTTTATTTTTATTGATGGATAGTTAAGGGCACACTCCCACACTCAGATATCATTTTAAAATGAAGCATTTGTGTTTAGTGAGTCCTCCAGATCAGAGGTAGTAGGAACCAGGGATGTTCTCTGTTTAGTGAGTCTGCCAGATCAGAGGTAGTAGGGACCAGGGATGTTCTCTGGTTAGTGAGTCTGCCAGATCAGAGGCAGTAGGGACCAGGGATGTTCTCTGGTTAGTGAGTCTGCCAGATCAGAGGTAGTAGGGATGACCAGGGATGTTCTCTGTTTAGTGAGTCTGCCAGATCAGAGCCAGTAGGGATGACCAGGGATGTTCTCTGTTTAGTGAGTCCTCCAGATCAGAAGCAGTAGGGATGACCAGGAATGTTCTCTGTTTAGTGAGTCCTCCAGATCAGAGACAGTAGGGACCAGGGATGTTCTCTGTTTAGTGAGTCTGCCAGATCAGAGGTAGTAGGGACCAGGGATGTTCTCTGTTTAGTGAGTCCTCCAGATCAGAGGTAGTAGGGACCAGGGATGTTCTCTGTTTAGTGAGTCCTCCAGATCAGAGGTAGTAGGGACCAGGGATGGTCTCTGTTTAGTGAGTCATCCAGATCAGAGGTAGTAGGGACCAGGGATGGTCTCTGTTTAGTGAGTCCTCCGGATCAGAGGTAGTAGGGACCAGGGATGTTCTCTGTTTAGTGAGTCCTCCAGATCAGAGCCAGTAGGGATGACCAGGGATGTTCTCTGTTTAGTGAGTCCTCCAGATCAGAGGCAGTAGGGACCAGGGATGTTCTCTGTTTAGTGAGTCCTCCAGATCAGAGGCAGTAGGGACCAGGGATGTTCTCTGTTTAGTGAGTCTGCCAGATCAGAGGTAGTAGGGACCAGGGATGTTCTCTGTTTAGTGAGTCTGCCAGATCAGAGGTAGTAGGGACCAGGGATGGTCTCCGTTTAGTGAGTCCTCCAGATCAGAGCCAGTAGGGATGACCAGGGATGTTCTCTGTTTAGTGAGTCCTCCAGATCAGAGGCAGTAGGGACCAGGGATGGTCTCTGTTTAGTGAGTCCTCCAGATCAGAGCCAGTAGGGATGACCAGGGATGTTCTCTGTTTAGTGAGTCCTCCAGATCAGAGACCGTAGGGATGACCAGGGATGTTCTCTGTTTAGTGAGTCCTCCAGATCAGAGACCGTAGGGATGACCAGGGATGTTCTCTTGATCAGTGTGTGAATTGGACCATTGTCCTGTCAAAATGTAACGAGTACTTTTGAGTGTCAGGGAAAATATGTGGAGTAAAAATAAAATTATTTTCTGTAGGAATGTAGTGAAGTAAAAGTTGCCAAAAGTATAAATAGTAAAGTACAAAAACAACTAAAGTAAAAATACTTTAAAGTACTACTTAAGATCTTTACACCACTGATCATTTACACCATTGCAGAATTATTCTCACATGAATCATATAGTTTGCCCTCGAACCGCCCGTTCGGAGTAAATAATTATGAACGTATTTACGTGTGAAATGCCTTCATTCGCCGTTTCTCAGTCGGATCCAAGCCTCCTTGTTAAGGGTTTTGGTGGGTGTAATGCTCTGATTGTCCACAATGTCCTTCTTAGTTGTCTGGTCTCCATGGGTGTTCATTCATTGGAACAGCTACTTAGCTGTACCAGTGACTGTCTGATAGTCAGAGTTTGAACCACTGTACACGCGCCGCTGCAGACTGGCGATGTTCTGGTCTGGTAGGTGAGTTCATTTCCTTCACCTCGTGTTGAGGTTGAGAGTTTCAACCATTTCAAACGGGTAGAGACATAGAAATGGTATCCATGAGTCTGTCGTACTACTTAAACTCTTTCAAATGGTCACATATTTTCAGCATTTGCTTTAGCCTGCTTGGAGTGGCAGTTGGGTTTTCTATTGCAACAGCACAGCTCAACATGCCATGCATACAAGTACTGACACACACAGCCGTTGCTATTTTGCACAATACTAATGATATTGCTTAATACTAAAAATATTGGGGCGGCAGGGTAGCCTAGTGGTTAGAGCATTGGACTAGTAACCGGAAGGTTGCAAGTTCAAACCCCTGAGCTGACAAGGTACAAATCTGTCGTTCTGCCCCTGAATCCACTGTTCCTAGGCCGTCATGGAAAATAAGATTATTTTCTTAACTGACTTGCCTAGTTAAATAAAGATTAAAAAACGATAAAAAATTAAGAAGGAAATACCAATCACATGTGGTGGCATTTTTCTGCTTTAACAAATGAGAGTTACAAAACTTCACACACTAGTCAGAGGGATTTAGCTTTTCTTTTCCTGGGTTCACATTCCTGGGTTCACATTCCTGGGTTCACATTCCTGAGTTCACATTCCTGAGTTCACATTCCTGGGTTCACATTACTGGGGCCTTTTTCCTGGGTTCACATTCCTGGGTTCACATTCCTGAGTTCACATTCCTGGGTTCACATTACTGGGGCCTTTTTCCTGGGTTCACATTCCTGGGTTCACATTCCTGGTAACAAATGAGAGTTACAAAACTTCACACACTAGTCAGAGTTATACTTTAACTACATATTTTTTAATAAGAGCTTTGCAAGAGGCTTTTTGACTTTCAATGATGCAGCTCTCTCTAATGAACCATTGAAAAGTACAAAGATCTTTTATAGCCAAGATACACCCCTCTCAACTTACATGACGAACCACAGATCTTAGGAACAGTTCACTAAGGTTAAGATTTGTATGAAAGGTATCTATAAAACATAGACAGTTACTTCTGTGTCAAAAGTTGTCATTGTAAAGACCAGTGTCTGGCCCCCTCACTTGAAAACGGAAACCCATCTCACCCTGGTACGGTATAGAACAATAACATTACCTCATGTTATCTGGAATGCTCTTTAGGCTTTAATACCCAAAGACATAGGAAATCTCCTCTGTCAGTGGTATCTCATAGAGGCCCGTCCTCAGTGGAACACACACACATAATGCTCTATTCGGTCGAATGTAACAACTAGTATCATGTAATACAAGCATTATAACAATATTACAAGCATTACAACATTATATTGCAAGCATTATAACAATCTTACAAGCATTATAACATTATATTGCAAGCATTATAACAATCTTACAAGCATTATAACATTATATTGCAAGCATTATAACAATCTTACAAGCATTATAACAATCTTACAAGCATTATAACAATCTTATAACAATCTTACAAGCATTATAACAATCTTATAACAATCTTACAAGCATTATAACAATCTTATAACAATCTTACAAGCATTATAACAATCTTACAAGCATTATAACAATCTTACAAGCATTATAACAATCTTACAAGCATTATAACAATCTTACAAGCATTATAACGTCATCTTGCAATTTTCCACGACACACAATATAGTCCTGTTTGTTAAAGTGTTTATTAATACAAAGTCATCAGAGAGACAGAGGTACAGTTGAAGTCGGAGTTTACACAGACTTAGGTTGGAGTCATTAAAACTAGTTTACACAGACTTAGGTTGGAGTCATTAAAACTAGTTTACACAGACTTAGGTTGGAGTCATTAAAACTAGTTTACACAGACTTAGGTTGGAGTCATTAAAACTAGTTTACATGTACTTAGAGTCATTAAAACTAGTTTACATAGACTTAGGTTGGAGTCATTAAAACTAGTTTACACAGACTTAGGTTGGAGTCATTCAGTTTAAAACTTAGGTTAGTTTACAGTTTAGACTTAGGTTGGAGTCATTAAAACTAGTTTACATAGACTTAGGTTGGAGTCATTAAAACTAGTTTACATAGACTTAGGTTGGAGTCATTAAAACTAGTTTACAGGTTAGACTAGTTTTAGGTTGGAGTCATTCAGTTTAAAACTTAGGTTAGTTTACAGTTTAGACTTAGGTTGGAGTCATTAAAACTAGTTTACATAGACTTAGGTTGGAGTCATTAAAACTAGTTTACATAGACTTAGGTTGGAGTCATTAAAACTAGTTTACATAGACTTAGGTTGGAGTCATTAAAACTAGTTTACATAGACTTAGGTTGGAGTCATTAAAACTAGTTTACATAGACTTAGGTTGGAGTCATTAAAACTAGTTTACATAGCCTTAGGTTGGAGTCATTAAAACTTGTTTTTCAACCACTCCACCACTCCTGACCTTCTTGTTTAACAAACTATAGTTTTGGCCAGTCGGTTAGGACATCTACTTTGTACATGACACAAGTCATTTTTTTCAACAATTGTTAACAGATGATTTCACTTATAATTCACTGTATCACAATTCCAGTGGGTCAGAAGTTTACATACACTAAGTTGACTGTGCCTTTAAACAGCTTGGAAAATTACAGAAAATTATGTAATGGCTTTAGAAGCTTCTTGATAGGCTAATTGACATCATTTGAGTCAATTGGAGGTGTACCTGTGGATGTATTTCAAGGCGTACCTTCAAACTCAGTGACTCTTTTCTTGACATCATGGGAAAATCAAAAGACATAAGCCAAGACATCAGAAAATAAATGGTGGACCTCCACAAGTCTGGTTCATCCTTGGGAGAAATATCCAAACGCCTGAAGGTACCACGTTCAGCTGTACAAATAATCTCCTAGCGATGAACTTACTTTGGTGCGAAAAGTGCAAATCAATCCCAGAACAACAGCAAAGGACCTTGTGAAGAAGCTGGAAGAAGCAGGTACAAAAGCATCTATATCCACAGTAGAACGAGTCCTATATCGACATAACCTGAAAGGCTATGAAAGGCTCAGCAAGAAAGATGACACTGCTTCAAAACCACCATAAAAAAGCCGGACTAGCCAGGTTTGCAACTGCACATGGGAACAAAGATCGGACTTTTTGGAGAAATGTCCTCTGGTCTGATGAAACAATAATAGAACTGTTTGGCCATAATGACCATCGTTATGTTTGGAGGAAAAACCGGGAGGATTGCAAGCCGAAGAACACCATCCCAAACGTGAAGCACAGGGGTGGCAGCATCATGTTGTAGGGGTGCTTTGCTGCAGAAGTGACTGGTGCACTTCACAAAATAGATATCATGGGGAAGAAAAGTATGTGGATATATTGAAGCAACATCTCAAGACATCAGTCAGGAAGTTAAAACTTGGTCACAAATGGGTCTTCCAAATTCACAATGACCCCAAGCATACTTCCAAATATGTGGCGAAATAGCTTAAGGACAACAAAGTCATGGTATTGGAGTGGCCATCACAAAGCCCTGACCTCAATCTTATATAAAGTTTGTGGGCAGAACTGAAAAAGCGTGTGCGAGCAAGGAGACCTACAAACCTGACTCAGTTACACCAGCTCTGTCAGGAGGAATGGGCCAAAATTCACCCAACTTATTGTGGGAAGCTTGTGGAAGGCTACCCGAAATGTTGGACCCAAGTTAAACAATTTAAAGGCAATGCTACCAAATACTAATTGAGTGTATGTAAACTTCTGACCCACTGGGAGTGTGATGAAATAAATAAAATCTGAAATAAATAATTCTCTCTACTATTATTCTGACATTTCACATTCTTAAAATAAAGTGGTAAACCTAACTGACCTAAGACAGGGAATTTTTACTGGGATTAAATGTTAGGAATTGTGAAAAACTGAGTTTAAATGTATTTGGCAAAGGTGTATTTAAACTTCTGACTTCAACTGTAAGTCATCATTTTATTATGGTATGTGTTGCACATGAGCATGTGCTGACTGACTGGCTGACTAACTACCTACCTAACTGACAAAAAAAATAACTAGCTAATTAACTGACTGACTCCTCTCAGCCTTCCAGTTTTATCATCACAGAAAATAACATTTTCTCAAGCTGTTTGTTAGTGGATGTGACCTGGCTAAAGATTTCTGTTAAAAGGCATGTTGAACATTATACAGGACAAAGCAGAGGCAGAAGTCTAATGTTGGGGGTTATGATGATATCACTCTTCTTTTAGTTCAGAACGACACTATTTGTCTTCGTGATGAGTGTGATGCAACAGCAACACTCTTGATAACATCTCAATGTTTCCTCAATGATGTGGATGTTTCTATCCTCCACTGTGATCTGCCATGTCATCCAGGTTCAGCTTAGTAGCCAATAGTCCATCTATATCTCATGTTCTCTCCCCTGCCGCCTCTCCCCTTCCGCCTCTCCCCTTCCGCCTCTCCCCTTCCGCCTCTCCCCTTCCGCCTCTCCCCTTCCGCCTCTCCCCTTCCGCCTCTCCCCTTCCGCCTCTCCCCTTCCGCCTCTCCCCTTCCGCCTCTCCCCTTCCGCCTCATCCCCTTCCGCCTCATCCCCTTCCGCCTCATCCCCTTCCGCCTCATCCCCTTCCGCCTCATCCCCTTCCGCCTCATCCCCTTCCGCCTCATCCCCTTCCGCCTCTCCCCCTGCCCCCCCTCTCCCTCTCTGCCCCCCACCTCTCTCCCCTTCCACCTCTCCCCCTGCCTCTCCCCCTTCCACCTCTCCCTGCCCCCCTCTCTCCCCTTCCACCTCTCCCCTCTCTGCCCCCCCTCTCTCCCCTTCCACCTCTCCCTCTCTCTGCCACCCCCTCTCTCCCCTTCCACCTCTCCCTCTCTCTGCCCCCCCCTCTGTCCCCTTCCACCTCTCCCTCTCTCTGCCCCCCCTCCTCCCCTGCCTCTCCCTCTCTCCCCCCCCCACCTCTCCCCCTCTCCCCCACCTCTCTCCCCCTGCCTCCCTCCCTCTCCCCTGCCTCTCCCTCCCTCTCTCTCCCCTGCCTCTCCCTCCCTCTCTCTCCCCTGCCTCTCCCTCCCTCCTCTCCCCTGCCTCTCCCTCCCCTCCCTCCCCTGCCTCTCCCTCCCTCTCCCTCCCCTGCCTCTCCCTCCCTCTCCCTCCCCTGCCTCTCCCTCCCTCTACCCTGCCTCTCCCTCCCTCTACCCTGCCTCTCCCTCCCTCCGCCTCTCTCCCCGTCCCCCTCAGATATCCCCCATCTCTCTCCGTCCCGGCAGAGTAATCTTTTTATTACACCCATCACACCCTGGCCCCCCTGTCCTCTCTTTCATATTGTAGTCAAAGCGTGGTAGGAGCAGGACACTGGGGTCTCTAGTATCTCCATCTGACGACCTCTCCTCCTCTACCGCCATGATGCTCTCTACCAAACACATGATGGCCGCATCGATGTTGGTGTTGTCCTGCGAGGGGGAGTGGGATGGGGGGAGAGAGAGAGAATTCAATTTTCACTCCCGTATCTATTGGGTGAAATACCACAGAATGCCATCACAGCAGCAAGATGTGTGACCTGCTGTCACAAGAAAAGGGCAACCAGTGAAGAACAAACACTATTGTAAACAAAGTAGACAGACGGACGGACGGACAGACGGACGGACGGACAGAGGGACGGACGGACAGACGGACAGAGAGACAGAGAGACAGAGAGACAGAGAGACAGAGAGACAGAGAGACAGAGAGACAGAGAGGGAGAGAGGGAGAGAGAGAGGACAGAGAGACCGGGGGACAGAGAGACAGAGAGACAGAGAGACAGAGAGACAGAGAGACAGGGGGACAGAGAGACCGGGGGACAGAGAGACAGAGAGACAGGGGGACAGAGAGACAGAGAGACAGGGACAGAGAGACAGAGAGACAGAGAGACAGAGAGACAGAGAGAGAGAGACAGAGACAGAGAGACCAGAGGGAGGGGGAGAGAGACCGGGGGAGGGAGAGAGACCGGGGGGAGGGAGAGACCGGGGGAGGGAGAGACCGGGGGAGGGAGAGACCGGGGGAGAGAGACCGGGGAGGAGACCGGGGAGAGAGACCGGGGAGAGAGAGACGGGGGGGACCGGGGAGAGAGACAGGGGGAGAGAGAGACAGGGGGAGAGACAGAGAGACAGAGAGGGAGAGACACAGAGAGAGACACAGACAGACAAAAGAGAGAGAGAGAGACAGGGGAGAGAGACAAACAGAGATAGACAGAGAGAGACAGACAGAGACAGAGAGACAGGGGAGAGGTAAAAAGACAGTTTATAATCACAGTCCCTCACTCAGCCAGCAGTTAGCCGGTAGTTACATTCTATGAATGAGCTCTGTTAAGACTCACACACAGACACTGTCTGCTAACATCTCCTAACATGAAGCATAAATCCCCTGATATACTCTCAATACAGCAACAATAGAGACCTATCCCTCCCTATGCCGTGACCCAATGTCATGACTTTTTACCTCTGACCTCTCACCTTGGCTGAGGTCTCGTACCACCCCACAAAGCCGTGGTCTCTGGTGAAGTTCTCCAGTTTGGGCAGTTTGGAGCAGAGACCAGTGCTCAGTTGGTCACACTTATTACCCAATAGGACGGCCGGAATTGGCCTCCCGTTACCCAGAGCAACCTGAGAGGAGAGAGGGATGAAGGAGTGGTGAGACGGCGTTGTGGAGAGAGAGAGACAGAGAGAGACAGAGAGAGAGACAGAGAGAGAGACAGAGAGAGACAGAGAGAGAGACAGAGAGAGAGACAGAGAGAGACAGAGAGAGAGAGACAAAGACAGATAGGAATGAAGGAGGGAAGGGTGAAATAGAAGAGTGAAGAGAGAGACAGAGAGATAGAGACAGAGAGAGACAGAGAGAGACAGAGAGAGAGACAAAGACAGATAGGAATGAAGGAGGGAAGGGTGAAATAGAAGAGTGAAGAGACAGAGAGACAGAGAGACAGAGACAGAGAGAGACAGAGAGAGACAAAGACAGATAGGAATGAAGGAGGGAAGGGTGAAATAGAAGAGTGAAGGGGGAATGTAAACAGAACTTGAGCCTCATCAGAATCTACTATGTCTTTCTGTTCTTTGTTATTTCCATGCAGGCGCGGAGCATTACAACTGGTTATAAGCATGTTATAAGCATATTATGTCCCTTGTCTTAGACCTTGGAGTCGAGGTCTCCCTTCCACTTGAGGACAGCCTGGAAAGTGCAGAACCGTGTCATGTCAGGTAATTATTACTTATTATTACTGGTTCTAAGCATGTTCTAAGCGTGACTTGTCAGTAACCTTGGAGTCGAGATCGCTCTTCCACTTGAGGACAGCCTGGAAGGTAGAGGCTCGGGTCATGTCAAACACCACCAATGCACCCACAGCCTCACGGTAGTACACTCGCGTCATGTTGCCATAGCGCTCCTGGCCTGGGGACACAACAACAGTGATACACCAACAACTACAACAATAACAACAATCTTTCTCAATAAAATTATGTAAGCAACTAAGTGTGTGTGCGCACACACACACACACACACACACACACACACACACACACACACACACACACACACACACACACGTGAGTTCTCTAATGTGTACATGTAATTTCTCCTGGAAGTTAACCTCTCTCACATGATACTGATATACTGGGAAAAACCATCTGATAGACAGACACGCTATTTTAGGGCACAAACACGGGTCTGAAGAGACCGTAAGAAACCTGGGGAAATTAATTTAACCTCTGACCATAACATTTAGAGAGACAGACAGAGACAGACAGAGACAGACAGAGACAGACAGAGACAGACAGAGACAGACAGAGACAGACAGAGACAGACAGAGACAGACAGAGACAGACAGAGACAGAGACAGAGAGACAGACAGAACAGGCTCTCTCTTAACAACACATTCCGTTCTGGATGTGTAATGAAAAACACTATATATACACAAAAGTATGTGGTCACCCCTTCAAATGAATGGATTCAGCTCTTTTAGCCACACCCGTTGCTGAATCTCTATAGACACACTTTGGCAGTAGAATGGCCTTACTGAAGAGCTCAGTGATTTTCAACGTGGCATCGTCATAGGATGCCACCTTTCCAACAAGTCAGTTTGTCAGATTTCTGCCTTGCTAGAGCTGCCCTGGTCATCTGTGATTACTGTTATTGTGAAGTGGAAACGTCTAGGAGCAACAACGGCTCAGCCGCAAAGTGGTAGTTAACACAAGCTCACAGAACAGGACCACTGAGTGCTGAAGCGTGTAGCGCGTAAAAATCATCTGTCCTCAGTATGCACACAGTATGCACACACAGTATGCACACATGACTGTAAGTCACTTTGGATAAAAGCGTCTGCTAAATGGCATATATTATTATTATATTAGTTGCGACACTCACTACCGAGTCCCAAACTGCCTCTGGAAGCAACAACAGTACAAAAACTGTTTGTTGAGAGCTTAATGAAATGAGTTTCCATGGCCAAGCAGTCGCACACAAGCCTAAGATCACCATGTGCAATGCCAAGCGTCAGCTGGAGTGGTGTAAAGCCCACTGCCATTGGACTCTGGAGCAGTGGAAACACGTTCCCTGGAGTGATGCATCACGCTTCATCACATGGCAGTCCGACAGACGAATCTACATTTGGCGGATGCCAGGAGAACGCTACCTGCCCCAATGCATAGTGCCAACTGTAAAGTTTGATGGAGGAGGAATAATGGTCTGGAGCTGTTTATCATGGTTCAGTCTAAACCCCTTCGTTCCAATTAAGGGATATCTTAACGCTACAGCATACAATGACATTCTAGACAATTCTGTGCTTCCAACTTTGTGGCAAAAGATGGGGGAAGGTTCTTTCCTGTTTCAGCAAGACAATACCCCTGTGCACAAAGCAAGGTCCATACTGAAATGGTTTGTCTAGATCGGTGTGGAAGAACTTGACTGGCCTGCACAGAGCCCCGACCTCAACCCCATCGAACACCTTTGGAATGAATTGGAACGCCGACTGCGAGCCAGGCCTAATCACCCAACATCAGTGCCCAACCTCACTCATGCTCTTGTAGCTGAATGGAAGAAGCATGTGGCAAGTCCCCGCAGCAATGATCCAACATCTATCTAGTGGAAGGCCTTCCCAGAAGAGTGGAGGTTGTTATAGCAGCAATGTTCCAACATCTAGTGGAAGGCCTTCCCAGAAGAGTGAAGGCTGTTATAGCAGCAATATTCCAACATCTAGTGAAAGGCCTTCCCAGAAGAGTGGAGGTTGTTATAGCAGCAATATTCCAACATCTAGTGGAAGGCCTTCCCAGAAGAATGAAGGCTGTTATAGCAGCAATGTTCCAACATCTAGGTGAAGGCCTTCCCAGAAGAGTGGATGCTGTTATAGCAGCAATGTTCCAACATCTAGTGGAAGGCCTTCCCAGAAGAGTGAAGGCTGTTATAGCAGCAATGTTCCAACATCTAGTGGAAGGCCTTCCCAGAAGAGTGGATGCTGTTATAGCAGCAATGTTCCAACATCTAGGTGAAGGCCTTCCCAGAAGAGTGAAGGCTGTTATAGCAACAAAGGGGGGGACCAACTCCATATTAATGCCCATGATTTTGGAATGAGCACGTGTCCACATCCTTTTGGTTGTATAATGTAGCGGTTGCTGCTAACACACATTGCTTGAATAACATCAGATTAGCAACCTGGCAGAAAAGCCTTTTCCTACAATGTCTGTTTATCTCTGTTTACCACACCATCTCTGTCTATCCACTGCATGCATTGTGCCATTCCACAATGTCTATCTCTGTTTACCACACCATCTCTGTCTATCCACTGCATGCATTGTGCCATTCCACAACGTCTATCTCTGTTTACCACACCATCTCTGTCTATCCACTGCATGCATTGTGCCATTCCACAACGTCTATCTCCATTCACTAAGGCGAGATGAGTTCCCAGTGAGCTTTAAACACATAGCCCTAAGGACAAACTGTTTAGGACTCCTATTGACAATGAGGCTCAGGGCAGGAGTGCTGATGTAGGATCCGTTTCTGCTGATGTAGGATCCGTTTTCTATCCTTATATAGCAGCGTTTCCCAAACTTGGTCCTCTGGACCCCTAGGGGTGCACGTTGTTGTTGTTTTTGTATTTTTTTGGGGCTACTTTCACCCCTTTTTCGTGATCTCCAAATTGGTAGTTAGTCTTGTCCCATAGTTGCACCTCCCGTACGGACTCGGGAGAGGTGAAGGTCGAGAGCCATGCGTCCTCTGAAACACGACCATGTCAAGTCGCACTGCTTCTTGACACACTGCTCGCTTAACCTGGAAGCCAGTCGCACCAATGTGTCAGTGGAAACACCGTCCAACTGGCAACCATATCAGCGTGCACTGCACCCTGCCCGCCACAGGAGTCGCTAGAGAGCAATGGGACAAGGTAATCCTGGCCGGCCAAACCCTCCCCTAGCTTGGACGGCGCTGGGCCAAACCCTCCCCTAGCTTGGACGGCGCTGGGCCAAACCCTCCCCTAGCTTGGACGGCGCTGGGCCAAACCCTCCCCTAGCTTGGACGGCGCTGGGCCAAGCCCTCCCCTAGCTTGGACGGCGCTGGGCCAAACCCTCCCCTAGCTTGCACGGCGCTGGGCCAAACCCTCCCCTAGCTTGCACGGCGCTGGGCCAAACCCTCCCCTAGCTTGGACGGCGCTGGGCCAATTGTGCGCCACCTCAAGGGTCTCCCAGTCACGGCCGGCTGTGAAACAGCCTGGGATTGAACCCGGATCTGTAGTGACGCCTCAAGCCTTGCGATGCAATACCTGACAGCTGCGCCACTCAGGAGGCCAGGTGTTTGGTTTTTGCCCAGCACCACACAGATGATTGAAATAATCAACTAATCATCAAGCTTTGTTAATTTGAATCAGCTGTGTAGTGTTTGGTCAAAAAATACAAAAGTGCACCTCTTTGAGGTTCCGCGGACAAGCTTTGGGAAACGATGGTCTATAAATTATAATAAATAGCATGATATGGACATGGCAGGAGACCTGGGAGCTGTATGTATAAAGTGTCAGAGTGAGAGCGCTGATCTAGGATCAGATTCCCCCTGTCCGTCTACTCTTAATTCATTTATCATCGAAAAAGGAAATCTTGACCCAAGATCAGCGTTATTAAAAAAATAGCATATCAGCACACCTACTCTCAACGGAGCCCTGGCGTGAGAATGACTGGTCATCGTACACACTGACAGCTGGTAGACATGGTGTGATGTCATTATCTTTGGTGGAGATGATTAGGAGGGAAAAGTCTAGATGATACAGCACCATAAACGGTCTGCTCTGTTGACAGATGGGCTAAAGCACACACACACACACACACACACACACAGCAATGCTTTACTATACCTGAGAAGACTTTTTTTGGACCAACAATTGATTCCCTTTCAAAATCCTATTTTCCCTAAACCCAACGCCTAACCTCAAATGTAACCTTAATAAGCCTAATTCTAACCCCTAAACCTAAAATAACATTTTTACAAGTGAGGACTGGCAATATATCCTCACTTCTCTTAATGTTTGTTGGTTTACTATTCTAGTGAGGACTTCTGGTACACGTACACACACACGCAGTCAATTACAAAGACTCACGAATATATAGGTGCTTGTGCGCGCGATTTTGTCCGGCGTGCGTGCATGCCAGCGTTTTGGGCATCATTTGCTACTGATTAAGAGCTTAACCTATCGTTAAGACTCCTATGTGTCATATAAAAATATTAACGTTACAAAACTATAGGGTATTTTAGGTACACCTAATTAGCTTACCAACCGAGTGGCCGATACCATTTAACGTGGAACATGGCCTAAATGCGTGACATATTGTAGACTTGTGTGTCTTATAAAATAACACACAGTTATGCAACCCAAAAGGTAGGCAACGTAGGGTAGGTAATTACAATACGGTAATTCATTTAGGCTACTAACCGGCTATGTCCCACAACTGCAGACGCACCACCGTCTTGTGATCCCAATTGAGGATTTTGAGAGCGAAGTCTACTCCTATGGTGGCCCGGTAATGTTGAGAGAATATCTGATGTACATAACGCTTGATTATAGACGTCTTGCCGACACCCAAGTCACCGATGACCAGGACCTTGAGCAAGCGTTGTTGCTGCATGGTTGGGCTATGAGTTGGTAGAAAACAATCACGTCTAGTTACACCACATTATTGTCCACATAGAAATGTTTTATGAAAAATGACATGCAGAAAAAAATATTCCAAAAGCCAGTCTCTTTTTTTCCAGTTGTTTTTATTCCATATGGGTCCACTTTTCGCAGCTCTCTTTTCCCGTTACTGAAGTTGTAAACGGTCTTATTTGTCACACAGACAAGTCAATTGATAGAGAAAAAACATTTACATCCCGTCTCCACTTATTCAAAATATGCACTCAAAAATAGTCCGGAAGTTATTTTGTATTTTCTCCGTTTTTCTATTTCTATACAAGTCCAATGAATCGACGCACGATTGTGCGTATTGGTGGCTCTTCACCCGTTACCTAACCTTCATTCCATCTGGCGCTAAAAAGGAGAACTTCTAAAAAAGTGCTGTCAGCGCAAAGTCATGAACTAACTGTCAAATGAGGTCAAACAGCCTGCGGTGTGTGTGCGTGCTCAACTTTTCTAAAAGTCGTTGCCGTTTATCTGCGCGTGAAGCTTCTTCTGCCCGTCAGCTGTTTGACGACCACGCCCCTTTAACCGATCAAATGAAGGCCAACTACACCACATAGTTATTCACATAGAAAAATGTCATGGAAAATTACATAAAGAAACACATTTTCCAAGCAGTGGTTAAAAAATTACCCAATTGTCATACTTGAGTAAAAGATACCTTAATAGAAAATTACTCAAGTGCAAGTGAAAGTCACCCAGTACAATACTACTTGAGTAAAAGTCTAAAAAGTATTTGGTTTAAAAAATATTTAAGTATCAAAAGTAAATGGTATTGGTAAAAAAATACTTAAGTATCAAACGTAAAAGTATAAATAATTTCAGACTCCTTATATAAAGCAAACTAGATGGCATAATACATACGGATAGCCCGGGGCATGCTCCAACACGGACTTAATTTACCAACGAAGCATGTGTTTAGTGAGTCTGCCAGATCAGAGGCAATAGGGATAACAAGGGAAGTTCTCTTGATAAGTGTGTGAATTAGGCTATTTTCATGTCTTGCTAAGCATTCAAAATGTAACGAGTAAATTAGGTTGTCAGGATAAAATATATATATATATTAAAAGTAAAGTACAGATACCCCACAAAAACGAATTACGTAGTACTTTCACGTATTTTTACTTAAATACTTTACATCATTCTGAGTCCAAGTCAGTGTCCACTTTTCAGCAGCTCCCTTTTCCCCATTACCTGAAGTTGTCTGTATGCCAAATAAGATAATCCTCCACATATTCTAGCCTAAACTAGCACATTAATTGATAGAGAGAGAGAGAAAGAAAAACATTAATATCCTTCTCACTTATTACAAATATGCATTCTCAAAAATATTCCAGTTTATTTATTTTATCACTTTTTCTATTTCCATACACGTCCAATGTATTCACGCACAACTGTCCGTGTTGGTGACGTGTTTGTGACCATTCCATCTCGTGCAAAAAAAGTTATAAAAAGTGATGTCATCAGCTGTCAAGTTAGGTCAAGCAGCCTGTGTGCGCGCGATCATCTCATGTATAAGCAGTTGCCATTCCTCTGAGCGTGAAGCGTCAGCTGTTTGACGACCACACCCCTTTAACAGGAAGTTGTCTACGCCCACACAAGCCTGGGTTTTCTACGCCTGCTACGATAGGTTAACACAAGCCTGGTCGTTCAACGCCTGCTACCATAGGTTAACAAGCCAAACGTTCACTGTACTGTCTGTCCATCGCTCTGACGCAACATAGCGCTGCAGGGAGAAAAATATAAAAAAATACATATACCAGTGTATGTCCCGAATGGAGCAACGGTCTGAGGTGTCACTACAGACTCTGGTTCGATTCCAGACTGTCCCATAGCGCGGCGCACAATTGGCCCAGCGTCGTCTGGGTTAGGTCGTCATTGTAAATAAGAAGTTATTCTTCACGGACTTGCCTAATTAAATAAAGATTGAATAAAATAAATAAACATTCGTCCCAGCGCTGTGAAGCATCGGTTGGTTACCGACATGTCCCCCGTAACGCAACCGTTTTATCAAATTGAACAAGCTCCAATAAATGTTTTATATGAGCGGGTCTGTTTGGTAGGCAGCATGTAGGGAATAAACAGTTCCGTTATTAAGGAATAGTGCCCTGTCACCCACCAAAAAGGGTTGCCTTACAACAGGTAAAATGATTGATATGATATAAAAACAAACCACAACATTTAAATACGATGTTTATAATGGTGTTATAACAAGAGTTGATATATAGGCCTAGTCTAACAGAGTTTTCTTCTATGCTATTTGTGTCGCTGTGGGTTTTTGTAGAGATGAGAAAAGTGGTTGTCCGCCTCTATATGGATGTTTACGGTAGTAGTGGTGCTGATGCGGGCGGGGAAGTGGAATGAGTCAGGTTCTGTGATGCTGCTGCTAGCGCTGCCATTTCATCAACAGCAACATTCATTTCATAACATTTTGCGGCCTTCAAAAACAGGAAACGAAAAAAAGAGAGTAGTGAAAAGAAAACGAACCCGTCGAATGTATCACATTCGAAACGAGTGTGGTTTTAGACAATAGTGTAGACTTCCGTCTACAAATAATAACATTTTGTGGAGTAAAGCGTGCTGTGGATTCTTCTCTTAGACCTAGGACGTTCGAGCCCGTTGTTATCGTTATAAACCGTAATAAAGACATAAGACCCGTCGTTGGATCACTCCAGGGGAATTGTAAACTGTGGTTTATGTGTCGCTGTAAGACCTTTTTCCGGCGTTTGTTCTACGAAAGAGGAGACGAGCTTCTCGAAACGATGGAACCTGCAGCATTCGGGTTGTGAACGCCGCAACTAAACAACGTAAGATGAAACCATTGCACGTTCTCCTAGGCTATAGGCCTTTCTCGTAATTGTGACCTCGATTCCATTAAAATACATTTTAAATTTCAGGATAACGATGAGAGAAATAAGAAAAAGGTTTTTGAATAAAGTGGATGAAGTTACACTGCTTGTGGTCTTGGAAGCCTGTTATGAGAGTGACAGATGTGATGTGGTAAAGTTCATCAAATCATCGTGTAGATTCTATTCTAGCCAGCTGTTCTCCATTCGATTCCCCATTAGCCTACTGACAGATCAAGTTGAACTATCCCTATAATAATAATAACAATCAATCATTTGTCCTGCCATAAGGAAAAACGGAGGGGCCCATTCATTGACCTTGGTAGGTCTGGAAAAAAACATTTGATTTGAATCCAAAAGCACCTTATGTGAAATATTATTTTGACATTTTAGTCACTTAGCAGACTCCCTTATCCAGAGAGACTTACACAGTAGTGAGTGGAAACATGTACATACTGGTCCCCTGTGGGAATCGAACCCACAACCCTGGCGTTTCACGCCATGCGCTACCAAATGAGCCACATCCACGGTATGCTCTACAATAGACATCGTTTTGTCCCCTATAGGTGACTGTAATAGGTTACAGTCAACTGTCCGTGTCAATGCTCCAGAGATCCTAGTTAAAGCCGATATCCGGGCTGAGTCAACAGCTATGGGGGTGGGTATTATGGTTATTCTCTAGGGGATCTGTGTGTCCACGGTAGGCAGAGTGTTTGCATATTAAGCGGACTGTGTAATCCCCCGGCCAAGCAGAGTGAGGTAGTGGCGGTGAGCTTTAGTTGGCACTAGAGGCAGTGTGATGGCTGGATAACCAGGCCTGTGCATAGAATGCAATACCATCATAAATTATTGCATTGTAGTGTTTTCAATAAGCATAGTTCTATAGAACATGGAATAGAATATAGAATCAAATATGTAAGCCATGTTACTTACTAGCCACTGGCTACAACTAGAATGAAATAACTATTTTTCTTAGAGGGAAATTCAACAGGGCTTTGTATATTCAGCAATAAAATAAATCCTTGATAACCTAAAATACATCCTTGATAACCTAAGATACATCCTTGATAACCTAAGATACATCCTTGATAACCTAAGATACATCCTTGATAACCTAAAATAAATCCTTGATAACTAAAATAAATCCTTGATAACCTAAAATAAATCCTTGATAACCTAAAATAAATCCTTGATAACCTAAAATACATCCTTGATAACCTAAAATACATCCTTGATAACCTAAAATAAATAACCTAAAATAAATCCTTGATAACCTAAAATACATCCTTGATAACCTAAAATACATCCTTGATAACCTAAAATACATCCTTGATAACCTAAAACAGACTATCAAATAGGTGACATAGCCAAGTCAAGTGACTTGAAAGTAGGCCAACATAGGCTAGAAAATCAGATCTCCTATAGTCACATGCTTGTAATTAAACATGTGGCTATAATAGGCATTATAAACTGGGTGGTTTGAGCCCTGAATTCTGATTGGCTGAAGGTCATGGAATATCAGACCGTACACCACGGGTATGACAAAACATGTATTTTTACTTCTCTAACTATGTTGGTAACTAGTTTATAATAGCAATAAGGAACCTCGGGGTTTGTGGCCAATATACCACGGCTAAGGGCTGTATCCAGGCACTCCACATTGGTCGTGCAGAGGACACAGTCCTTAGCTGTGGTATATTGGCCATATACCACACCTCCTCTGGCATTATTGCTTTATTGTAACACCGGGGGCCTAGATAAAAACCATGGCCATATCAAGATGAGGAGAAGTACAGCCTTTTAACTCATCGCCAGGGCCGTCTCTAGCCTTCTGTGGTCCCCAAGTGAACACTGTTGTTACGGGTTACAGGTTACCTGTCTGACTCTGGTTTTGTGCGTCCATTCGCCTGTGTCTCTCTCCACGTGCCTGATTTACCCAACAACAGAAGCTAGACAGTAGTCACCATGGAGGCGATATGGCTGTACCAGTTCCGACTCATCGTCATTGGGGACTCGACGGTGGGGAAGTCGTGTTTGATCCGGCGGTTCACAGAGGGACGCTTCGCCCAGGTGAGCGACCCCACAGTCGGCGTAGATTTCTTCTCTCGCCTGGTGGAGATCGAGCCGGGGAAACGGATCAAGCTACAGATCTGGGATACTGCGGGACAGGAGCGGTTCAGGTATGGTGTGTGTGTGTGTGTGTGTGTGTGTGTGTGTGTGTGTGTGTGTGTGTGTGTGTGTGTGTGTGTGTGTGTGTGTGTGTGTGTGTGTGGGTCTAAGGATGGTGACAGTTATTTATCATCGAATATTAACCTCTTTCGGTAGTGATCTATCATAGCCTACCTTTCGAATGACAACGCGCTCTGCTGTGTCAATGCTGCTTCCTATCCAACAAGACTGAGGTCCACACTGAAGTCAGGTTGTGTCATTCCACTACTGATTAGGGTTATTGACGAGTCAAGAGCCTTATTATGCAAAGTACAAAGGGTATGCGGTTATTGGCCTATCTAAACATTTACAGGAACATTGGTAACACATTGGACAGGCCTAAATAGGCCTGATAGACATTTATAAAACATATAAAACAAGTATATGAGGACCCTTTTAAATACATTTACCTAGCAGCCTTTGAACACACACACACACACACGCACACACACACACTTCGTCAGCGTTCCATCTCTCCATTTCCTGCTCTGTATCTGTGTCTTCTGATTCCTTTCAACTGTTTTCTTATGAATATTTTACCAGCCTCCTATCTTCATTCTCTCTTTCTTGAAGTCCTCTTCTTCCACCTCCCCTTCCCTCTATCCACCCACACCTTGCCTGCCTGTCATATCCCTCCTCCCACTTCCTCTCCCCTTCCTGTCCTCTCTCCCGCCCCTCACATTTTCTCTTTCTCTCTTCTGCCAAATTATCCCTCCCTCACTACCCACTCTCTCCCTTTTTCTAACCTTTATATCTGTCTCCTAACACCTCTCTCCCTCACACTCTTCTTTTAGTTCAGAACGACACTTATTTGTCTTCGTGATGAGTGTGATGCAACAGTAACACTCTTGATAACATCTCAATGTTTCCTCAATGATGTGGATGTTTCTATCCTCCACTGTGATCTGCCATGTCATCCAGGTTCAGCTTAGTAGCCAATAGTCCATCTATATCTCATGTTCTCTCTCATCTCAACCCTCTCTCAGGTCCATCACAAGAGCCTACTATCGTAACTCGGTGGGCGGGCTCCTGCTGTTCGACATCACAAACCGTCGCTCCTTCCAGAACGTTCATGATTGGCTAGAGGAGGCCCGGAGTCACGTCCAACCACACAGCATCGTGTTCCTATTGGTCGGACACAAGTGTGACCTGGAGCCTCAGCGTCAGGTAGCCTATCAGAATGTGTGTGTGTGTTTGATTGAGCATTTGAAGAAAGAATCCTCACCCTAACAAAGGACACTATAAATGATGCCTGAAACACATTCCTATGAAATCAGACAATAAAATAGAATCTTTACCTTTAAAAAAAAAAATAATAATTGGCAGGTGACTCGTCAGGAAGCTGAGAAACTCGCCGGCGCCTACGGGATGCGTTACGTAGAAACCTCGGCCCGCGACGCCATCAATGTGGAGCACGCCTTCACGGAGCTGACCAGGGACATCTTCCATCTGGTGAGGAGATAACCTTCTTCAACCGGAGTCAAAAATCTAAATGGAGTCACATTTTCAATGCTAACCCTTGGCTATTAAAGCAATGGGCTGGTCCCATAAACTGGTACCACATGTGGTACAAACCTACGCTTGTGAAAACATGAATCTCAAAGAAACTAAATTGTAATTAATATACAATTATTAGGTTATTGCCATTTTAACAAGTAATTTCAAAATAAATACCTGATAAATACTGGGGCTGGGAATTGCCAGTATTACAATACTCACAATAGTATTACAATACTCACAATAGTATTACAATACTCACAATAGTATTACAATACTCACAATAGTATTACAATACTCACAATAGTATTACAATACTCACAATAGTATTACAATACTCACAATAGTATTACAATACTCACAATAGTATTACAATACTCACAATAGTATTACAATACTCACAATAGTATTACAATACTCACAATAGTATTACAATACTCACAATAGTATTACAATACTCACAATAGTATTACAATACTCACAATAGTATTACAATACTCACAATAGTATTACAATACTCACAATAGTATTACAATACTCACAATAGTATTACAATACTCACAATAGTATTACAATACTCACAATAGTATTACAATACTCACAATAGTATTACAATACTCACAATAGTATTACAATACTCACAATAGTATTACAATACTCACAATAGTATTACAATACTCACAATAGTATTACAATACTCACAATAGTATTACAATACTCACAATAGTATTACAATACTCACAATAGTATTACAATACTCACAATAGTATTACAATACAATAGTATTACAATACTCACAATAGTATTACAATACTCACAATAGTATTACAATACTCACAATAGTATTACAATACTCACAATAGTATTACAATACTCACAATAGTATTACAATACTCACAATAGTATTACAATACTCACAATAGTATTACAATACTCACAATAGTATTACAATACTCACAATAGTATTACAATACCTACAATAGTATTACAATACTTAGGTGCCGATGATATGTTTTGTGATTCTCCCGATTCTATATGTATTGCTGTTCGATACTGTGATTTTATTGCGATGATGATGTTCCAAACATATGGCTCACTATATGTCTGCTGCAGAGAGACCAGAGAGAGAGAGAGAGAGCAGGAGAAAACAGTTTGAATCAGTCAGGGAAACAAATAGCATGTTGGCTCAGCATTTACAAAGAAGATGGAGAACAAGCTATAGGATTTGGAGCAGGTGTAGCCAACTAGCGCTAGTTAACACAACCTACAGTAGCAATAAATAAATACCCGGAGAATAATATTGCGATATGTAACTATCGATTCCCCCCCATCACTACTGGGCTGTAAAATAAAAGTGTTAGTTAATTAAATCGGAAGCCTCTGAATGTGAATACTTAACCTTGATATCTTGGCCCTAGGTAAGGAGCGGTGACATCACTATCCAGGAGGGTTGGGAAGGGGTGAAGAGCGGCTTCGTCCCCAACGTGGTCCACTCCTCCGAGGAGGTCACCAAGAGTGACCGGCGGTGCCTCTGCTGATCTGGAGGGATCACTAGAGAGATCTCTGACTCAAGCCTGGTTTCACCTAGGTCCTCCTGGATCCATTTCAGCTCTAGTTTAGCAATTACCCTCTGCTGATCTGCATCAGGATGGAGGGATCTTACCCACAACTACACTACATGGCCAAAAGTATGTGGACACATCAAATTAGTGGATTTTGCTATTTCAGCCACACCTGTTGATGACAGGTGTATAAAAATCGAGCACACCGCCATGCAATCTCCATATACAAACATTGGCAGTAGACTGACCTTACTGAAGAGCTCAGTGACTTTCAACGTGGCATCGTCATAGGATGCCACCTTTCCAACAAGTCAGTTTGTCAGATTTCTGCCCTGCAAAAGCTGCTCCGGTCAACGGTAAGTGCTGTTATTCTGAAGTGGAAACATTTAGGAGCAACAGCGGCCCAGCTGCGAAGTGGTAGGCCACACAAGCTCACAGGTTGTCAAGATCGGTGTGGAAGAACTTGACTGGCCTGCACAGAGCCCTGACTTCAACCCCATCAAACACCTTTGGGATGAATTGGAATGCAGAGTGCGAGCCAGGCCTAATCGCCCAACATCAGTGCCCAACCTCACTCATGCTCGTGGCTGAATGGAAGCAAGTCCCTGCAGCAATGTTCCAACATCTAGTAGAAGGCCTTCCCAGAAGAGTGGAGGTTGTTATAGCATCAAAGGGCAAACCAACTCCATATTAATGCCCATGATTTTGGAATGAGATGTTTGACTAGCAGGTGTCCACAGACTTTTGGCCATGTAGTATAGATCCCTGGTTTCCCCATCTCCTTTCTTCCAATATGCAATCCCATAACACAATTTATACAGCCAGAAGGCATCACACACCATGGTTGGGCAAGGTTTAGCCAAAACGACATTCTACTTGACTTAAAGGAGACTAAGATGGAGGGGGCTCTCAGTCTCTCCCCTCCCCCCCAAAGGAAACTAAATCTGGTCTCAAAAACTCTGTGGTTCTCGACTTTTTTTTTCCCCACCCATCATCCAACGACCACTGTACAATCCCTATCCAACACCATAATGGGCTTTATGGACCCTGTGGACAGGGATGTAAGGGAACGACTGTTTGACTGACAGTACAGGTGGACAAAGTGACTCCAGGGACGTATTCACTTCACATCAAACGGAGGAAATGGACAGAACAGGAAGGGACAACCTGAACCAATAAGAAACTTTTTATTTATTTATAGCAAAACATAATTGTATTTTTTCTTAATGGTGTGCACTAATGAATACGACCCAGTAAAAGGTGGACTATAAGGGGATATTAGGCATCCCTGAGTACCGGTACATTACCTGAACATTACCAAGAATCCAAATCCCTGAGGAGGGTCAAACTGACAACAGAGGAGGACTATTTATTTGAGTACGTTTGAACAATGTCTCTGTAACTTGTCCTAGTGATTCTGGAATCTAGCGGAGGAACCCATGGTAACAGTGGAGAGACAGCTAGGAGAACATACTCTAAAAATACCATAACTTGTCCTAGTGATTCTGGAATCTAGTGGAGGAACCCATGGTAACAGTGGAGAGACAGCTAGGAGAACATACTCTAAAAATACCATAACTTGTCCTAGTGATTCTGGAATAGCGGAGGAACCCATGGTAACAGTGGAGAAACAGCTACTCTAAAAATACCATAACTTGTCCTAGTGATTCTGGAATAGCGGAGGAACCCATGGTAACAGCTAGGAGAACATACTCTAAAAACACCACAACTACCTAGAATTCCACACCTGCGCACATCTAAATGACAGTTAACTCTATAGGACACAAGTATGGCAACAGACATGTGCATTCAATATCTCAAACCAGTATAGAAATAAGGACACTCATTCCAAAAATAAAATCACATTTTGTTCATGACTAAGACGATGTAACAATAACCTTTTCTGGTTTGGCAACTGAAACATGAAATGGTTTGGGCACAATAGGTGGAGGGACAGAACTTGCTGCGTTGTAACAAACGGTGTCCTACATTTTATTTTCAGTTGAAGATGTTCTGTAGCCACTGTGTTCAAAGGTCAATTTCTTTCTCATCAGAATAAAAAACTATGATTCCTTTGTCTCTAGTGATGAGATTGAAATAAGATTTGAATAATCTGATAAGGTTATTTGTTTTGGATAGGGGAAGCACCATTGCTTTCCTCTGAATGGGCGAGTGTATACTACTGATTCTGTAGGGCACCTTTTCATCTACTTGATTTGTGTAATTAATAACTGCAAGGATGAACTGATATCGTCCACCTTTTCCAAAGAGTGATGCATTATCGTATGTCAATCTAACATTTCAGGGCCAGTGGAGCTGGGGTGTGACTGTGTACATCTATCATGTAGGATTACCCTTGACAAGGAAGAGTGGATGGTAAACGTTCTCAATCATCAAATCTGGGACCATTTTGCAGAGTCTTGACGAGGGACTTTTCGCTCCTTTACGACTTGGATCACGAATGGACTTCTCTGGGTTACTATGTGCTTTTCCCAGTTTCGTGGACATTCTGGTTCTAGAACAGAATCTTGGACATCATGATGTTCCACCCGTCGAATTAGAACAGAGTAGAATTCTATTCAGTGCTCTTAACTGAACAACGGTGTCTTCACCAATCTCCTCCAATGCTTATACCGTATCAGAGTAGTCTGTCTAGACAGATGGGTTGAGACTAGTATCAGAGGGTTCAAGGAGTTTGAATCAGTTGCTCCTCCATCATCTAATAAGACACTATGTAAGTAAGGTCTCTAATCACAGATATAAGATCAGATTACCAGAGCCCCCAACACTAACCTTTACCAGTAGACTAACACAAAGACATCGGACCCTGTATCGGTTCTTAGAGGCAACTTCTATCTACTGTGTCACACACAGGCACGTAGTTCAGCAACGTTTTGGAAAGTTCAAGATAGAAATTTGCTCTGTGGCATATAGAACAATGTTCCACGTTTAGCTCTATTCATGGAAATTCTAACTACATCGTTCGACAACGTCGGCTACTGAACGTGGACAAGCAGTTACTTAGCCTGGTAAAACCAGACATAATGAAAGGAAACAAAAGAGAAGCGCTGTGAAATCAGTTGGATACCAGGCTAGCTGTTGCTCATAAACAATATAACACGCAAGTAGACCATCAATGTACAGCATTACTAGGGTCGTATTCATTGGGCACCAAACGGAAGACAACAGACTGAAACAAGAGAGGAAACTACCCTCTCTGTTTTGCAACGTTTTGCCCTAATGAATGGGACCCAGGATGAATCTTTTCATTTTACCTGATGGCATCTTCTTCTCTTTGTCTCCAATCTGTACAATACCATGTAACTACTGTTCATTCAATTCAACATCTATGGAACTTTCTGGGCCACTAACTACTATTCTATCAAAACAACTTGAAATGTACAAAAAAAAAAAATCAATAAAAAATGTGACTGGTAAAACACCAGTTTTGCTCCGTGTGTCTTACATTGTAGCACCCGCGTGTGTGTGGGTAGTGACGTCATAATGGGTTTGTAGCACCCGCGTGTGTGTGGGTAAAATGTAGTGACGTCATAATGGGTTTGTAGCACCCGCGTGTGTGTGGGTAAAATGTAATGACGTCATGGGTTTGTAGCACCCGCGTGTGTGTGGGTAAAATGTAGTGACGTCATAATGGGTTTGTAGCATTTACATTTAAGTCATTTAGCAGACGCTAGAGCGACTTACAAATTGGTGCATTCACCTTATGACATCCAGTAGAACAGTCACTTTACAAATAGTGCATCTAAATCTGAAAGGGGGGGTGAGAAGGATTACTTATCCTATCCTAGGTATTCCTTAAAGAGGTGGGGTTTCAGGTGTCTCCGGAAGGTGGTGATTGACTCCGCTGTCCTGGCGTCGTGAGGGAGTTTGTTCCACCATTGGGGGGCCAGAGCAGCGAACAGTTTTGACTGGGCTGAGCGGGAACTGTACTTCCTCAGTGGTAGGGAGGCGAGCAGGCCAGAGGTGGATGAACGCAGTGCCCTTGTTTGGGTGTAGGGCCTGATCAGAGCCTGGAGGTACTGAGGTGCCGTTCCCCTCACAGCTCCGTAGGCAAGCACCATGGTCTTGTAGCGGATGCGAGCTTCAACTGGAAGCCAGTGGAGAGAGCGGAGGAGCGGGGTGACGTGAGAGAACTTGGGAAGGTTGAAAACCAGACGGGCTGCGGCGTTCTGGATGAGTTGTAGGGGTTTAATGGCACAGGCAGGGAGCCCAGCCAACAGCGAGTTGCAGTAATCCAGACGGGAGATGACAAGTGCCTGGATTAGGACCTGCGCCGCTTCCTGTGTGAGGCAGGGTTGTACTCTGCGGATGTTGTAGAGCATGAACCTACAGGAACGGGCCACCGCCTTGATGTTAGTTGAGAACGACAGGGTGTTGTCCAGGATCACGCCAAGGTTCTTAGCGCTCTGGGAGGAGGACACAATGTAGCACCCGCGTGTGTGTGTGGGTAGTGACGTCATAATGGGTTACTCATTGCAGTGCCAGAAATCAACCACTAGATGACAATACAAGGCAAATAGGTGTCATTGTCAACCAGCTTGTATCCGTTTGGGGGGGGGGGGGGGTCTAGTTATACCCAGACCAGAGGTGTTCTCTCCACTGATTAGAAAGGAAGTTAAAAGGGGGAGAAAAAAAATGAGTTGGAATGAGTTTGACACCCCAGCATTTAGAAAGGGAGATACCTAGTCAGTTGTTCAACTGAAATGGGACTTTGCATTTAACCGAACCACTCAGAGAGGTGCGGGGGGCTGCCTTAAAATCGACATCCACGTCTTTGGCGCTCGGGGAACAGTGGGTTAACTGCCTCGCTCTGGGGTAGAATGACAGATTTTTACCTTGTCAGTTCAGGGATTCGATTAGCAACCTTTCGGGTTACTGGCCCAACGCTCTAACCACAAGGCTACCTGCCGACAATGGAGAAATGAATAATTGCCAGAAGGAAAAAAAAACTAGGTTATTGAAGGAATTATCCAAACAGCTAGATCAGGTCAAACTCTCTAAAGCTCCCTATTTCATTCCTAGCGGTGAGTCCGGTGCTACTATCCTAATCCTAATCAGCCCTTTAGGGACATAGGCTTCCGTTCAGATCACATGGGTTAACCCCTCATAGGGAATAGTTCAACCTAAATACCCACATTTGTCAAGACATAAAACCTCAAAAGCCTGGTTCCTCTCTAGGTTTCTTCCTAGGTTTTGGCCTTTCTAGGGAGTTTTCACTAGCCACCGTGCTTCTATACCTGCATTGCTTGCTGTTTGGGGTTTAAGGCTGGGTTTCTGTACAGCACTTTGAGATATCAGCTGATGTACGAAGGGCTATATAAATACATTTAATTTGATTTGAAGGTTGGCATTGAAATACATCCACAGGTACACCTCCAATTGACTCAAATGATGTCAATTAGCCTATCAGAAGCTTCTAAAGCCATGACATCATTTTCTGGTATTTTCCAAGCTGTTTATTAAATGCACAGTCACCTTAGTGTTTGGTGTTTGGGGTTGTAGGCTGGGTTTCTGTACAGCACTTCAGCTGATGTAAGGGCTTTATAAATACATATTGATTGAAAAGTGATGCCAAGCATCCCGATCCTTTGGGATTGAGGCCTGTAGATTTCTCTTTCATAAATCACAACAGATGGTGTGGAATTGTCATTGTAAATAAGAATTGGTTCTTAATTGAACTGCCTAGTTAACAAAAAAAAATGACAGATATTGCTATCAGATAAGATAGCCCACCCCCCATGTCAAAAACTATCCTTTTACTATGTTGATAAGAGATCACTGTCTCTGAGTAACCATTTGATCTCAGTCACCTCACCATACAACACCGGTAGGCAACCATGTCGTGCTCTAGCTGACACGGTAGAATTAACTTGACAATGGAGACTGGAGTACTATTACTTTTGTCTTTATATCTGAAGCATGGTAAGAATGAACACTGTTCACGCGGGCACACTTCAAACCGCAAGATAGCTCATTTACATATCCCCTTGACCGTCCACCTCAGGAGTGATACTGGTTGCCTGTTAAACACAAGGGTGTTTCGTTAAAAAGGTGTATAGTTCCATATATAACACAACTCTGTTCCTGGAGTGATGCAGATGGGACAAAATCCTGCACTAACTAGGCACCACACTGAGGTACTTCGCTAATGGATCAGTCCAGTGTTTAAAATCAACACGCGGTCTTCCAGGTCAGTTAAATATAAAACATGCTGTGTCTACTGATGAAACTCTGGGTTTGCGGAGGAAGGGGAGGACCATCCTCAGTGAATTTCATAAAAACTAAAAATGGTAAAACATTTTAAAAAGTGATCCTTTTTAGATAAAACTATACTAAATATAAAATCACGTCACCAAATAATTAAAAAACACACTATTTTGCAAATAAGATCTACAGTAGCCTCGCCAGCACTCTGTAGGGAAGCACCATTGTGTAGCTGGAGGACAACTAGTTTCCGTCCTCCTCTGGGTACATTGACTTCAATACAAAACCCAGGAGGCCCATGTTTCTCACCCCCATTCATAGACTGACACAGTTATTATGACAATTTGAGGACGTCTTCCAGCCAATCAGAGCTCTTGTAGCACGTCCACATTGTCCACCCAATCAAAGGATCAGATAATTAATCTAGTACTGAAAACAAACTACAGCTAGCTAGCACTGCAGTGCATAAAATATGTTGAGTAGTTGACTCAAAGACAATAGTTGAACAGTTTTGAACAAATTTCTTTCTTTCAAAATGAAGCAAGAGCAAAATATACTTTTTTCCACTTGGCTAGCAAATGCAGCTAGCTAGTTTAACCTACTGAATCACCCTGCTCAAACAGAGGGATGCTATGTTAGCTAGCTGGCTATAACAGAGGGATGCTATGTTAGCGAGCTGGCTATAACAGAGGGATGCTATGTTAGCGAGCTGGCTATAACAGAGGGATGCTATGTTAGCGAGCTGGCTATAACAGAGGGATGCTATGTTAGCGAGCTGGCTATAACAGAGGGATGCTATGTTAGCGAGCTGGCTATAACAGAGGGATGCTATGTTAGCGAGCTGGCTATAACAGCGGGATGCTATGTTAGCGAGCTGGCTATAACAGAGGGATGCTATGTTAGCGAGCTGGCTATAACAGAGGGATGCTATGTTAGCGAGCTGGCTATAACAGAGGGATGCTATAACAGAGGGATGCTATGTTAGCGAGCTGGCTATAACAGAGGGATGCTATGTTAGCTAGCTGGCTATAACAGAGGGATGCTATGTTAGCTAGCTGGCTATAACAGAGGGATGCTATGTTAGCTAGCTGGCTATAACAGAGGGATGCTATGTTAGCTAGCTGGCTATGACTTTCCAACAAAACACTGGAACTCTTTCAAGTCATGGTAAGCTTTTGGTTTGACTAATTTATTGCCACCAGGGCCCGCCGGTGTAACCGCTTACTGACTGTACACTGTAACATTACTGCATGAAGCGGGTTTACTAACGCGGTGCATTTAGTGGCTATGCTGACTATGACGCTACTTTAGCTAATATGGTGACGACATAGGCTGTGTAAGTTAGTGGTTTGGCTTGGAAAGGTTTTTTCGCCCTGTCACATACAGCTGATGTGTTGTGTTTTTAACAGAATTGCATTTATTTGTTCCCATAGACATGCCATTCATCTGCTGCCAACACCTCATGATCTGTACACGATTCCTGGAAGTTGAAAATGTCCCAGTTCTTCCATGGTCTGCATACGCACCAGACATTTCATCCATTGAGCATGTTTGGGATGCTCTGGATCGACATGCATGACAGCGTGTTCCAGTTCCCGCCATTATCCAGCAACTTCGCACAGCCATTGAGGAGTGGGACAACATTCTACAGATCACAATCACTCTATGGGAAGGACAATTTCATTTAACAGCCAAATTGGGCCAACTCTATCCAGTGGGGAAGGCATCTAAAACTTAGGGGGGGTGGGGTGAGAGGGATTACTTAACCTATCCTAGGTACATGTGACGCGCTGCATGATGCAAATAGTGGTCACACCAGATACTGACTGTTTTTTTTTAAACCACACCCCTAATTTAAGGTATTTGTGACCATTAGATGCATATCTGTAATCCCAGTCATGTAAAATCCATTGATTAGGGTCTAATTAATTTAAATTGACCTATTGCCTTATATGAACTAATCAAAATATTTTAAAATTGCTTCATGTTGCGTTAATATTTTTGTTCAGTGTAGATGTCTCTCTCTTGGTGTCTACCAATATATAAAACTTTCGTGCGTTTGACAGCAGCTCTGAAGCATTGCGCTGTTTATCGACTCTTGAGATTAGGCTGGTGTAACCGATGAGAAATGGCTAGCTAGTTAGCGCGACCTAATAGCGTTTCAAACGTCACTTGCTCTGAGACTTGGAGTAGTTGTTCCCCTTGCTCTGCATGGGTAACGCTGATTCAAGGGTGGCTGTTGTCGATGTGTTCCTGGTTCGAGCCCAGGTAGGAGCGAGGAGAGGGACGAAAGCTATACTGTTACACTGGCAATACTAAAATGCCTAAAGACCAATAGTCAAAGGTTAATGAAATCCAAATGGTATAGAGAGAAATAGTCCTATAATAACTACAACCTAAAACTTCTTACCTGGGAATATTGAAGACTCATGTTAAAAGGAACCACCAGCTTTCATATGTTCTCATGTTCAGAGCAAGGAATTCAAACTTTTACTTTCTTCTCCAACACTTTGTTTTTGCATTACTAAAACCAAATTGAACATGTTTCATTATTTATTTGAGGCTAAAATTATTTTGATGTACCGGTATTATATTAAGTTAAAAGAAATGTTCATTCAGTATTGTTGTAATTGTCATTATTACAAATACATTGTAAAAATGAAAATATAAAAATCGGTGTCGGCTTTTTTTGGGTCCTCCAATAGTCGGCATCGAAAAATCATAATCGGTCGACCTCTAATCATCACCCATTGTTTTTTTTATACGCAACAGGTCCATTTGGTGGAAACATAGCCTACCACTGATAGGAAAAATGTGCATATTTTCTCTATGCGGATTCTAGAACATTCACATGAAAATCTGTTCGGAACCTAGTTACCATATTCCTCCAGCAGTTTCTCAACAATCTAGTTCAATGGAAATCCACAGTAGCAGGCTATTTTCTTTGCCATCTTTTTAAATAATAATAATACCAAAAAAAAAGTGGACAAATTGATGGAAAACATAGCTATTGTTGCATGACTATTCCGTAAGGAATTAGCAAGAGCAGATACTGACTGGCACCAAACACAGATCACAGGACCATTTCTCTTTCCCAAAATGTTCATTATTTTTTTAGTTTGACATTTCTTTTTCCACTTCAGTATTCTAATGAATACAACGTGATGTTGAGAAAGAAGAGGAGGGAAGACAGGAGGAATATAAAATAAACACAGACAGACACAGACGCAGCAGAAGAGGCTACATCCGAAATGGGACCCTATTCACTACCTTGTGCACTACTTCTGGGAATAAGGTGCCATTTCAGATGCAGTCGAGGGACTAGGAGTGAGGGACGGAACCCACAAGAGAGTGGGCTCGACATTTAAACATTCTCATAATCACAGGAAGGTGTCAACTTGAACTGGTGAGATGCTCCTCCTCTTCTCCCATTTCCTGCCCAGCGAGGATTATGGGTAATGTAATAGCAGGATGTGTTCTGAAAGCAAACCAAGGTCCCAAACGAGTACATAGCAAAGATCAACGTCAGTAAGAGTTTGGAAGAAGAAGCAGTACACGACAACTTAAAATGGCAGAAAACACAACGAGAGGAGGAAGAAAAGTAGGACCGCAACAACCTAAAGACTAAGCAGGGGGTTCAAAAAGATTTGTGCTTAAATAAATCCTAATAAAAGAATACAAAAAACTGCCATAGTAACTTTTGTTTTGTCTTTTTTTACTTGAAAAAATACTTTAAAAAGTAACAAATCAATAGAATAAGGCTTGGTCCACATCCCAAATGGAATCCTACTCCCTATACAGTGCACTGCAGTGGAGGCTGCTGAGGGAGGACGGCTCATAATAATGTCTGGAATGGAGTGTTTCTGCTCCAGCCATGGCCACGAGCCCTCCCTCCCGAATAATTAAGATGCCACCAACCTCCTGTGGTGCACTGCTTTGGACCCAGAGCCCTATGGGCCCTGTTTAAATGTAGTGCACTACTCTATGGGCCCTGGTTAAATGTAGTGCACCACCCTATGGGCCCTGGTTAAATGTAGTGCACCACCCTATGGGCCCTGATTAAATGTAGTGCACTACCTATGGGCCCTGGTTAAATGTAGTGCACCACCCTATGGGCCCTGGTTAAATGTAGTGCACTACCCTATGGGCCCTGGTTAAATGTAGTGCACTACCCTATGGGCCCTGGTTAAATGTAGTGCACTACCCTATGGGCCCTGGTTAAATGTAGTGCACTACCCTATGGGCCCTGGTTAAATGTAGTGCACCAAATATGGAATAGGGTGCCATTTAAGTCACAAACATGTTGTAGAGACTAGAGATGTGAACATGGAGTTGGGGCGGGTTACTGGGGGGGGGTATTTATTGTGGGAGGGTCCCCCTCTCTCAAGACTTCTTGACTGATTTAAGGAGGTTGTCCTTGCTCCTCCTCTTAACGTCAAAGTTGTAGACTCGTGCCATGTCTGAGGGAGGCGATAGGTTAAGGATGACACACTTCTCAGTTTGACATTTTTTGTCTAGTATTTTCAGAAGCACTGTAAACACTGTCATTACCAGTCTATCAAAACAACAGCACTTACCAACAGTTTAAACAAGATCCAATTGTCAACACGAACTATGTAACTCAGTTTCAAAATGTTATTTTCTCCTGGTTCATGTCGACTGAACACAACCCAACTTTCCCTGCTTTTTACACAACCATCTGCCACACCTGCACCAGTAACTCTGCCCTGCCAGACCATAAACTGCCTCAAGTTGTAAAACCACAAGACAAGGCAGCACCCAAAGACCAGTGTAACCATCCCTGACACACAGAGAACATTGTATCACAGCTTTCTTCACTCAGGGTATCTGTAGGTTCCATCAGGTTGAATTTAAGACTTTTTAATGCCACTTGAAATGCAATTTAATTCCAATTAGGGTCTGCGTGCGCCCACAAACATGCTAATATTCAACTTTTGTTGGTTAATCATCTTGAAATGCCATTGACAGAGCTTTAGTATAGGAAGTAGAATTGACTACTGAGATGGTATTCAAATAACTCATCATCAAGGCAGGATTTCATGACTGAAGATATTTTCATGTGCACTGCAACCTAATCCAGTGATCGTCATAATCGTCTACCCGAAGTTTTAAGACTATTGTCGTTATATTTGTGTGTTAAAATAGGTCAATATTTTTTTTGTTAAATATAGATGAATTTGTGTGAAATCTTTATGTGCACTAATATATTTGGTGCTAATTCACCAGCTGGGTAAGTGGAAACTCAACACTATGAGCTAGATCACTCCCTATAAATCTAATTTTCACTGGAAGTAGCCAGGTTTTAATCTAACAGTAAAGTAATTATTTGTGTCCTAAATAAAGATGCTGATGTCATAGGCTAATACCCAATGAGGCCGAGGCTCATTTCACGCTCTCCATGTCAATATCTCTGTTGTAAAATACACAGCTGAGAAATGTAAAATAAAATATATATATATATATATATATACTTGCATAAAGCAAAGAACATCTTCTCTTCAACTGTAAAGCTAAGAACATCTTCTCTTCAACTGTGGCAACTATTACCAGGGCCTAAAACCCTTGGTTTTTAAACCAGCCACTGTGGCAGGTAGGTTTTTTTAAACCAGCCAAGCGGTTGTTGTTGTTGTTGTTGCCACAATTACACAAAGAAACACAGAACAGATGAGCTTAGTAATGTTGTGGTGGTTAGAGCGTTGGGCCAGTAAAACATATTACCAGTAAGATCTAATTTAATTATCTGTGACCTGAGTATTTTAACAAAAATAAGTGACAAAAAAAGAAAGTTAAATTGCCCCTTTGCGGTTACCGTGGTAACAGGGCCACTGATTAATCACCATGCCTGTGAGAATGTCACTACTAGAGGCCAGATGTCTCTTTTGCTAGCAGTAGGAGCAAACTGAAACGTTGAAAAGCAACCTAGCTTGTGAACAAAACAAATGTAAATAGCCAAGAAACACGAGTCTCACTTTTGTAGACTTTAGAGTAAATTAGAACAACTTATGTATGTGTCCATTGCTTCTTAAAGAAAAACTCAATCTTTCAGCCCCCAGGCAGTGTTAATGCGTAAGGTGGGAAAGCTTGCACTTGTCCCCATTTATTAAAACGCTTACACTGTAGGGCCCGGCGTGTTACCACCTGAATTATTCATTCTTACACACTAATGCCAAAATCTACCTACAGGAGAGCAGTGTGAAAGGCAGAAAAAAAAAGTGTCTTGATCATTTTCATTATCCCAGAAAAACAGGGACACATTGATTAGAGGAATTATGAAGATACTCGTTAAGTGATTTTGTTAAACCGTAAAGTGCAGTAAGCTAACTAATCAAGCTAAAAACAATGTTTCGAATCGGCTATCTATTTTGTAGCCTAACTTGCTCGCTGTGCCCTCTCGGCTGGCCATAGCCGTCAGACTTGCAGTGGCACACAGAGAGACACAGTCGTAGGCTACATGTGGAACTCTTAGCATCTTGAAAATGCGCCTCAGTAAGAATAGGCTATAATTTAATGTTTTTATTTTATTTCGCCGGCTGCATAACATAGCAGAAACACCATAGTCATCTCTGGCTGCATTTTTTAAGACCGTTGACAACTGAATTTAAGACAATTTAAGGCCTTTAATTTAGATAAATTAATTTAAGACTAAGGACCCGCGGACACCCTGTCACTGCCCATTAACCCACGCCGCCTACGGGCCCGTTAACCCACGCCGCCTACGGGCCCGTTAACCCACGCCGCCTACGGACCCATTAACCCACGCCGCCTACGGACCCATTAACCCACGCCGCCTACGGACCCATTAACCCACGCCGGCTACGGACCCATTAACCCACGCCGCCTACGGACCCATTAACCCACGCCGCCTACGGACCCATTAACCCACGCCGCCTACGGACCCATTAACCCACGCCGCCTACGGACCCATTAACCCACGCAGGCTACGGACCCATTAACCCACGCTGCCTACGGACCCATTAACCCACACCGCCTAGGCCTATATGCTTGCTTCAGGATACAGTTCACATCTCTACTAAATTCAGAGTTTCCCCAACTCTCTTGACGGACCACCAGACACATATTTGTTCTACCCCTGCACTGGTAGAACTTTTGGAACTTCAGAACACTTTTGGCAGCATCACATACCCCTGCACTGGTAGAACTTTTGGAACTTCAGAACACGTTTGGCAGCATCACATACCCCTGCACTGGTAGAACTTTTGGAACTTCAGAACACTTTTGGCAGCATCACATACTTCTCCAGACTCCAATCCTGTTCACCCATAGTCCCTGGGCTGAGTGGGCCTATATTTCGGCGTAAGGATACTGACTTCGGTGGTGGTGAACTGGTCTCTGAGGAAGTCCAGGTCTTCCTCCAGGGAGTCTAGGTTGCGTGATGCGGTCGCTAGGTTCTTCTCCAGAAGAGACTGGGCCTCGTCGATGTCATACTCCAACATCACATTAGCCTGGGTGAGGGGATAGAGGGAAGAAAGGGAGGTTAGAGTATGGAATGGTAGTATATTGTAGTTTTTACTATTGCTTGCTTAATGGTTCCTTCCTAGGAGAAACTGGGAATTTTCCCTAACAAGGCTCCTTCTAGCCTTCATTTAAGAGGGGTGGGAGGTGGGTCAGTCCAAAGAACATCACTTTGGATATACATGCACAGGCTGAGGAGGATCAATCCCAAAGTACTCACCCCTAGCCACAGGCACACTTTGTCGGTGGGCGGAACTGACGCCTTGCAGTAAACGTTGTCAGCCAATAGGAAGTGTGTCTCCATCGGGTCTGTGGTTTCCTATTGGACGAGAGGAGCGGGACACAGGGTGAAACCCAATACTCTACCGTGGTTTCCTGGCCTCAGTCCCTCCCCCTCTGAAGGCTCTGGATAAGCAGCATAGTTTCCACCATATTGTTTACAGGTCTGGAAACATTGAACAGTTTGGGCCAAGGAGGAGGAGGAGGGAGAAAACTGGGACGGGCTGGCAAGGTCTGAGGACAAGAAAAAGTAAGTAAACCCCACATATTTGTTTGTTTACCTTCTTCTTCTGCATGTGTCGTAGGATTTCTAGAGTCTGCTTGATCTGTGGGATCTGGCTTTTCAACCTGAGGATCGCAGCGAGAAACACCACAGAAGAAGAATTAGAATCATTGTATTACATCTCAGCGTTTCCTTTAGCCGCTAATTGATCAAATAAATGGAGAAAAAAAACAGATAAATAAAACTGTAGCCTGGCCGGGGATGCATATCATAGGCTGCATCCCGATTTCATGCGTCAGTACCATTCCCTCACTCCTTGCATGTTGCTGCGAGAGAGTGTGCGCGCACGAGCGCGCACGAGAGAGAAGCCTTGGGCTACTGTTAACCGAAGGAGGCTGCATTTTTTTTATTTTAGTAAAATGAAAGTTAGAGATGCCTATAGTCGGTGTTTCAGATGTAGGAATTGATGCCTAATTTATGACATTTTCAGCTTCCAGGAATTGTGACCAGATCCGTGCGACATGGGGCCGTGCATTATCATGCTGAAACATGATGGCGGCGGATGAATGGCTCGTCAATGAGCCTCAGGATCCCGTCACAGTATCGCTGTGCATTCAAATTGCCAACAATAAAATGCAATTGTGTTTGTTGTCCGTAGCTTATGCCTGCCCATACCATAACCCCACAGCCAACATGGTGCACTCTGGTCACAATGTTGACTTCAGCAAACCGCTCGTCCACAAGACACCATACACATGGTCTGTGATTGTGAGGCCGGTTGGACGTACGGCCAAATTCCCTAAAACGATGTTGTAGGCGGCTTATGGTAGAGAAATTAACATTAAATTCTCTGGCAACAGCTCTGGTGGACATTCCTGCAGTCAGCATGCCACTCAAAACTTGACACATCTGTGGCATTGTGTGAGAAAACTGCACATTTTAGTGGCCTTATATTGTCCACCAGCACAAGGTGTAATGTGTAATGATCATGCTGTTTAATCAGCTTCTTGATAAATAAAGCAGATGAAGGAAACTAAACAATGAAATAATGTAGACTACACCAACTGAAGGTAACTAACAGTACATTGACAGTGGAATGTGTTGTTATTAGGCCTACTGACAGTCTATCCTGATAGTAGCTAATATTTAACATGTTAAAAATAGGAAACAAAGTCGGCGTATTCTAGAATTAAGAAATTAAGTGAAAATACCGTACAATTTAAAATCTGCATAATGGAACAGGAACTGGATTTCATAAACATTACTTTGGGAAAGTTGATGTGCTTCAGTTTTGCTGCCATATGACTGGTTTCACATTTGTCTCTAGCGATTAGAAGGTAATATATATATATTTTTTAATATTTATTATTTAACTGGGCAAGTCAATTCTTATTTACAATGACGGCCTAGGAACAGTGGGTTAACTGCCTTGTTCAGGGGCAGAACGACATTTTTACCTTGTCAGCTCAGGGATTCGATCTAGCAACCTTTCGGTTACTGGCCCAACGCTCTAACCACTAGGCCCCTGAGATCTAAAAATAAGTGTCATTTATATTTACAATCCCCGTATTCAAACAGCTTACTCATTTACCTAGTTCTTTTCCATTTGTAAATGACAGTGCCTGGAGAATGTTATTTCTATCGGGAAAAATAAAGTATATACCTAATTAATTCAATCTCCACCCCAAAGGAATAGTATATACCTAATTAATTCAATCTCCACCCCAAAGGAATAGTATATACCTAATTAATTCAATCTCCACCCCAAAGGAATAGTGGGTGAAAAGCATGCTATTCTTATGTTCAAGATTTTAATATGCATAGAGGGGGAAAAAGGGAATTTACGTTCCATTTATAAGGCGCTTATCTCCGGTCAGAATTCCCCCAGAAGGGGAAGCCTACAGGGGGAATGTCCTCTGTATAGACAAGTGTTAATATTGTAGTGGACAAAGATGAGAAGAGCGTTGGTATGGCTACTGTGCAACTTCCTTTTTAGGTAGGATGCCATTTTGGATTTTTCTCTCTCATTTATAATAATCTGTTTCATCATCATTGTAGGCGTATTTATTTATCTAAACATGTTTTGCTTCATCCTGTTGAGACATCTGTTGGCTTAAATGAAGTTTGATCTGTGTTTTTAAATTGTGTGCTCCGTATTTAGTTTAACATAGGCCTGTTGTAAAAAAAAATATATATATATCATTAGCTTATTGCTGTCATTTGTATGGGTATGGTAGGCACTAGTCTTTCTTGGTTAATGCTGCAATATAGCCTGTTCAAAACTTAGTGTGAAGGTTTACACCAGTTCGCAAGCGTTTAGTTTTGTTCTGTTGAGTCATTTTCTTTGGCCAAATACAGTTTCAACTGTAATGGATTTGTCGCAATATATATCCTGCTCGTATTTTCCCTATAAACAATGGCTCGACAAACTTTTGATATTACCTTAATAAAATTTAGGTGTGGTTATTAGCCTATTATACTGCCTGATATGAAGGCAGTGCGCACCAGTGCTCCAACCTACTCTGACCGTTGAACTTGAGGAAGAATGTTTTAGGCCTGCCAGAGTTACTCCTATAATCTAACAATATAATGCTTCTTTATTTAAAAAAATTAAAGATCGAAAATTAACAAATTCGCCTCATTCCTGTACACCTACACCTGTATGTCTGACAAGGATAAAGAAATAATGTTGGTATCGTAGCATGCCACCAGCATATTTCTCTCTCTCTGGGGCCTAAGCTGGCCTTCCTTTATATTTATGTAATAGCATACAGTGGAGACCAACGCCTGAAGGCCTATATTACGGTGTTGGCACATATTACTAGCCACTTTAAACAATGCTACCTAATATAATGTTCCCTACATTATTCATCTCATATGTATACGTATATACTGTACTCTATATCATCTACTGCATCCTTATGTAACATGTATCACTAGCCACTTTAACTATGCCACTTTGTTTACATACTCATCTCATATGTACATACTGTACTCGATACCATCTACTGTATCTTGCCTATGCTGCTCTGTACCATCACTCATTCATATACCTGTATGTACATATTCTTTATCCCCTTACACTGTGTATAAGACAGTAGTTTTGGAATTGTTAGTTAGATTACTTGTTGGTTATTACTGCATTGTCGGAACTAGAAGCACAAGCATTTCGCTACACTCGCATTAACATCTGCTAACCATGTGTATGTGACAAATAAAATTTGATTTGATTTGAACGCCTGAAGGCCTATGGATGCAATACCCTAATGCATTTAGTGCTCAAATCGCTGACAGCTGAACCGTGTGGAGGACGATTGTTGTTTTAGGAAACAATAGGCTATAAAGTTGTCCATATGATACACATGGAAACACAAGGAATAGTGTTTTTGTAATAGGCTGTTAAGGACCCGTAAATGTGGCTAATTTGGCAAATATCCCGCGTTTATTGATGCTGCTGGCTGGGTGGAAGCCCAAATGGGTTACGCACCCAATGTATATGGGTGACCAGTAAAGTTCTCAAAATGTCCGCTAAATTTAAATATTTTTTCCGTTAAATTCCCATGTACCGAATGACAAATACTAGTTAAATAGGTTTCCATTACATTCAACTCTACTGATGGGTTTGTCACAAAAAAAAAATATTGCGCTATATAGCAGATGTGCCCAATCTGATCTTGTACTGATAGATAGGCGTAGTGCACAGTTCTGACTGGTGGCCGACCTGACAGTTCCCCTTCCCTCCCTTACTAGCTCGTTATGAAATATGCAAGTGTTTGTCTTCTCGGAAGTACAGCAACTAATCAGTCTCCTACGTTCCAAAAACAATGAATATTATTAAGGAGTTTACATTTTGACACTCAGAAATGGGAGTCGACGTGTAACGAATCGAGGAATCTATTTGGAGTCGACTCTCTCCACCACTACGTTATCATCGTTAACAGTTGGGAAAATGGCAGAGAAGGGCATGCGACAGCAGCGAAGGCCTGTACACAAACTCGACCAGAGGTTGCTAAAACAGCTATCGACCATGCACCTGAACTCACCCGATTGTCCAAGCTGAGCTTATAGAAACGTACCACCTCTATCTGATCCACCGCCTGAACGTTAATCACACCAACGAGATCTAGGATCCAAATTCACAGCGTGTCTGCCTTGATGTTCATAGAACTCCACGGACTCTTGCACAGTGGAACCCAGAATGATATGGGAAAAGGGGATACCTAGTCAGTTGTACAACTGAATACATTCAACTGAAATGGGTCTTCCGCATTTAACCCAACCCCTCTGAATCAAATGGAACCACAGAGGGGTGCGGGTGGGGGCATATGTACCACCGAGGGGTGCGGGTGGCATATGTACCACAGAGGGGTGCGGGGGCATATGTACCACAGAGGGGTGCGGGGGCATATGTACCACTGAGGGGTGCGGGGGCATATGTACCACCGAGGGGTGCGGGTGGCATATGTACCACAGAGGGGTGCGGGGGCATATGTACCACAGAGGGTGCGGGGGCAGGGCATATGTACCACCGAGGGGTGCGCGGGGGATATGTACCACAGAGGGGTGCGAGGGCACATGTACCACCAAGGGGTGCGGGTGGGGGGCATAAGTACCACCAAGGGGTGCGGGTGGGGGGCATATGTACCACAGGGGGGTGTGTGTGGGGGGGCATATGAACCACAGAGGGGTGGGGGGCATGTGAGACCAGTTGGTTACGGTGTTGTTCTTTCAGCACCATGATATGAACAGCGCTCAAGTCATCAAGACCTGTTACCTACAACTCATAGTCTTCCTCTTCACTTACTATTGGTTAATCAATGTCTCCCGATATCACAACGATTTGTTAGTATTTTACAGGACCAAATGTAATAGCATATAGGTCTACTGTAGCATGGTATGACTATAATATGTTACACCAAAAAACACCTCAGTCATTTCTTATACGAAGCTGAATAGTACCTTTTTTCTTTTCATGTGGCCAAAACCCAACAGTGTGATCCACTAGGCAGGAGATATGCTTTGACTGAAACAAAATACAAGAAAAGCTACTAGTTTGTTAAGACCGTCCGCTCTGATTCACTGACAAATCAGCACTTCAAGAAGACCTGCATATTCCTATCAAACTGATTGAGATCAATCAAATGGTTGGCAAGCAGTTTGATGATTTCACCGGTAAAAATGTGATACAAAATTTCAAAAAATAGGCTACGGGTAAATTTGTGTTTGAGGGTATTAAAAAAAAAAAGTAATTTTCTTAAGACACTGTGTGGTGTCTCAGACGTTGCAATAGGAGGATGCATTTTATGCATAGGCCTACTCTACAATGACATTGAATAGACTACATCTGTCTGTAAAAACTTTGAGAAATGATGGTCTCTTTTTTTTTTGCATTCCCTCACCTAAAAAAACAACAGCAAATAGCACTGCCTGAATGGCAATACTTTTGAGAAGTTAAATAAGAAGGAATTGCAAACTTTGTGTGGTAGAATTGAGGTACACTAATGCTAGCACAGGTGCAAAGCCCAACCAACTGAAGGAACATACGTGAAACCTAAACCGTTACCGGCAGTAGAGCATTGTGAATTCATGTGGAATGTCATGAATTTCTCTTATCGCTTTAATGTTAAACTATTATTTATTTATTTTTATGGAAGTTTACACGTTAAGAGAATGTTTCCATTTGTCACCTTCCTAATATAGGTGCACTTCACTAGGTAGCGGCCCTGCTACACTCTAGCCATCGAGGAATTGCTTCCTTTGAAAATCAATTAAAGTCGCTACACTGCCCGTGTTGTGCTCGCGTTGCATCACGTTCAATGACAGCGTCCAAGCGCAAGAATCGCAGAGGATCAATTCTCGATAAATGATGCGCGCCTTTATTCAATCTTGCGAATTTAAAGAATGAGAAGTGGTCTCGACTGTACACCACTCGTTATTTTATTAAGATTAATGTAGTCAAGAAGCTACTCCTAGCTAGCAGATACTTGACTCAGGGGTCACGTTAGAGTTCAGAAAATCTGCCTTTTCATAACGCTGACCATCACAAAATCGCGTTTTAAACCATTTCACCTGCATTTTATATTGAAAGTCATTAGTGTTTTTTTTTTGCTTCAATAGAGTGATCACGAATGTGCAACTATAGTTTTCCTTCACATAAAATATATTAGCTTAACACATTCAGCAGAAAATAGCTTCATTTTCATCAAAAGAAATAAGTGCAACGTCAGGCACAAGTAAATGAGTTTACACTGAAAAAGCAAGGTAATTTTGCAAAACCAATGCCTGGCCATCATATATCTAATGTTTCTCATGGAAAGAATGTAGCCAGGTACATTTCTTCATGTTTTGCTTGAGGCTAATCTTGCATTTTACTAGAGAAAAGTAGGCTACACCAAGAAAATAAACCAGAGAAAGGTAGCTTCTGTCAGAGAGCTGTCTGCTGATGCCCATTTGTGAATTGTCATCTAAGTGGAGAAGGGCAACTATAAAGCACAAAGTTAGTCTGATGCCGAGGAGAACTTACAACAAGAATTGTAGATAGGCATTTACAAAACCCAGAAAGATATTTCTTATGCATTCAACAACAAATATTCTGCGTGTACACATAATTCTGCATTAACGCGACCACTGTGACTGTTCACAATGGAAACAAAAGTAACCCATGAGGATAATTTAGTACAAAACCACTAGCAACAATTTAAGGAGTACTCCTTGTTGGCCGTCATTGTAAATAAGAATGTGTTCTTAACTGACTTGCCTAGTTAAATAAAAGGTTCATATATATATAATATATATATATATATAAAATCCAGAGCAATTTACAGTAATGAGTGCATACATTCTCATCTGTTTTGGTACTGGGGCCTACCTTTGTTTCTTCTGCGCCAAGTTGAGCTCCATATACTTGTATTTCTGGTACTGTTCATCCAGTTTCCGCAGAACGGCGTCTGCGGTGTCGTTGCCCGGCTGCTTCATAAACGACTCGACATCCTCCTACAACGGTTAATAACGTTAGCTAACATTAACGTTATAGCAGACGAGTCATACTCACACACTAAACCTATGATACAAGGTAGTTAACGTTTAGATAACTGTTTAATTGCATTTGGATGACAAAGAGAACATTTGGATAGGTAGCCAGGTCGGCTAATGGGCTTTTGTCGGGCGTTATTTCCCTAAAAGGATGTAAAATGAACATAGCACCACTTTGCTAGATAACGTTAGCTACCTAGCATTAGCTTAGTTAGCATGTGTGACAGGCTAGCAGAGAGGCTGGATATTAAGGGCGAATATTATTATTATTTTTTTTTTTTGAGAGAGAAACTTATTGCACAAAGTAACGTTATAGGCGACAACACATAGTGTGTGTTATATACTTCATATTTTACCCACCACAAATATTGCTTCGGGAATTCCGAGATGCTTTTTGCTTGTCGCCTGTACGGCATTGCTGCTGTCTATGGTCGTTGCCATCTTGGAAAAGACTCTCTACTCTCTCGTTGCGTTGAAGTTGGGCGTGGCGTTCCTACTGAAGAGCTGCCCATCAGAGAAGGACGAGTAAAAAAGCGAGACACCCCACGTGCTGTTCTTTCTCTGGTTCAATGGAAGTCAATGATTTAAGTAGACCAGACCCAGGCAGCTATTGCCACCTTGGGCGTTAAAAGTAGACCGGAACTGGCATTTTTTTTTATAAAGTAAATTGCGAAAGTGAGCCATCTTTATTTATCGACTATCTTTTGGTGCCGGTCTTGAATGCTTGAGTTTGCGCTTGTGAAGTGGCTTACTTCTTTTCCTTATGTCCTCGATCACTAGGCTGACATGGTTAAATAAATATATTGGAAGACCATGTACATTTACTTTGTAGTAGGCTAGTGTAACAGTAAAATCTACTTTGCAAGGCTTGGGAACTGTCTAACAACCTGTTTGAATATGAATACCAGGGAAAACACAAAAATACTTTAAAAGATGATTGTTTTAGAATGTGTTATCCATAATTTATACAGTTTCCATTTCACATCAATTATGGATACCTCATTGTTATTCTTTAACATAACTCACACAGAACAACAGACAGAGAACCAAACATGGTTTTGCCCACAGTGTGTGATGATGATAGCCCTACACATGGGTTCTAGGAGTTTCACATTTATTCAAGGATTTAGAATCATTTCTCACTTGGAAAATATATATTTGTATCTCTATTTTACCAGGTTAGTCTCATTAAAAGGTTAAAAATAAAATATAATAATCATAAATTACATATTTTAGTTTTTCAGGGTTGAGTATTTTATTTCTTGCATTTCCACCCCTGCCTACTACTAAGGACTTGATAACTATCTGATGACCTAGCAACAAATAACAGTCTGCCCAACTTGGAACCAGGACATCATAAAAACACTGTGTAAAGACAATAAAACGATCCATCCACCACCACACCTTTATTGAGTGCCATGAAACCATACAGCAAATGTCTGCTGAGAAGTTGAGATTACTACTTGTAAGCTTATCCACCAAGACACATTTCAACAGAGCTTATCTACCAAGATGCATTTCAACAGAGCTTATCCACCAAGATGCATTTCAACAGAGCTTATCCACCAAGATGCATTTCAACATAGCTTATCCACCAAGATGCATTTCAACAGAGCTTATCCACCAAGATGCATTTCAACAGAGCTTATCCGCCTAGATGCATATCAACAGAGCTTATCCGCCAAGATGCATTTCAACAGAGCTGGAAAAAGGAAATGACCAAAAGGTATTGATGTCCATTTTATTTTTATGTTTAGCATCCTAAAAAAACAACATATAACTTGATAATTTGACAGAAGACATTATAATGACCAAAAGGTATTGGATGTTTAGGAATTTGACAGAAGACATTATAAGGGGATGGGAATCTTTTTCTTATCTAGGACATTTTTTCATGATCTTTTTAAGCGTACAGAACATATATAATTACTGTTTTCACAGATATAGACACTGGTATGGGGCTGGAGATATGAGGTTTAAACAATTGTCACTGTATTGATCAATTTATCAATTTGTTCACAGGAACAGAAGCTAATAACAACATTCAGTTGAAATAAGTCTGTCACATATTGAACAATCCAAAAGAAGCATTCCTTACTAAAGGTCGACCGATTATGATTTTTTCAACAATGATTTATTTTATTTTATTTGTAATAATGACAATTACAACAACACTGAATGAACACTTATTTTAACTTAATATAATACATCAATACAAATCAACTTAGCCTCAAATAAATCATGAAACATGTTCAATTTGGTTTAAATAATGCAAAAACAAAGTGTTTGAGAAGAAAGTAAAGTGCAATATGTGCCATGTAAGAAAGCTAACGTTTAAGTTACTTGCTCAGAACATGAGAACATATGAAAGCTGATGGTTCCTTTTAACATGAGTCTTCAATATTCCAAGGTAAGAGGTTTTAGGTTGTAGTTAATATAGTATTTATATGACTATTTCTCTCTATACCATTTGTATTCCATATACCTTTGACTATTGGATGTTCTTATAGGCACTTTAGTATTGCCAGTGTAACAGTATAGCTTCCATCCCTCTCCTCGCTGCTACCTGGGCTCGAACCAGGAACACATCGACAACAGCCACCCCCGAAGCAGCGTTACCCATGCAGAGCAAGGGGAACAACTACTCCAAGTCTCAGAGTGAGTAACGTTTGAAACGCTATTAGGGCGCGCTAACTAGCTAGCCATTTCTCATCGGTTACACCAGCCTAATCTCGGGAGATTATAGGCTTGAAGTCATAAACAGCTCAATGCTTGAAGCACAGCGAAGAGATGCTGGCAAAACGCACAAAAGTGCTGTTTGAATGAATGCTTACAAGCCTGCTGCTGCCTACCACCGCTCAGTCAGACTGCTCTATAAAATATCAAATCATAGACCTAATTATAACATAATAACACACAGAAATACGACCCTTTGATTATTAATATGGTCGAATCTGGACACTATCATTTCGAAAACAAAACGTTAAACAAAATTATAGAATATACCCTGACTCTGCGTGCAATGAACGCAAGAGAAGTGTCACAATTTCACCTGGAAAATATTGCCTGCTAACCTGGATTTCTTTTAGCTAAATATGCAGCTTTAAAAATATATACTTCTGTGTATTGATTTTAAGAAAGGCATTGATCTTTAAGGTTAGGTACACGTTGGAGCAACGACAGTCCTTTTTCCACAAATGCGCACCGCATCGATTATATGCAACGAAGGACACGCTAGTTAAACTAGTAATATCATCAACCATGTGTAGTTAACTAGTGATTATGATTGATTGTTTTTTATGAGATAAGTTTAATGCTAGCTAACAACTTACCTTGGCTTACTGCATTCACGTAACAGGCAGGCTCCTTGTGGAGTGCAACAAGAGGCAGGTGGTTAGAGGTGTTGGACTAGTTAACTAAGGTTGCAAGATTGAATCCTCAAGCTGACAATGTAAAAATCTGTCGTTCTGCCCCCGAACAGGCAGTTAACCCACTGTTCCTAGGCCGTCGTTGAAAATAAGAACATGTTCTTAACTGAATTGCCTAGTTAAATAAAGGTGTAAAACAATTAATAAATCACGATTTCCGATTGTTATGAAAACTTGAAATCAGCCCTAATTAATCGGCCATTCCGATTAATCGGTCGACCTCTATTCCTTACCCCAGGACAGTTAAATCCAGGAAAATAAAGAAGAACGAGAAGTCTGTGTCTGGCTGCATAGATCTGATTTTTTCCCACGGGACAAACAAACAGGCTTACGTTCCGGACGCTTTCACTGCCAGAGAGGTAACAACCATGACTTGGAAGGCAGCTGGAATCTTTGTTTTCCTACTCCTTATTACAAAATCATCCTCAACATCTCTTCCTATCAGTATGTCAGCATATTTGAATGACACTGTTACACTCGCCTTCTCTGGGTCATGCAATGGTCATATCATTGAATGGATGTATCGCCAGAAGACTGCATCAGAAGAAATTAGGCCTACCACATTGGTTGCTAAACTTGATCAATGGCCTTTGGTATTCACACTTGGAGTGGGCTTTGAGAACAGGGTTAAACGCAGGGATGGAAACCTCTGTCTCAACATCACCTCTGTTGTATTTAATGACAACGGATGGTTTGAGTGTCACTGTGGTAAGACTCATGAAGATGTGGAAATAGTCCCCATTGTTGTGTGCCAACCCGCTCATGTTGGATCTAATTTTCAACTCAACTGCAATGGCTTAACCGAAAAAACATACTCCTAACAGTGAGGTACTCGTCTATTGGAAAAGAGATGAAGAGAATGTTTTGTCTGTCAAGGGACATCATTTGACTCATGACCTTGGGTTTGAGAACAGGGTGTCGGTGTCCAAAGATGCTTACCGACAGGGAAACCTTTCCATCACCCTATCTTAAGCCTGTCAGATCAGGGGACCTACCACTGCTTCTTTGGCTCTAAAGAGCGGGGAACACCAGATGCTGTCACTCTCATTGTTCAAGAATAGTGCTGGTCAACAACATTGAAATTGGTGCTTATAATTGCAGGAGGGTTTGTAATACTCTTAGCAGGGTTTGCTATTGTTAATCATGTAGACAGAGCGAGATTTGTACGTTTTCTGAGATTTCCCTATGGTCGTCGCAACCAGTAAGTGGAATCATCACACTCAGTGCCTTCTCGATAATCCGAGGCCTTCTAGATAATTCAATGCCTTCTAGATAATCCGAGGCCTTCTAGATAATTCAATGCCTTCTAGATAATCCGAGGCCTTTTAGATAATCCGAGGCCTTCTAGATAATCCGAGGCCTTCTAGATAATCTGAGGCCTTCTAGATAATCTGAGGCCTTCTAGATAATTCAATGCCTTCTAGATAATCCGAGGCCTTTTAGATAATCTGAGGCCTTCTAGATAATCTGAGGCTTTCTAGATAATCAAGGCTTTCTAGATAATTCAATGCCTTCTAGATAATCTGAGGCCTTCTAGATAATCTGAGGCTTTCTAGATAATTCAATGCCTTCTAGATAATCCAAGGCCTTCTAGATAATCCGAAGCCTTCTAGATAATCTGAGGCCTTCTAGAGGAGCCCCAATAGTCTGATTATGTTCTGTTAGAAATCAGCAAGGTGAATGAGCCCACATGGACATGGAGGAACACATGAAGGCGGGTGTGGAAGGGCTAGCCGATGCCCCCACTTTAAGGCTTAAAAATATACAAGAGATAAAACTGTTTTGAGTAGTGTGTTGGCCTATCGCCTGTGCAGTGCTAATTAAAGGACACGGTTAGACCATGTGCCACCAGAAATGAATGTTGTCACATATAAAGGAAGTGAAAAGGAAGTATATGCAAAATCATTTTTATCTTCCTGTATTGTGCACGTTCTACAGGGGTCCACCTGTCAGTCAACCTGCTGTCTACCAATCACTAATGCCTTGAATGGGCCGGGGCTGGGAGGGGCTTAGGCTGGGGCTCTCCCTCTCCATGTTTGCTTTAAGGTTTAAACCTATATGGCTTTTCAGATATATACTTACGTTAGGTTAAGGGAACTAGTACATTGTACATCACATTGTACATACTGTTACGCTAATACAGTATAATAATAATGTCATTTCTGTTCTTGTTTTTAACCTGATATTGACTGTAGGCCTATTGGAGTTGTTAAGATCTGGCTGTTTTCAGCATCACAACAGACAAAAAGATAACACAGAAGAGGACTGGCCACCCCTCAGAGCCTGACTGGTTCCTGTCATCGTTTCCTCCTTGGTTCCAGCCTTTCTGGGGAGTTTTTCCTAGCCACTGTGCTTCTACAGCTGCATTGCTTGCTGTTTGGGGTTTTAGACTGGGTTTCTGTATAAGCACTTTGTGACATCTACTGACATAAAAAGGGCTTTATAAATAAAATGTATTCGATACAACTACACAAAGTGTATTATCAGATAGTTGAGGAAAAATGTACAACAACTCATTTACTAAACAAAAACTAACTAATAGGTAAAGTCCTTCATCTAGTGGTAAAACAGGGAAGTTCTAAAATCTTCCCTATCTCGCAATTTTCCAATCTGTTTGCACTCATAAAGATTATTTCAAATAATGTTATTTGTAAAAAATAAAAACAAATGTCCGAAAAACGATTTAACACAACAAATGATGTAATTCATTTCTTGTGGATGCACTATTTTGGTTTTCTAAACTGACCTCAGGCTTTGATTGGGTCGAGCTTGTCAGCTGTGTGTGACGTATACCCAGACACACCAAACACCGGCCAGTCGGCAACGTGGGTCGTTTTTAAACGCTAGTTGTTTTTAAACCGATGCAAAACATTGTAAATATATTTAACGGAGGATATTTCAGAAACTTGCAAGATTTATAATCTATTTCGTAAACCCATAATTTATTCGGATGAGTTTTAAAAAGTCAGACTTACAGCTGAGTGTGAAGCAAGCTGAGCTAACTAATAGCGTTACCGCTACAACAGCAGAGGAATTTGAAGCCGAGCCTGGCGCCACATACAGAACAACCATGAATAGTTTTTTAAAGAAAACGTTTGTCGCTTGTTTTCTCCATGTATTATATTACAGTGCAGAATCCAACTCGCCTCAATCAATTGAAGTGGTTGTGAACGCCCCTGTCACACTCCGGTTCACGGGATCATGCGAGGGTCCCGTCGATTGGAAGTATCGTCAGATGACACCACAAGACTTTCTACCTTCCACATTGGTCGCTCATCTTGATCAAGAAACTGGCCGACTCACACCAGGAGAGGACTTTAAGCACCGGGTTAAACGCGGAGACCGAGACCTCGATCTCAGCATCACCACGGTTGTATTTAACGACAACGGATGGTATGAGTGTTACTGCAACAGTGAACAACGTCCGCAGGATGTTATGCTAGTGGTTTTGGACACCATTGAAAAAGCTGCTCATGTTGGAGAAAATGTGACACTTACCTGCCACGGCTTAACCGGTAAACAAACTGCTGACATCTATTGGGAAAAGGATGGAGAGACTGTGCTGAATGTCACGGCAGGGCATTTTGTCTTTGGCCGTGGGTTTAAGGACAGGGCATCTGTATCCTTGGATGGTTCCCGACACGGAGACCTTTCCATCACCCTCACTGACTTGCGCCTCTCTGATCAAGGGGTATACCGGTGCTTCTTCATCACCACTACTGATAGGCTGAGACAGAGAGGACGTCCAGACTCTTACAGTCTCACTGTCAGCCCCAAAGTTGAAGAAAAGCAATCAGAGGAGGCTGGAACATGTACCGTTTATAAAGTGGTTGTAGCGGTTTTGGTGGGGATCATATGTTTGTTTATTTATTTTTATGGCAAAGTGTGGTTCCAATGGATTTGTTCAAGATTACAATCCTGTTACTGTCCAGAAGTCGGATCACGCCCCCAGCAGAATACTGAGAGGGCAGTAGTGCCCCTGTTAATCATGATGCCGGAGAACGGGGTGAATGATCCACCTGTCCACGTGGAATTGGATAGGGAGCATGAGTCAGAAATGGAGGAAGACAAGAGTGGGACAGGGCCACGTGTTTATTTTTCATAAGATTTGGCCCCTGTCATCAGAGCTCCGGAAGGACCTCGCTCTACCCCAGGCCTTGTTACCAATGGTACTGATGGACCTCCCTTTACTCCTGGCCTTGTTACTAGGGCTACTGATGGACCTCCCTTTACTCCTGGTCTTGTTACCAAGGATACTGATGGATCTCCCTTTACTCCTGGCCTTGTTACTAAGTCTACTGATGGACCTCCCTTTACTCCTGGCCTTGTTACTAGGGCTACTGATGGACCTCCCTTTACTCCTGGCTCGGCCCCCAATGCCCAGGAAGGACCTACCTATTTCCCAGGGGCGATTAAATCTCAGGATGAGGTAGTGTAGCACCCCCTTGAAACTAGTTGATATCAAATCAAAATGTATTTATGTAGCACACGTCTTATGAAGAATGCAGTTCAAAGTGCGTTTTACCATGACCTGATTGTGAAGCTATCGTCTTAACATTATATACTAATATTGTGCATTTTCCACATGGGTACACTTGCCAGTCAATCTGCTTTGTCTACCTAAGGAATGCCACCTTGAATGTATGGCGCCAGGCGTCCTTGTGGTTGCTAGAGCAGCGTACACTGTGATTCACCAATGTGCCTTTTAATATCACAAGATGTTTGACAATACTTCAGTTTTATTTCATCAGGTGCATTAAAGGACCAAATAGACCAGTTTATTATTTAAGCAATAAGGTCCAAGGAGGTATGGTATATGCTATACTGTGATATCTGGAACTTAGTTTAATTCTCAGGAGACCTAGATAACACGGCTAAGGGCTGTTCTTAGGCCCAACGCAACACTCTAATTACTTTGGTAACCAGTTTATAATAACAATAAGGCACCTCGGGAGATTGTGCTATATGGCCAATATATCACAGCTATTCTGTGATTAGAGATTGTTAGGCCAAATGTTTGACTTTAGATAATCTAATCAAATTTATTTATATAGCCCTTCGTACATCAGCTGATATCTCAAAGTGCTGTACAGAAACCCAGCCTAAAACCCCAAACAGCAAGCAATGCAGGTGTAGAAGCACGGTGGCTAGGAAAAACTCCCTAGAAAGGCCAAAACCTAGGAAGAAACCTAGAGAGGAACCAGGCTATGTGGGGTGGCCAGTCCTCTTCTGGTGATTTTGCACAGTAAATATCATGGATATTTTTGACAGTTCTGCTTTTATTCTTTGTTGCTCCTTTCATATCATACAGTGCCTTCGGAAATTATTCAGACCCCTTGACTTTTTACACATTTTGTTACCTTACAGCCTTATTTTAAAATGTATTAAATGTATCTATAAAAACCTGTTTTTTTGCTTTGTCATTATGGGGTATTGTGATGTCATTATGGGGTATTGTGATGTCATTATGGGGTATTGCGTGTAGATTGATGAGGAAAATGTTTTATTTAATCAATTTTCAATTGAGATCTGAGACCATTCTTCCATACAGAATGTCTCCAGATCCTTCAGATTCTGAGGTCCATTCTTGTGGACTGTCCTCTTCAGCTCATCCTACAGGTTGTCTATGGGGTTTAGGTTGGGGACTGGGATGGCCATGGAAAAACCTTGATTCTGTGGTCAGTGAAACATTTTTGTGTTGATTTTGAGGTGTGCTTTGGATCATTGTCCTGCTGGAAGTTCCAACCACGGCCCAGTTTAAGCTTCCTAGCAGAGGCAGTCAGGTTTTGATTTAATATCTGCTGGTACTTGATGGAGTCCATGATAATATGTATCCTAACAAGTTGTCCAGGACCTTTGGAAGAAAAACAGGCCCACAACATCAAAGATCCGCCACCAGTGGGGATGAGGTACTTTTCTGCATGGCTATCTTTCTGTCTACACCAAACCCACCTCTGGTGTTCGTTTCCAAAAAGCTTTGACCATAGAACCCGGTCCCATTTTTTTTTTGGCAACCCTACCAAACAACTTGTGGTTATGTCGGCGGCGTATGATCGTAGTTTTGGAGACTTTCTGAGCCCAAGACCCCAACTAATGTATGCAATTCTCCAGCTGTGATCCTTGGAGATTTTTTTGGCCACTCGAACCATCTTCCTCACTGTGTATGGGGTCAATATAGACACACTTCCTCTCCCAGGCCCATTGTTAACATCTCCTGTTGCTTTAAACTTCTTCATTATTGCTCTGATTGTGGAAATATGCATTTTCAACCGTTGAGCTATTTTCTTATAGCCATTTCCTGATTTGTGCGGCTCAACAACCTTTTGTCTCACATCATTACTGTTTTCTCAGGTCTTTCCCATAGTGATGGATGACTGTGGGAACTTGACTTGTGTGTCACCTCATATGTATACCCCCAGTAAAAATGCAGCAAACAATTATTTATCTTTCTTTCAAAGGCAACAATAAAGGTGCTACTCTGTAGTTATTATTGTACTTGACTTGGTGGTGGAAGAGGGAAACATTACATTCCCAAGCAACTCTACACTAGCCTGATCCCAGAACAGTTTATGCTCTCATTATGAAGACGTTACATCACAGTACCATTAATGAGTTGGTAAGAGATCAGAAACAGACTGACACCCAGGATAATTCTACACTAGCCTGATCCCAGAACAGTTTGTTGGTAAGAGATCAGAAACAGACTGACACCCAGGATAACTCTACACGAGCCTGATCCCAGAACAGTTTGTGCGCTCATTATGAAGACGTGACATCACAGTACTGTTAAGGAGTTGGTAAGAGATGGTCGTTTTGCCCCTGAACAAGGCAGTTAACCCCCTTGTCCTAGGCTGTCATTGAATATTAGAATTTGTTCTTAACTGACTTGCCTGCTGCCAACACACTGTCATTGACACTGACCCAACTCCAGCCACTTAATAATGGGAATAGATGGGAAATGATGTAAATATATCACTAGCCACTTTAAACAATGCTACCTTATATAATGTTACTTACCCTACATTATTCATCTCATATGCATACGTATATACTGTACTCTACATCATCGACTGCATCCTTATGTAATACATGTATCACTAGCCACTTTAACTATGTCACTTTGTTCACTTGTCTACATACTCATCTCATATGTATATACTGTACTCGATACCATCTACTGTATGCTGCTCTGTACCATCACTCATTCATATATCCTTATGTACATATTCTTTATCCCCTTACACTGTGTATAAGAAAGTAGTTTTGGAATTGTTAGTTAGATTACTTGTTGGTTATCACTGCATTGTCGGAACTAGAAGCACAAGCATTTCGCTACACTCGCATTAACATCTGCTAACCATGTGTATGTGACAAATAAAATTAGATTTGATTTGATGATTTAGTTACATAACAGTAAAATAAAAAATGTAATTGCTGAGTCCAGGCTAAGTTGTGTTCCAATTGACCGTGTGGAAGAGTGCTGCTTGGGCAATAGATTCTCCCCCTTTTGTGCTAATTAATCTCCCAATATCTACAAAAGAGGGAGTGTCTAGACTATGACTCACTTGTAAATGAATGACAGGTCAAGTGCCTATCAAACCAGCTACCACTGCCTCTCTTCTCACTGACACTCCGAGCCATCCAAAGAAACCAGAAGAGAGCTGCCAATCTTCAGAAGAAGAAGAACAACAAAGTAGCCAGAAGTCAGAAACAGTCAGATTGATTGATTGAGTGCTCCTAAGACCTGAACACTGCCAGAGAGAACTGCCTTGATCATGAAGGCAAATAGAGTCATTACTGTTTTCCCACTTGCACTTGTTACAAAATCCTCCTCAACTCCTGACATTCCAATCACTTCAACATCGGGCTGGGCGATATGGACAAAATATCATATCACCAAATTAAAAAATGAATGGTATGATGGTGCTTCATGTTTTGGAATATTACAAGTTGTAAATTAGTTTTATGAGTAGTGCGTAGTACTAATAGTGTACTATACTATACTATATAGTACTAATAGAGTAGTGAGTAGTAGACACTAGGGTGGCAACACAATTTCAATGGAATCTTTCTCCATTCATATAGTTTTATACTGTTCAATTCAACCTTAACCAAAAACTATTTTTAGAATTTTAATCAATTTCTCAATTTCCTGCACTCATTTGAGGTCATTTCCACACTGCCACATAGGGCTGCACGATATGGGCAAAACAGCTTGTCCTTATTTCAAACCAAATGTTGCAATTGTGACATTACTTGCGATTTAGACAAAACACTTGGGTGAACTGTTGGAATCATGGAAATGGCATGATTATTCTAATTCTATAATTAGAATATAATAGTGGGCACTTTGAATACAGTGTTGTTGACATGGCAACAAATAATTAATTTATAAAATGATCAGACCATCTGTATTAATTGTGCGTTACCATAGTACAGTGGAAGTATAATGCATGAAATAAATAAACACTCCCAAGGTCAAAAGACTTCTGTCGGTATTTTAGTGATTAATTCATTTATACACCAGTATGGGAAAGTTTCTGATAAAGTCAGAGGCAGGCGACTATTGTTGGTCGTAGTTTGTCTGTAACATCAAAGAAGAAGGGAATTAGTTACTGTGAAAAAGGGATAATATTGTCTTTATTAATAGTACCGTTTTTTAAAATCTTGTTTTGGTTCCATGTGTCGTCAACCTGAAATGTTGGAGAGAGTGAAATATATGTTAAGCTAATCTTTGGCATTTTGTAATAATTTACAGTATTTATTGTTCAGAGGGTGTTGTGCTTGTTTCGGCCTGCAGAGGGAGCCGCTCGATCTGGTGGTTGCTTTAGAGTCAGTTGAATGAGAGAGTCAAGCCAAATGAAAACTGCAGAGAGAAGCGCCAGATAAACGATATATTTTCAACGTTATCATCACGGTGAGCGAGTTATAAAGCATAGGATATGAAACCAAGTTCAGCTTTTTCGCTATGAGCTAAAGGGGTTTTAGAGGATACTATGCCTATGCTTTGCCATTGCAGAGCGAGTAGTCAATGTTGCGTTATACGAGTGCCAAAAACGACTACTTTACCTGAAAAACAGTAGGACACAGACCGTCGTAATACATTGTAAACAACTACAATTCTTGCATGTTTGACTACATGCTGCTGCTATAAAACCATGGTATTTTTCTCATTGTACCATCACGTTTCATTTGTGTGCCGTGGTAGCTAGTACAATTTAAAAAATATGTATTTTTGGTCACTACCATGGCAGGAAAATACCATGATACTTGTGCAAATACCATGGTATTACAATAACAAAAATACCATGGTATTTTCCTGCCATGGTAGTACAATGACAAACATACCATGGTAGTACAATGACAAACATACCATGGTAGTACAATGACAAACATACCATGGTAGTATAATGACAAAAATACCATGGTAGTACAATGACAAAAATACCATGGTAGTACAATGACAAAAATACCATGGTAGTACAATGACAAACATACCATGGTAGTATAATGACAAACATACCATGGTAGTACCATGTTTTTTTATCACTACCATGCAGTTGCAGCATGTCATTCAGGGCAAGTGGGGTATTTTTTTAAATTTATTTATTTATTTATTTATTTTGGCCTGTTTTGCATGTCATTTTGGTATTAATATGTGTCACATATATGAATATTGAGTTAATAAAGCCACATGGTCTCTTTTTTGTTTTCTTGAGTAAGGCAGCTCCAAAATGCAGGTGTTTCAGCTCAGTGCTTTCTGTGTTGGTGGGGCAGCCTGCAGAAATACAGAGGGTAGGGGTTGGTAATGTTGGCTCAGTGTTCTGTCACTCATGGGGACAATGACAAATGACAAAACCTTTCCCAAGACTCACAGCTGTAATGACTCTTAGAGACTTACCCAGAAAGACTCACAGCTGTAATGACTCTTAGAGACTTACCCAGAAAGACTCACAGCTGTAATGACTCTTAGAGACTTACCCAGAAAGACTCACAGCTGTAATGACTCTTAGAGACTTACCCAGAAAGACTCACAGCTGTAATGACTCTTAGAGACTTACCCAGAAAGACTCACAGCTGTAATGACTCTTAGAGACTTACCCAGAAAGACTCACAGCTGTAATCACTGCCAAAGATGATTCTAACGTTTATTGATTGTGAATACTTAGGGAAATGAGATATTTATGTATTTAATTTTCAATACATTTGCAAAACATTTCTAAAAACGTGTTTTCACTTTGTCATTATGGGGTGTTATGTGTAGGTGGGTGAGAAAACGGATCAGGCTGTACCACAACAAAACGTGAAATAAATCAAGGGGAATGAACACCGATAAGGCACTGTAACACAACGTGATATGAAGCAGAAAATATAAATGATCCATATGTTACTTACTAGAACACTTGTTCCTGAAAACATTTAAAAAGTCAAAAACAAATAGCGTAAGTAAACAAACAGGAAATAGCTGTAGGCTGCAATGGAATTTATAGTATTGGCAACAACGACATACATTGCAGTACAGGGGAAATGTTTTTTTAGCGTTCCACGGAAGGCCCGTGTCGGGACTACAGTCCAATCCCTTTCAGGTGTTATTAGGGGAAGGACAAGGCAGCAAACTCGCAGAATTGAAGGGTTTTCTGGGGGCTGGAACATCAAATACACCTGTTGTATTCAGAGCATGTGACAAATCAAACTTGATTTGGTTTGATCTTTTCTTACTTTTTAATTCTGCATTGTTCTTCTGCAAAGTCTACACCTGTTATATTCGGCGCATGTGACAAATACAGCCACCTCACACCCACTGTCCCGATACCACCTCATACCCACCGTCCCGATACCACCTCATACCCACCGTCCTGATACCACCTCATACCCACCGTCCTGATACCACCTCATACTCACCGTCCTGATACCACCTCATACCCACCGCCCTGATACCACCTCATACCCACTGTCCTGATACCCACCGCCCTGATACCACCTCATACCCACCGTCCTGATACCACCTCATACCCACCGTCCTGATACCACCTCATACCCACCGCCCTGATACCACCTCATACCCACCGTCCTGATACCACCTCATACCCACCGCCCTGATACCACCTCATACCCACCGTCCTGATACCACCTCATACCCACCGTCCTGATACCACCTCATACCCACAGTCCTGATACCACCTCACACCCACCGTCCTGATACCACCTCACACCCACCGTCCTGATACCACCTCATACCCACCGTCCTGATACCACCTCATACCCACCGTCCTGATACCACCTCATACCCACCGTCCTGATACCACCTCATACCCACCGTCCTGATACCACCTCACACCCACCGTCCTGATACCACCTCATACCCACCGTGCTGATACCACCTCATACCCACTGTCCTGATACCCACCGTCCTGATACCACCTCATACCCACCGTCCTGATACCACCTCATACCCACCGCCCTGATACCACCTCATACCCACTGTCCTGATACCCACCCACTGTCCTGATACCACCTCATACCCACCGTCCTGATACCACCTCATACCCACCGTCCTGATACCACCTCATACCCACCGTCCTGATACCACCTCATACCCACCGTCCTGATACCACCTCATACCCACCGTCCTGATACCCACCGTCCTGATACCACCTCATACCCACCGTCCTGATACCACCTCATACCCACCGTCCTGATACCACCTCACACCCACCGTGCTGATACCACCTCATACCCACCGTGCTGATACCACCTCATACCCACCGTCCTGATACCACCTCACACCCACCGCCCTGATACCACCTCATACCCACCGTCCCGATACCACCTCATACCCACCGTGCTGATACCACCTCATACCCACCGTCCTGATACCACCTCACACCCACCGTCCTGATACCCACCGTCCTGATACCACCTCATACCCACCGTCCTGATACCACCTCATACCCACCGTCCTGATACCACCTCATACCCACCGTCCTGATACCACCTCACACCCACCGTGCTGATACCACCTCATACCCACTGTCCTGATACCCACCGCCCTGATACCAGCTCATACCCACCGTCCTGATACCACCTCATACCCACCGCCCTGATACCACCTCATACCAATTTGTAAGTCGCTCTGGATAAGAGCGTCTGCTAAATGACTTAAATGTAAATGTAATACCCATTGTCCTGATACCACCTCATACCCACCGTCCTGATACCAGCTCATCAAATTCAGTCGACTCATATAATTCACATGTGGTAAGTCTGTGCATAAACTTTCTGTACACTGGTAATTTTCAACTTTCTATCAAATTATTTTTCAGATTAAGTTGTATTAAGGAAAGGTAGGCTATTGTAAGAATTTTCAGTGTTTGCAAGTCTAGCCCTATGTTTTCACTGTAACGTGAAGGGACAAGTCATTGTAACATTGTGTGAAGATTTTCTGAGGGCATTTTACATACATACAGGAGAGTCATTGTTCCCGCTGAAGCAACAAAGCCCCTACACCACAGCAAGGCAAGGTGGAGTCCACAAGAGGGGAACAAAAATAAAATGAAAATGAGGACTGGCACCCGGGGAAGTTTCCAATGTCAAAGAAAATATTGTTCATTAGATGGTTGGAGAATGTGCCTGTTCTTGGCAGATGGTTAGAACACTGGAGAATGTGCCTGTTCTTGGCAGATGGTTAGAACACTGGAGAATGTGCCTGTTCTTGGCAGATGGTTAGAACACTGGAGAATGTACCTGTTCTTGGCAGATGGTTAGAACACTGGAGAATGTGCCTGTTCTTGGCAGATGGTTAGAACACTGGAGAATGTACCTGTTCTTGGCAGATGGTTAGAACACTGGAGAATGTGCCTGTTCTTGGCAGATGGTTAGAACACTGGAGAATGTGCCTGTTCTTGGCAGATGGTTAGAACACTGGAGAATGTGCCTGTTCTTTGGCAGATGGTTAGAACACTGGAGAATGTGCCTGTTCTTGGCAGATGGTTAGAACACTGGAGAATGTGCCTGTTCTTGGCAGATGGTTAGAACACTGGAGAATGTGCCTGTTCTTTGCAGATGGTTAGAACACTGGAGAATGTGCCTGTTCTTTGCAGATGGTTAGAACACTGGAGAATGTGCAGACCCAGTTGAATTCAGAAATTATTCTGGCATTCGCTTAAAGCTTGTCTGGAGCTTAAACAATAAATAGAACTTATGAAAAGACAATAGATCAAACATGAAAAATGTGGAATAATATATACAAAAGTGGAGTCTCCTCAGAGGGTGAAGGGGAGGACCATCCTCCTCAGTGGATTTCTTCAAATTAAAAATAGTGAAACATTTAAAAAAGTTATCCTTTTTTAGATAAAACTATACTAAATATAAAATCAGTCACCAAATAATTGATTTAAACACAGTGTTTTGTAATGTCTACAGTAGCCTCAACAGCACTCTGTAGGGTAGCACCATGGTGTAGCCGGAGGACAGTTATAGTATACTTAACAAAAATAGACACGTGAAGTGTTGGTCCCATGTATCATGAGCTGAAATAAAAGATCCCAGAAATGTTCCATACACACAAAAGCTTGTTTCTCTCAAATGTTGTGCATAAATGTGTTGACAATTTGTAGCTCCCGCAAAACCTTTCTTTGTATTGGTGGTTACATTTCATACTGCAATAAAAATATTTGATGAGAGTTTGTTGATGGATAAGGATAGGATAGGATAAGTAATCCCTCTACCCCCCTTAAGTTTTAGATCCACTATTGTAAAGTGACTGTTCCACTGGATGTCATAGGGTGAATGCACCAATATGTAAGTCGCTCTTGATAAGAGCGTCTGCTAAATGACTTAAATGTAATGTAAATGTAATGTCAACCGCCTGTATTCAATTGAGAGATATGTCATGAATATGCATAGCCATCTCGAGACAACCCCAATATAAAGGTTTTTTTCTCAAAGTTGCCAGGATGTGTCCTATTTACATCAGTCCACTCATAAAATCTTAAGCATTACAAAACTTCTATTATGGTCAAATAAACCTCACATAACAAAAAAGCCATTCATTTTTTTTGTTGACCAAATTTGACACTCTCATTGACTCTTTGGTCGGCGAAACAATGAAAAAACGCCACCTGCTGGATGGAGACAGATTTTCCGCCTCTCAATTTTCAATTCAAGCCAATTCGTAGCCATGTCTGCCTACGGCAGCCTTTTTCAATAGCAAGGCTATGCTCACTGAGTCTGTACATAGGCAAATCTAACACAATATATCACTGAGTGCCACTTTTCATATTTTCAAGAATGGTTTTGTCTGCATCTAACCCTAACCCTAACCCTAACCCTTATGGGTATGGTTGTCATTGGCAAGGACAAGGGAGTTTTTTCATGATAAAAATAAACGGAATAGAACTAAGCACAGGCCAAATCCTCGAGGAAAACCTGGTTCAGTCTGCTTTCCAACAGACACTAGGAGACAAATTCACCTTTCAGCAGGACAACAACCGAAAACACAAGCCCTAACACACTGGAGGTGCTTACCAAGACGACATTGAATGTTCCTGAGAGGTCTAGTTACAGTTTTGACTTAAATCGGCTTGAAAATCTATGGCAAGACTTGAAAATGTCTGTTATTAAGCAATGATCAACAACAAAATGTGGAAAAAGTCAAGGGGTGTGAATACTTTCTGAAGGCACTGTAGCTAAATTAACCATGACCTTTGCCACAATATACTGACCCTATTGTTACTCTTGTTTACACTAAGCTGCACTGGGGTCGAAATGCGTGGTCACATTAAGACACCATGGAGCCGGCGCGAGATATGGGTCAGAAAGCGTACCTCAACGCAGGGATGGGATCGATCAATCAAATGTATTTATATAAAGCCCTTCGTACATCAGCTGATATCTCAAAGTGCTGTACAGAAACCCAGCCTAAAACCCCAAACAGCAAACAATGCAGATGTAGAAGGACGGTGGCTAGGAAAAACTCCCTAGAAAGGCCAGATCCTAGGAAGAAACCTAGAGAGGATCTGAGGGGTGGCCAGTCCTCTTCTGGCTGTGCCGGGTGGAGATTATAACAGAACATGGCCAAGATATTTAAATGTTCATAGATGACCAGCAGGCTCAGATAATAATAATCCCAGTGGTTGTAGAGGGGGCAACAGGTCAGCACCTCAGGAGTAAATGTCAGTTGGCTTTTCATAGCCGATCATTCAGAGTTGGAGACAGCAGGTGCCTCTGTACAACACATTTTACTATCATCGCTCCGTCGAGAAGATTGAAATACTGCCCCTGTTCGTCCTCATGCGAACAGTAAACACAGCAGCCATTATGGAATGGCACAAAGGAGCTGATGGACTGACACTGCTATTTCAAAATGGCTGCGGAGGCTATTGCTAGCTAGCATACGGATGGAAAGGGACGTTTTCCAGGAAAACGAGCGGTATTGCCAGTAGTTCTTGATGAAACAGTGTGGATAAAGGTCCAATTTGGAGTACGGCCACGTATCACCTCCCTGCATTGAGGTACGTTTTCTGACCCATGTCTCGCGCCGGCTCCATGGTGTCTTAATGTGTCCACGATTGTGTTCCGACCCCAGTGTAGCACAGTGTAAACAAGTGTAACGGAAGGGTCGGTATCTTTAGGCAACCATTCCCTTAGCTAACCAACTCAACTTGGTGCTTGTTTCACACAGATTGTGGATGTTTGAAGAGTTGTAGTTATTCTTTTAGATTAAAGATTCAATCGAAATAGCTAGCTACCATTTTGCTCCAAAGCCAGTACCCCATTCTGAGCTCTACCTGCAGTTATAGAACAGTTCAATAACTCACTGTTGTTTATTATCTACTTCACTTGCTTTGGCAATGTTAACATATGTTTCTCATGCCAATAAAGCCCCTTGAAATGAAATGAAATGGAATGGAACTCTATAGAACAGTTCCAGAACTCTGTTAGCTAAGTAGATAGAATGTTCCAAAGCATTCTATCAGTGTCTGTGTTCCATCTATCTCTCTCAGTGTTGTGAAGCCCCATGTTGCAACCATTAAGGAGATGGCAAAGTCCCACACAGACTCACGCTACCTGGAGCACCTCCACAAAATCAGCCAGGACGGAGACAATGATGATCCCCAGTCCGGAGACTTTGGCCTGGGTAAAAAGAGAGGGAAGGACGGGGTCCCTGGAGCTAAGTTTGACAGACATCAATAAATTAGAGAGAGAGAGAGAGAGAGATGGGAGGGAGTACCATTTCATGTAATGTTGTTTTGCTGGCAGTAGAGGGTGGTCTAACACCCAATAAAAATGACCCACCTCCCATTGACTCCACTGGGCAAAAGGTTGATTGACAACACACTAAATATCTACATTAAAATCCCTCGAGTTATATATTTGAAGATATAAATAACAGATTAATGCTGACGGCCCTTATAGGTTACTGATGTTATCTTGGTCTGTGGGTGGGAGTCTGTAGGAAGGATACAACCCCAGTCTGGTATCATTGGATGGAGAACACTCATCTTCTGCCAACCTTTCTCTCAGAAAAACTGCTCAATCTCACCATATGTGTTTCCGCTGTCTTCCCCATCTCTCCATGTCCCTCTCCAACACCCTTCCTTTTCATTGTCTCTCCTTCTCTTCCGCCTCTCTCTTCCTCCCTTTGTTTCTCCTCCACACCTCTGTCTGGTCCTTCCTCCCATCCTTCCCCTCTGTCTCGGTCTTTGTCACTCTCACTTCTCCTCCCTCTCACCCATTGTCTCTCTCTACCACTCCCTCTCTCTCTCTCTCTACCTCTCTCGCTCTCTCTCCCCCTTCTCCTTTTCCATCTCTTCCTCTGTCCCTTTCTTTCTCCCTCACCCCTATACCCCCCCCCCATTCCTCATCCCCCTCTTCCCAGGTTATGACTGTCCAGTGGTGGAGAGTATCTATGACTATGCTGCAGCGGTGGGTGGTGCCACCCTGACAGCCCCCCAGTGCCTGCTGGATAAGAGCGGTGAGGTGGCCATCGACTGGTCAGGAGGCTGGCACCACGCCAAGAAGTAAGAGGACAGGGGAAGGACCAGGGGAAATGCTGATGAGTGATTTCTATGAGAAAAACAATTAAATGTTGTTGAACAAATTATGTTAGTTGGAGGTCCTCTAATTGTTGGTACTTTCTGTCCTCACAAACTCTCACTTCACTTCCTGTCCTTGTCTTTCTCTCTTTCTTACCCTCTTGTCTCTACATCTCTCTTCCTCTCTACCGTAAGTGGATACAAAAGTTCATCAATGTTGATTGTAAATTTTTTTGTCTGTCAATAAGATGTGTTTTTGTGTATTTTTAGAGAATAATGTAATTTTTCTCTCAGGTGGGGAAGTTTTACCTCTAAAGGGATGACTGCTACATGATGACTGTGACAGACACACACACACACACACACACACACACACACACACACACACACACACACACACACACACACACACACACACACACACACACACACACACACACACACACACACACACACACACACACACACACACACACACACACACACACACACACACACACACTGTGATACCTAATAGACTTGAAACACCCTCCCACAGACTCATAGTAGCCCTACCACCCTGTTGTAGGTACTGGAGACCTGTGTGACTCAGGGCTGGGTAAAGGTAAACCTCTGGATGACTCAGGGCTGGGTAAAGGTACTGCTCTCTGGATGACTCAGGGCTGGGTAAAGGTACTGCTCTCTGGATGACTCAGGGCTGGGTAAAGGTAAACCTCTGGATGACTCAGGGCTGGGTAAAGGTACTGCTCTCTGGATGACTCAGGGCTGGGTAAAGGTACGTTTCTCTGGATGACTCAGGGCTGGGTAAAGGTAAACCTCTGGATGACACAGGGCTGGGTAAAGGTACGTCTCTCTGGATGACTCAGGGCTGGGTAAAGGTACGTCTCTCTGGATGACTCAGGGCTGGGTAAAGGTAAACCTCTGGATGACTCAGGGCTGGGTAAAGGTAAACCTCTGGATGACTCAGGGCTGGGTAAAGGTAAACCTCTGGATGACACAGAGCTGGGTAAAGGTAAACCTCTGGATGACTCAGGGCTGGGTAAAGGTACTGCTCTCTGGATGACTCAGGGCTGGGTAAAGGTAAACCTCTGGATGACACAGGGCTGGGTAAAGGTACTGCTCTCTGGATGACTCAGGGCTGGGTAAAGGTAAACCTCTGTATGACTCAGGGCTGGGTAAAGGTAAACCTCTGGATGACTCAGGGCTGGGTAAAGGTAAACCTCTGGATGACACAGGGCTGGGTAAAGGTACTGCTCTCTGGATGACTCAGGGCTGGGTAAAGTTACTGCTCTCTGGATGACTCAGGGCTGGGTAAAGGTAAACCTCTGGATGACTCAGGGTTGGGTAAAGGTAAACCTCTGGATGACACAGGGCTGGGTAAAGGTAAACCTCTGGATGACACAGGGCTGGGTAAAGATAAACCTCTGGATGACTCAGGGTTGGGTAAAGGTACTGCTCTCTGGATGACTCAGGGCTGGGTAAAGGTACTGCTCTGGATGACTCAGGGCTGGGTAAAGGTAAACCTCTGGATGACTCAGGGCTGGGTAAAGGTAAACCTCTGGATGACTCAGGGCTGGGTAAAGGTAAACCTCTGGATGACTCAGGGCTGGGTAAAGGTAAACCTCTGGATGACTCAGGGCTGGGTAAAGGTACGTCTCTCTGGATGACACAGGGCTGGGTAAAGGTAAACCTCTGGATGACTCAGGGCTGGGTAAAGGTAAACCTCTGGATGACACAGGGCTGGGTAAAGGTACTGCTCTCTGGATGACTCAGGGCTGGGTAAAGGTAAACCTCTGGATGACACAGGGCTGGGTAAAGGTACTGCTCTCTGGATGACTCAGGGCTGGGTAAAGGTAAACCTCTGTATGACTCAGGGCTGGGTAAAGGTAAACCTCTGGATGACTCAGGGCTGGGTAAAGGTAAACCTCTGGATGACACAGGGCTGGGTAAAGGTACTGCTCTCTGGATGACTCAGGGCTGGGTAAAGGTACTGCTCTCTGGATGACACAGGGCTGGGTAAAGGTAAACCTCTGGATGACTCAGGGCTGGGTAAAGGTAAACCTCTGGATGACACAGGGCTGGGTAAAGGTACTGCTCTCTGGATGACTCAGGGCTGGGTAAAGGTAAACCTCTGGATGACACAGGGCTGGGTAAAGGTACTGCTCTCTGGATGACTCAGGGCTGGGTAAAGGTAAACCTCTGTATGACTCAGGGCTGGGTAAAGGTAAACCTCTGGATGACTCAGGGCTGGGTAAAGGTAAACCTCTGGATGACACAGGGCTGGGTAAAGGTACTGCTCTCTGGATGACTCAGGGCTGGGTAAAGGTAAACCTCTGGATGACACAGGGCTGGGTAAAGGTACGTCTCTCTGGATGACTCAGGGCTGGGTAAAACGTCTCTCTGGATGACTCAGGGCTGGGTAAAGGTAAACCTCTGGATGACTCAGGGCTGGGTAAAGGTAAACCTCTGGATGACTCAGGGCTGGGTAAGGTAAACCTCTGGATGACACAGAGCTGGGTAAAGGTAAACCTCTGGATGACTCAGGGCTGGGTAAAGGTACTGCTCTCTGGATGACTCAGGGCTGGGTAAAGGTAAACCTCTGGATGACACAGGGCTGGGTAAAGGTACTGCTCTCTGGATGACTCAGGGCTGGGTAAAGGTAAACCTCTGTATGACTCAGGGCTGGGTAAAGGTAAACCTCTGGATGACTCAGGGCTGGGTAAAGGTAAACCTCTGGATGACACAGGGCTGGGTAAAGGTACTGCTCTCTGGATGACTCAGGGCTGGGTAAAGGTACTGCTCTCTGGATGACTCAGGGCTGGGTAAAGGTAAACCTCTGGATGACTCAGGGCTGGGTAAAGGTAAACCTCTGGATGACACAGGGCTGGGTAAAGGTAAACCTCTGGATGACACAGGGCTGGGTAAAGATAAACCTCTGGATGACTCAGGGTTGGGTAAAGGTACTGCTCTCTGGATGACTCAGGGCTGGGTAAAGGTACTGCTCTCTGGATGACTCAGGGCTGGGTAAAGGTAAACCTCTGGATGACTCAGGGCTGGGTAAAGGTAAACCTCTGGATGACTCAGGGCTGGGTAAAGGTAAACCTCTGGATGACTCAGGGCTGGGTAAAGGTAAACCTCTGGATGACTCAGGGCTGGGTAAAGGTACGTCTCTCTGGATGACACAGGGCTGGGTAAAGGTAAACCTCTGGATGACTCAGGGCTGGGTAAAGGTAAACCTCTGGATGACACAGGGCTGGGTAAAGGTACTGCTCTCTGGATGACTCAGGGCTGGGTAAAGGTAAACCTCTGGATGACACAGGGCTGGGTAAAGGTACTGCTCTCTGGATGACTCAGGGCTGGGTAAAGGTAAACCTCTGTATGACTCAGGGCTGGGTAAAGGTAAACCTCTGGATGACTCAGGGCTGGGTAAAGGTAAACCTCTGGATGACACAGGGCTGGGTAAAGGTACTGCTCTCTGGATGACTCAGGGCTGGGTAAAGGTACTGCTCTCTGGATGACTCAGGGCTGGGTAAAGGTAAACCTCTGGATGACTCAGGGCTGGGTAAAGGTAAACCTCTGGATGACACAGGGCTGGGTAAAGGTAAACCTCTGGATGACACAGGGCTGGGTAAAGATAAACCTCTGGATGACTCAGGGTTGGGTAAAGGTACTGCTCTCTGGATGACTCAGGGCTGGGTAAAGGTACTGCTCTCTGGATGACTCAGGGCTGGGTAAAGGTAAACCTCTGGATGACTCAGGGCTGGGTAAAGGTAAACCTCTGGATGACTCAGGGCTGGGTAAAGGTAAACCTCTGGATGACTCAGGGCTGGGTAAAGGTAAACCTCTGGATGACTCAGGGCTGGGTAAAGGTACGTCTCTCTGGATGACACAGGGCTGGGTAAAGGTAAACCTCTGGATGACTCAGGGCTGGGTAAAGGTAAACCTCTGGATGACACAGGGCTGGGTAAAGGTAAACCTCTGGATGACACAGGGCTGGGTAAAGGTACTGCTCTCTGGATGACTCAGGGCTGGGTAAAGGTAAACCTCTGTATGACTCAGGGCTGGGTAAAGGTAAACCTCTGGATGACTCAGGGCTGGGTAAAGGTAAACCTCTGGATGACACAGGGCTGGGTAAAGGTACTGCTCTCTGGATGACTCAGGGCTGGGTAAAGGTACTGCTCTCTGGATGACACAGGGCTGGGTAAAGGTAAACCTCTGGATGACTCAGGGCTGGGTAAAGGTAAACCTCTGGATGACACAGGGCTGGGTAAAGGTACTGCTCTCTGGATGACTCAGGGCTGGGTAAAGGTAAACCTCTGGATGACACAGGGCTGGGTAAAGGTACTGCTCTCTGGATGACTCAGGGCTGGGTAAAGGTAAACCTCTGTATGACTCAGGGCTGGGTAAAGGTAAACCTCTGGATGACTCAGGGCTGGGTAAAGGTAAACCTCTGGATGACACAGGGCTGGGTAAAGGTACTGCTCTCTGGATGACTCAGGGCTGGGTAAAGGTAAACCTCTGGATGACACAGGGCTGGGTAAAGGTACGTCTCTCTGGATGACTCAGGGCTGGGTAAAGGTACGTCTCTCTGGATGACTCAGGGCTGGGTAAAGGTAAACCTCTGGATGACTCAGGGCTGGGTAAAGGTAAACCTCTGGATGACTCAGGGCTGGGTAAAGGTAAACCTCTGGATGACACAGAGCTGGGTAAAGGTAAACCTCTGGATGACTCAGGGCTGGGTAAAGGTACTGCTCTCTGGATGACTCAGGGCTGGGTAAAGGTAAACCTCTGGATGACACAGGGCTGGGTAAAGGTACTGCTCTCTGGATGACTCAGGGCTGGGTAAAGGTAAACCTCTGTATGACTCAGGGCTGGGTAAAGGTAAACCTCTGGATGACTCAGGGCTGGGTAAAGGTAAACCTCTGGATGACACAGGGCTGGGTAAAGGTACTGCTCTCTGGATGACTCAGGGCTGGGTAAAGGTACTGCTCTCTGGATGACTCAGGGCTGGGTAAAGGTAAACCTCTGGATGACTCAGGGCTGGGTAAAGGTAAACCTCTGGATGACACAGGGCTGGGTAAAGGTAAACCTCTGGATGACACAGGGCTGGGTAAAGATAAACCTCTGGATGACTCAGGGTTGGGTAAAGGTACTGCTCTCTGGATGACTCAGGGCTGGGTAAAGGTACTGCTCTCTGGATGACTCAGGGCTGGGTAAAGGTAAACCTCTGGATGACTCAGGGCTGGGTAAAGGTAAACCTCTGGATGACTCAGGGCTGGGTAAAGGTAAACCTCTGGATGACTCAGGGCTGGGTAAAGGTAAACCTCTGGATGACTCAGGGCTGGGTAAAGGTACGTCTCTCTGGATGACACAGGGCTGGGTAAAGGTAAACCTCTGGATGACTCAGGGCTGGGTAAAGGTAAACCTCTGGATGACACAGGGCTGGGTAAAGGTACTGCTCTCTGGATGACTCAGGGCTGGGTAAAGGTAAACCTCTGGATGACACAGGGCTGGGTAAAGGTACTGCTCTCTGGATGACTCAGGGCTGGGTAAAGGTAAACCTCTGTATGACTCAGGGCTGGGTAAAGGTAAACCTCTGGATGACTCAGGGCTGGGTAAAGGTAAACCTCTGGATGACACAGGGCTGGGTAAAGGTACTGCTCTCTGGATGACTCAGGGCTGGGTAAAGGTACTGCTCTCTGGATGACTCAGGGCTGGGTAAAGGTAAACCTCTGGATGACTCAGGGCTGGGTAAAGGTAAACCTCTGGATGACACAGGGCTGGGTAAAGGTAAACCTCTGGATGACACAGGGCTGGGTAAAGATAAACCTCTGGATGACTCAGGGTTGGGTAAAGGTACTGCTCTCTGGATGACTCAGGGCTGGGTAAAGGTACTGCTCTCTGGATGACTCAGGGCTGGGTAAAGGTAAACCTCTGGATGACTCAGGGCTGGGTAAAGGTAAACCTCTGGATGACTCAGGGCTGGGTAAAGGTAAACCTCTGGATGACTCAGGGCTGGGTAAAGGTAAACCTCTGGATGACTCAGGGCTGGGTAAAGGTACGTCTCTCTGGATGACACAGGGCTGGGTAAAGGTAAACCTCTGGATGACTCAGGGCTGGGTAAAGGTAAACCTCTGGATGACACAGGGCTGGGTAAAGGTAAACCTCTGGATGACTCAGGGCTGGGTAAAGGTAAACCTCTGGATGACTCAGGGCTGGGTAAAGGTAAACCTCTGGATGACTCAGGGCTGGGTAAAGATACGTTTCTCTGGATGACACAGGGCTGGGTAAAGGTACTGCTCTCTGGATGACTCAGGGCTGGGTAAAGGTAAACCTCTGGATGACTCAGGGCTGGGTAAAGGTAAACCTCTGGATGACACAGGGCTGGGTAAAGGTACTGCTCTCTGGATGACTCAGGGCTGGGTAAAGGTACTGCTCTCTGGATGACTCAGGGCTGGGTAAAGGTAAACCTCTGGATGACTCAGGGCTGGGTAAAGGTACTGCTCTCTGGATGACTCAGGGCTGGGTAAAGGTACGTTTCTCTGGATGACTCAGGGCTGGGTAAAGGTAAACCTCTGGATGACACAGGGCTGGGTAAAGGTACGTCTCTCTGGATGACTCAGGGCTGGGTAAAGGTACGTCTCTCTGGATGACTCAGGGCTGGGTAAAGGTAAACCTCTGGATGACTCAGGGCTGGGTAAAGGTAAACCTCTGGATGACTCAGGGCTGGGTAAAGGTAAACCTCTGGATGACACAGAGCTGGGTAAAGGTAAACCTCTGGATGACTCAGGGCTGGGTAAAGGTACTGCTCTCTGGATGACTCAGGGCTGGGTAAAGGTAAACCTCTGGATGACACAGGGCTGGGTAAAGGTACTGCTCTCTGGATGACTCAGGGCTGGGTAAAGGTAAGCCTCTGTATGACTCAGGGCTGGGTAAAGGTAAACCTCTGGATGACTCAGGGCTGGGTAAAGGTAAACCTCTGGATGACACAGGGCTGGGTAAAGGTACTGCTCTCTGGATGACTCAGGGCTGGGTAAAGGTACTGCTCTCTGGATGACTCAGGGCTGGGTAAAGGTAAACCTCTGGATGACTCAGGGCTGGGTAAAGGTAAACCTCTGGATGACACAGGGCTGGGTAAAGGTAAACCTCTGGATGACACAGGGCTGGGTAAAGATAAACCTCTGGATGACTCAGGGTTGGGTAAAGGTACTGCTCTCTGGATGACTCAGGGCTGGGTAAAGGTACTGCTCTCTGGATGACTCAGGGCTGGGTAAAGGTAAACCTCTGGATGACTCAGGGCTGGGTAAAGGTAAACCTCTGGATGACTCAGGGCTGGGTAAAGGTAAACCTCTGGATGACTCAGGGCTGGGTAAAGGTAAACCTCTGGATGACTCAGGGCTGGGTAAAGGTACGTCTCTCTGGATGACACAGGGCTGGGTAAAGGTAAACCTCTGGATGACTCAGGGCTGGGTAAAGGTAAACCTCTGGATGACACAGGGCTGGGTAAAGGTAAACCTCTGGATGACTCAGGGCTGGGTAAAGGTAAACCTCTGGATGACTCAGGGCTGGGTAAAGGTAAACCTCTGGATGACTCAGGGCTGGGTAAAGATACGTTTCTCTGGATGACACAGGGCTGGGTAAAGGTACTGCTCTCTGGATGACTCAGGGCTGGGTAAAGGTAAACCTCTGGATGACTCAGGGCTGGGTAAAGGTAAACCTCTGGATGACACAGGGCTGGGTAAAGGTACTGCTCTCTGGATGAGTCAGGGCTGGGTAAAGGTAAACCTCTGGATGACTCAGGGCTGGGTAAAGGTAAACCTCTGGATGACTCGGGGCTGGGTAAAGGTAAACCTCTGGATGACTCAGGGCTGGGTAAAGGTAAACCTCTGGATGACTCAGGGCTGGGTAAAGGTAAACCTCTGGATGACTCAGGGCTGGGTAAAGGTAAACCTCTGGATGACTCAGGGCTGGGTAAGGGTACGTCTCTCTGGATGACACAGGGCTGGGTAAAGGTAAACCTCTGGATGACTCAGGGCTGGGTAAAGGTAAACCTCTGGATGACTCAGGGCTGGGTAAAGGTACGTCTCTCTGGATGACACAGGGCTGGGTAAAGGTAAACCTCTGGATGACTCAGGGCTGGGTAAAGGTAAACCTCTGGATGACACAGGGCTGGGTAAAGGTACGTCTCTCTGGATGACTCAGGGCTGGGTAAAGGTACTGCTCTCTGGATGACTCAGGGCTGGGTAAAGGTAAACCTCTGGATGACTCAGGGCTGGGTAAAGGTAAACCTCTGGATGACACGGGGCTGGGTAAAGGTAAACCTCTGGATGACACAGGGCTGGGTAAAGATAAACCTCTGGATGACTCAGGGCTGGGTAAAGGTACGTCTCTCTGGATGACTCAGGGCTGGGTAAAGGTACGTCTCTCTGGATGACTCAGGGCTGGGTAAAGGTACTGCTCTCTGGATGACTCAGGGCTGGGTAAAGGTAAACCTCTGGATGACTCAGGCTGGGTAAAGGTACGTCTCTCTGGATGACTCAGGGCTGGGTAAAGGTAAACCTCTGGATGACTCAGGGCTGGGTAAAGGTAAACCTCTGGATGACTCAGGGCTGGGTAAAGGTAAACCGTCAACAAAACCATTTCCGTAACGCTTAACATTGTCAGCAACATTTAACAAAAAGCTAGGGTTGCATGTTCATTGTTTTGTTGAGGATTTGCAACTGCAGAGAAAATACAAATGTTTTTGTTTAGTAAAATTATAACATTGTCCATTCTACGGTTTACATGTTAGCGTACATATTGCATTGGATGAAGTTGTCAGTCTGTAATTATTGTAATTGTTATAGTCAGATTAATTTACAGCATATGATATGTTAGATTAAATACTAAAGGTGTGATTGTTGTTGCCATCATCAGTGTGATGAAGGAGGTGCAGCCGTTGTTTAACCCGGAAACAGTTGGGAGTTAACCCCATGGCTGGTGACCCCATGTGTTCCTTTAACATGACCCCTGTAAGGAGGGCACAGTGTTTACGACACGTACTAGACTGGCACCTACCCACACTACCACTGGGAGGAGGTACGTCTGACACGCACACACACACACACACACACACACACACACACACACACACACACACACACACACACACACACACACACACACACACACACACACACACACACACACACACACACACACACACACACACACACACACACACACACACACACACACACACTACAATCCTTCTATTTATCCTCACTTACTCTCTCCCTCTTCTCTCAATTTCTTGCTCTCCTCCTGATCTCTCTACTGCATTCTCCCCTTCATTCTCTCGCTCTCTTTCACTCTCTTTCTCTCTCTCTCTCTCCCTCCATCCCCCCTCTCTCACTCTCTCTCTGTATCTTTCTCTTTCTCTCTCTCCCTCCCAACTCTCTCGCTCTCTCTCTCTCCCCTCTCTCTTGCTCTCTTTTTCTCCCTCTCTCTCCCCCCACTCTCTCTTTCTCCCCACCTCTTTCTCCCCTCTCTCTCCCTCCCCCCTCTCTCTCCCTCTCTCTCCCCCTCCCGCCCCTTCTCTCTAGGAGGGCATAACCTAGTCAACACGACTCGTTGTTGAACCTACCTGACTGTGTCCATCCTGGGACAAACACTAGCCTCTGAGATACCTGACCACGAGGTAGGACTACATCGCACAGCCCCTAACACACACACACCTTGTGGTCCGTCTTCGCTGAGTCATTCCCTCTAATCAAAGATGGCCGCCGGCCCTCAATAAAGGGGTTTGTTTCCAGGTGAATCAGGAGCGATGAAGGGAAGGAGGGGGAACAATACCACTCTGTCCCCTTTAGACCCGACAGAGAGGGTCTCTGTGCTTCTTTCTCTCTTCTCCTTGCTCTCCCTCTCTCTCTCTCCTTATCTTTTTTTGTCTTCTTAGAGGAACCTTGTGTATTTTATTCTGGGGGGGGAGGGGCAGTTTATTTTTGGTGAATTCCCATATAATTAGAAAGGGAGAGGGAGAGAGGGAGGGAAGGAGGGAGAGGGAGAGAGGGAGGGAAGGAGGGAGGGGGACAAGGAGAGAGAGGGAAATGGGGAGGGATAGAGTTAGAGAGAGATTTTCCATGTACTGTGAGGGGTAGGTATATATCTCTTCTGAGATAGAGGGTCTTTCTGTAGTGTGTTGGCCATGATAAAGACTCCTCTCTGAGATAGAGGGTATTTCTGTAGTGTGTTGGCCATGATAAAGACTCCTCTCTGAGATAGAGGGTATTTCTGTAGTGTGTTGGCCATGATAAAGACTCCTCTCTGAGATAGAGGGTATTTCTGTAGTGTGTTGGCCATGATAAAGACTCCTCTCTGAGATAGAGGGTATTTCTGTAGAGGGTTTGTAAAGGTTTTCTAGGTGTGTTGAAGGAGTGTCGGACCAAACTGCAGCGTGTAGATTGCGATCCATGTTTAATGAACAAAAACGTAACACGAATCTAAAATACAAAACTACAAAGTAACAAAAACCGAAACAGCCTATACTAGTGAAAACTAACACAGACAGGAACAAGGACACTAAGGACAATCACCCACGACAAACTCAAAGAATATGGCTGCCTAAATATGGTTCCCAATCAGAGACAACGATAAACACCTGCCTCTGATTGAGAACCACTCCAGATAGCCATAGACTTTGCTAGATCACCCCACTAGCTACACTCCCAATATATACACACCAAAACCCCAAGACAAAACACACCACAATACAAAAACCCCATGCCACACCCTGGCCTGACCCAATACATGAAGATAAACACAAAATACTTCGACCAGGGCGTGACAGGGTTGGCCATGATAAAGACTCCTCTCTGAGATAGAGGGTATTTCTGTAGTGTGTTGGCCATGATAAAGACTCCTCTCTGAGATAGAGAGTATTTCTGTAGTGTGTTGGCCATGATAAAGACTCCTCTCTGAGATAGAGGGTATTTCTGTAGAGGGTCGCCCATGATAAAGACTCCTCTCTGAGATAGAGGGTATTTCTGTAGTGTGCTGGCCATGATAAAGAGTCCTCTTGTTTCCTCTCTGCCAGGTCAGGCTGTAACCTCATACAACCTTTAACATCATTGAGAAGGCCCCACCTCAAACAGACTAACCAGCTGCTATAACACACACACACACACACACACACACACACACACACACACACACACACACACACACACACACACACACACACACACACACACACACACACACACACACACACACACACACTGTTAGACGCACGCACACGCACACACACACACACCGTGTATGTTTGTATCTATGTGTGTGTGTTTGTATCTATGTGTGTGTGTTTGTATCTATGTGTGTGTGTTTGTATCTATGTGTGTGTGTTTGTATCTATGTGTGTATCTATGTGTGTGTGTTTGTATCTATGTGTGTGTGTTTGTATCTATGTGTGTGTGTTTGTATCTATGTGTGTGTGTTTGTATCTATGTGTGTGTGTTTGTATCTATGTGTGTGTGTTTGTATCTATGTGTGTGTGTTTGTATCTATGTGTGTGTGTTTGTATCTATGTGTGTATCTATGTGTGTGTGTTTGTATCTATGTGTGTGTGTGTATCTATGTGTGTGTGTTTGTATCTATGTGTGTGTGTGTATCTATGTGTGTGTGTTTGTATCTATGTGTGTGTGTTTGTATCTATGTGTGTGTGTTTGTATCTATGTGTGTATCTATGTGTGTGTGTTTGTATCTATGTGTGTGTGTGTATCTATGTGTGTGTGTTTGTATCTATGTGTGTGTGTGTATCTATGTGTGTGTGTTTGTATCTATGTGTGTGTGTTTGTATCTATGTGTGTGTGTTTGTATCTATGTGTGTGTGTTTGTATCTATGTGTGTGTGTTTGTATCTATGTGTGTGTGTTCGTATCTATGTGTGTGTGTTTGTATCTATGTGTGTGTGTTTGTATCTATGTGTGTGTGTTTGTATCTATGTGTGTGTGTTTGTATCTATGTGTGTGTGTTTGTATCTATGTGTGTGTGTTTGTATCTATGTGTGTGTTCGTATCTCAAATCAAATCAAGTTTATTTGTCACATGCTCCGAATACAACAGGTTTCAACCTTACAGTGAAATGCTTACTTACAGGCTCTAACCAATGGTGTGGGAATTTTTTTGTTTTGTTTTGTGTGTGTGTGTGTGTGTGTGTGTGTGTGTGTGTGTGTGTGTGTGTGTGTGTGTGTGTGTGTGTGTGTGTGTGTGTGTGTGTGTGTGTGTGTGTGTGTGTGTGTGTGTGTGTGTGTGTGTGTGTGTGTGTGTGTGTGTGTGTGTGAAGGTAAGTAAAGAAATAAAACAACAGTAAAAAGACATTTGAGAAAAGACTAGCGAGGCTGTATACAGACACCTGTTAGTCGGTCTGATTGAGGTAGTATGTACATGTAGATATGGTTAAAGTGACTATGCATATATGATAAACAGAGAGTAGCAGCAGCGTAAAAGAGGGGTTGGTGGGTGTGACACAATGCAGATAGCCCAGTTAGCCAATGTGTGGGAGCACTGGTTGGTCTGCCCAATTGAGGTAGTATGTACATGAATGTATAGTTAAAGTGACTATGCATATAAGATAAACCATTTGGTTACCTGTTCAGGAGTCTTATGGCTTGTGGGTAAAAACTGTTGAGAAGTCTTTTTGTCCTAGACTTGCACTCCGGTACCGCTTGCCATGCGGTAGTAGAGAGAACAGTCTATGACTGGGGTGGCTAGGGTCTTTGACTATTTTTAGGGCCTTCCTCTGACTCCGCCTGGTGTAGAGTTCCTGGATGGCAGGCAGCTTAGCCCCAGTGATGTACTGGGCCGTACGCACTACCCTCTGAAGTGCCTTGCAATTGCCGTACCAGGCATTGATGCAACCAGTCGGGATGCTCTCGTTGTTGCAGCTGTAGAACCTTTTGAGGATCTCAGGAACCATGCCAAATCTTTTCAGTTTCCTGAGGGGGAATAGGCTTTGTCGTGCCCTCTTCACGACTGTCTTGGTGTGTTTGGTCCAATCTAGTTTGTTGTTGATGTGGACACCAAGGAATTTGAAGCTCTCAACCTGCTCCACTACAGCCCCGTCGATGAGAATGGGGACGTGCTCGGTGCTCCTTTTGCTGTAGTCCACAATCATCTCCTTAGTCTTGGTTACATTGAGGGATAGGTTGTTATTCTGGCACCACCCGGCCAGGTCTCTGACCTCCTCCCTATAGGCTGTCTCATCATGGTGATCAGGCCTACCACTGTTGTGTCGTCAGCAAACTTAATAATGGTGTTGGAGTCGTGCCTGGCCATGCAGTCGTGGGTGAGCAAGGAGTACAGGAGGGGATTGAGCACACACCCCTGGGGAGCTCCAGTGATGAGGATCAGCGTGGCAGACGTGTTGCTACCTACCCTCACCACCTGGGGGCGGCCCGTCAGGAAGTCCAGGATCCAGTTGCAGAGGGAGTTGTTTAGTCCCAGGATCCTTAGCTTGGTGATGAGCTTTGAGGGCACTATGGTGTTGAACGCTGAGCTGTAGTCAATGAATAGCATTCTCACATAGGTGTTCCTTTTGTCCAGCTGGGAAAGGGCAGTGTGGAGTGCAATAGAGATTACATCATCTGTGGATCTGTTTGGGCGGTATGCAAATTGGAGTGGGTCTAGGGTTTCTGGTATGATGGTGTTAATGTGAGCCATGACCAGCCTTTCCAAAGCACTTCATGGCTACAGACGTGAGTGCTACGGGTCTGTAGTCATTTAGGGAGGTTGCCTTTGTGTTCTTGGGCACAGGGACTATGGTGGTCTGCTTGAAGCATGTTGGTATTACAGACTCAATCAGGGAGATGTTGAAAATGTCAGTGAAGACACCTGCCAGCTGGTCAGCACATGCCCGGAGCACACGTCCTGGTCATCCGTCTGGCCCCACAGCCTTGTGCATGTTGACCTGTTTAAAGGTCTTACTCATGTCGGCTATGGAGAGCGTGATCACACAGTCGTCCGAAACAGCTGATGCTCTCATTTATGTTTCAGTGTTACTTGCCTCGAAGCGAGCATAGAAGTGATTTAGCTCGTCTGATAGGCTCGTGTCACTGGGAAGCTCCCCTTTGTAGTCTGTAGTAGTTTGCAAGCCCTGCCACATAAGACGAACGTCAGAGCCGGTGTAGTATGATTCAATCTTAGTCCTGTATTGACGCTTTGCCTGTTTGATGGTTCGTCGCAGGGCATAGCAGGATTTATTGTAAGCTTCCGGGTTAGAGTCCCGCACCTTGAAAGTGGCAGCTCTAACCTTTAGCTCAGCGCGAATGTTGCCTGTAATCCATGGCTTCTGGTTGGGGTATGTACGTACAGTCACTGTGGGGACGACGTCCTCGATGCACTTATTGATAAAGCCAGTGATTGATGTGGTGTATTCCTCAATGTTATCGGAAGAATCCCGGAATATGTTCCAGTCTGTGATAGCAAAACAGTCCTGTAGTTTAGCATCTGCTTCAATGACAACTTTTTTATAGGCCGAGTCACTGGTGCTTCCTGCTTTAACATTCGCACTGAGCTAAAGGGTAGAGCTGCCGCTTTCAAGGTGCGGGACTCTAACCCGGAAGCTTACAAGCAATCCAGGAATCAGGAGGATAGAGTTGTGGTCAGATTGACCAAATGGAGGGCGAGGGAGAGCTTTGTAGGCGTCTCTGTGTGTGGAGTACAGGTGATCTAGAATTTTTTCCCTCTGGTTTCACATTTAACATGATGGAAATTTGGTAAAACTGATTTAAGTTTCCCTGCATTAAAGTCTCCGGCCACTAGGAGCGCCACCTCTGGGTGAGTGGTTTCCTGTTTGCTTATTTTCTTATACAGCTGACTGAGTGTGGTCTTGAGTGCCAGCATCTGTCTGTGGTGGTAAATAAACAGCCACGAAAAGTATAGCTGAGAACTCTCTAGGCAAGTAGTGTGGCCTGCAATTTATCACAATATACTCTACTTCAGGCGAGCAAAATCTAGAGACTTCCTTAGATTTCTATGTGTGTGTCTGTGTGTTCTTATCTATCTGTGTGTTCGTATCTATGTGTGTGTTCGTATCTACGTGTGTGTGTCTGTGTGTTCTTATCTATGTGTGTGTTCGTATCTATGCGTGTGTATCTGTGTGTGTGTTCGTATCTATGTGTGTGTTCGTATCTGTGTGTGTGTTTTCATTTCTGTGTGTGTGTGTTCGTATCTGTAATAGTGTGTACACAAGAGAGGAATGTTTACCCACGATGACCTTAGCAACGTGAGGTACAAGGAGAAGGGAAAACACAAAGCACTTTGTTCTACATAAGTTCCAGAGAGAAGCCAAAGCTCCTTGTCCCCTTCCCCAGCTGGCTCAAATCAAATCAAATCAAATTTTATTTGTCACATACACATGGTTAGCAGATGTTAATGCGAGTGTAGCGAAATGCTTGTGCTTCTAGTTCCGACAATGCAGTGATAACCAACAAGTAATCTAACTAACAATTCCAAAAAAAACTACTGTCTTATACACAGTGTAAGGGGATAAGGAACATGTACATAAGGATATATGAATGAGTGATGGTACAGAGCAGCATACAGTAGATGGTATTGAGTACAGTATATACATATGAGATGAGTGTGTAGACAAAGTAAACAAAGTGGCATAGTTAAAGTGGCTAGTGATACATGTGTTACATAAGGATGCAGTCGATGTTGTAGAGTACAGTATATACATATGCATATGAGATGAATAATGTAGGGTAAGTAACATTATATAAGGTAGCATTGTTTAAAGTGGCTAGTGATATATTTACATCATTTCCATCAATTCCCATTATTAAAATGGCTGGAGTTGGGTCAGTGTCAATGACAGTGTGTTGGCAGCAGCCACTCAATGTTAGTGGTGGCTATTTAACAGTCTGATGGCCTTGAGATAGAAGCTGTTTTTCAGTCTCTCGGTCCCAGCTTTGATGCACCTGTACTGACCTCGCCTTCTGGATGATAGCGGGGTGAACAGGCAGTGGTTCGGGTGGTTGATGTCCTTGATGATCTTTATGGCCTTCCTGTAACAACGGGTGGTGTAGGTGTCCTGGAGGGCAGGTAGTTTGCCCCCGGTGATGCGTTGTGCAGTCCTCACTACCCTCTGGAGAGCCTTACGGTTGAGGGCGGAGCAGTTGCCGTACCAGGCGGTGATACAGCCCGCCAGGATGCTCTCGATTGTGCATCTGTAGAAGTTTGTGAGTGCTTTTGGTGACAAGCCAAATTTTTCAGCCTCCTGAGGTTGAATAGGCGCTGCTGCGCCTTCTTCACGACGCTGTCAGTGTGAGTGGACCAATTCAGTTTGTCTGTGATGTGTATGCCGAGGAACTTAAAACTAGCTACCCTCTCCACTACTGTTCCATCGATGTGGATAGGGGGGTGTTCCCTCTGCTGTTTCCTGAAGTCCACAATCATCTCCTTAGTTTTGTTGACGTTGAGTGTGAGGTTATTTTCCTGACACCACACTCCAAGGGCCCTCACCTCCTCCCTGTAGGCCATCTCGTCGTTGTTGGTAATCTAGCCTACCACTGTTGTGTCGTCCGCAAACTTGATGATTGAGTTGGAGGCGTGCGTGGCCACGCAGTCGTGGGTGAACAGGGAGTACAGGAGAGGGCTCAGAACGCACCCTTGTGGGGCCCCCGTGTTGAGGATCAGCGGGGAGGAGATGTTGTTGCCTACCCTCACCACCTGGGGGCGGCCCGTCAGGAAGTCCAGTACCCAGTTGCACAGGGCGGGGTCGAGACCCAGGGTCTCGAGCTTGATGACGAGCTTGGAGGGTACTATGGTGTTGAATGCCGAGCTGTAGTCGATGAACAGCATTCTCACATAGGTATTCCTCTTGTCCAGGTGGGTTAGGGCAGTGTGCAGTGTGGTTGAGATTGCATCGTCTGTGGACCTATTTGGGCGGTAAGCAAATTGGAGTGGGTCTAGGGTGTCAGGTAGGGTGGAGGTGATATGGTCCTTGACTAGTCTCTCAAAGCACTTCATGATGACGGAAGTGAGTGCTACGGGGCGGTAGTCGTTTAGCTCAGTTACCTTAGCTTTCTTGGGAACAGGAACAATGGTGGCCCTCTTGAAGCATGTGGGAACAGCAGACTGGTATAGGGATTGATTGAATATGTCCGTAAACACACCGGCCAGCTGGTCTGCGCATGCTCGGAGGGCGCGGCTGGGGATGCCGTCTGGGCCTGCAGCCTTGCGAGGGTTAACACGTTTAAATGTCTTACTCACCTCGGCTGCAGTGAAGGAGAGACTGCATGTTTCCGTTGCAGGCCGTGTCAGTGGCACTGTATTGTCCTCAAAGCGGGCAAAAAAGTTATTTAGTCTGCCTGGGAGCAAGACATCCTGGTCCGTGACTGGGCTGGATTTCATCTTGTAGTCCGTGATTGACTGTAGACCCTGCCACATGCCTCTTGTGTCTGAGCCATTGAATTGAGATTCCACTTTGTCTCTGTACTGACGCTTAGCTTGTTTGATAGCCTTACGGAGGGAATAGCTGCACTGTTTGTATTCAGTCATGTTGCCAGACACCTTGCCCTGATTAAAAGCAGTGGTTCGCGCTTTCAGTTTCACGCGAATGCTGCCATCAATCCACGGTTTCTGGTTTGGGAATGTTTTTATCGTTGCTATGGGAACGACATCTTCGACGCACGTTCTAATGAACTCGCACACCGAATCAGCGTATTCGTCAATATTCCCATCTGACGCAATACGAAACATGTCCCAGTCCACGTGATGGAAGCAGTCTTGGAGTGTAGAGTCAGCTTGTTCTGACCAGCGTTGGACAGACCTCAGCGTGGGAGCCTCTTGTTTTAATTTCTGTCTGTAGGCAGGGATCAGCAAAATGGAGTCGTGGCAGCCTCTCTGGGCCCCGTCAGCCAGGACAGCCCCCTAACCACCCTGGAACAATGGAGCCAGACCCAGACACAGAACCAGACCCAGACACAGACCCAGACACAGACCCAGACCCAGACACAGACACAGACACAGACCCAGACCCAGACACAGACACAGACCCAGACCCAGACAGACACAGAACCAGACCCAGACCCAGACACAGACCCCGACACAGACCCAGACACAGACACAGACACAGAACCAGACCCAGAGCCAGACCCAGACGCAGAAGCAGACGCAGAGCCAGATGCAGACCCAGACCCAGACCCAGACCCAGACCCAGACCCAGACCCAGACCCAGACCCAGACCCAGACCCAGACCCAGACACAGACCCAGACACAGACCCAGACCCAGACACAGAGCCAGACACAGAGCCAGACACAGACACAGAACCAGACCCAGACACAGAGCCAGACACAGAGCCAGACCCTGGGTTAGGGGCCTGAGAAATAGGCAAGAGAAATAGGCCTGAGAAATAGCCCAGAGAAATAGCCCAGAGAAATAAGCCCAGAGAAATAGGCCTGAGAAATAAGCCTAGAGAAATAAACCAGAGATAGGCCAGAGAAATAGCCCTGAGAAATAAGCCAGAGAAATAAGCCAGAGAAATAAGCCAGAGATAGGCCTGAGAAATAGCCCAGAGAAATAAGACAGAAATAGGTCAGAGAGATTCTCTCCAAGTTGTCTTAGCGCTATAGGAGTGGACAAGGCAGCACCAGCTACTCGACCTGTATTGTCTGTTAATTAACCTTGTCCTGATATCACCAGGGGTCAAAGGTCGCATAGTTTTGATTAGCTGACTTGCAGGTTTTTAAGGTTGTGGGATTCTCCCAAATGGCACCCTATTCTTTATGTAGTGCACTACTTTAGACCAGAGCCCTATGGGTAGTGCACTACTTTAGACCAGAGCCCTATGGGTAGTGCACTACTTTAGACCAGAGCCCTATGGGTAGAGCACTACTTTAGACCAGAGCCCTATGGGTAGTACACTACTTTAGACCAGAGCCCTATGGGTAGTGCACTACTTTAGACCAGAACCCTATGGGTAGTGCACTACTTTAGACCAGAGCCCTATGGGTAGTGCACTACTTTAGACCAGAGCCCTATGGGTAGTGCACTACTTTAGACCAGAGCCCTATGGGTAGTGCACTACTTTAGACCAGAGCCCTATGGGTAGTGCACTACTTTAGACCAGATCCCTATGGGTAGTGCACTACTTTAGACCAGAGCCCTATGGGTAGAGCACTACTTTAGACCAGAGCCCTATGGGTAGTACACTACTTTAGACCAGAGCCCTATGGGTAGTGCACTACTTTAGACCAGAACCCTATGGGTAGTGCACTACTTTAGACCAGAGCCCTATGGGTAGTGCACTACTTTAGACCAGAACCCTATGGGTAGTGCACTACTTTAGACCAGAGCCCTATGGGTAGTGCACTACTTTAGACCAGAGCCCTATGGGTAGTGCACTACTTTAGACCAGAGCCCTATGGGTAGAGCACTACTTTAGACCAGAGCCCTATGGGTAGTACACTACTTTAGACCAGAGCCCTATGGGTAGTGCACTACTTTAGACCAGAACCCTATGGGTAGTGCACTACTTTAGACCAGAGCCCTATGGGTAGTGCACTACTTTAGACCAGAGCCCTATGGGTAGTGCACTACTTTAGACCAGAGCCCTATGGGTAGTGCACTACTTTAGACCAGAGCCCTATGGGTAGTGCACTACTTTAGACCAGAGCCCTATGGGTAGTGCACTACTTTAGACCAGAGCCCTATGGGTAGTGCACTACTTTAGACCAGAGCCCTATGGGTAGTGCACTACTTTAGACCAGAGCCCTATGGGTAGTGCACTACTTTAGACCAGAGCCCTATGGGTAGTGCACTACTTTAGACCAGAGCCCTATGGGTAGTGCACTACTTTAGACCAGAACCCTATGGGTAGTGCACTACTTTAGACCAGAGCCCTATGGGTAGAGCACTACTTTAGACCAGAGCCCTATGGGTAGAGCACTACTTTAGACCAGAGCCCTATGGGTAGTGCACTACTTTAGACCAGAGCCCTATGGGTAGTGCACTACTTTAGACCAGAGCCCTATGGGTAGTGCACTACTTTAGACCAGAGCCCTATGGGTAGTGCACTACTTTAGACCAGAGCCCTATGGGTAGTGCACTACTTTAGACCAGAGCCCTATGGGTAGAGCACTACTTTAGACCAGAGCCCTATGGGTAGTGCACTACTTTAGACCAGAGCCCTCTGGGTAGTGCACTACTTTAGACCAGAGCCCTATGGGTAGTGCGCTACTTTAGACCAGAGCCCTATGGGTAGTGCACTACTTTAGACCAGAGCCCTATGGGTAGTGCGCTACTTTAGACCAGAACCCTATGGGTAGTGCACTACTTTAGACCAGAGCCCTATGGGTAGTGCACTACTTTAGACCAGAGCCCTATGGGTAGTGCACTACTTTAGACCAGAGCCCTATGGGTAGTGCACTACTTTAGACCAGAGCCCTATGGGTAGTGCACTACTTTAGACCAGAGCCCTATGGGTAGTGCACTACTTTAGACCAGAGCCCTATGGGTAGTGCACTACTTTAGACCAGAACCCTATGGGTAGTGCACTACTTTAGACCAGAGCCCTATGGGTAGAGCACTACTTTAGACCAGAGCCCTATGGGTAGAGCACTACTTTAGACCAGAGCCCTATGGGTAGTGCACTACTTTAGACCAGAGCCCTATGGGTAGTGCACTACTTTAGACCAGAGCCCTATGGGTAGTGCACTACTTTAGACCAGAGCCCTATGGGTAGTGCACTACTTTAGACCAGAGCCCTATGGGTAGTGCACTACTTTAGACCAGAGCCCTATGGGTAGAGCACTACTTTAGACCAGAGCCCTATGGGTAGTGCACTACTTTAGACCAGAGCCCTATGGGTAGTGCACTACTTTAGACCAGAGCCCTATGGGTAGTGCACTACTTTAGACCAGAGCCCTATGGGTAGTGCACTACTTTAGACCAGAGCCCTATGGGTAGTGCACTACTTTAGACCAGAACCCTATGGGTAGTGCACTACTTTAGACCAGAGCCCTATGGGTAGTGCACTACTTTAGACCAGAGCCCTATGGGTAGTGCACTACTTTAGACCAGAGCCCTATGGGTAGTGCACTACTTTAGACCAGAGCCCTATGGGTAGTGCACTACTTTAGACCAGAGCCCTATGGGTAGTGCACTACTTTAGACCAGAGCCCTATGGGTAGTGCACTACTTTAGACCAGAGCCCTATGGGTAGTGCACTACTTTAGACCAGAGCCCTATGGGTAGTGCACTACTTTAGACCAGAGCCCTATGGGTAGTGCACTACTTTAGACCAGAGCCCTATGGGTAGTGCACTACTTTAGACCAGAGCCCTATGGGTAGAGCACTACTTTAGACCAGAGCCCTATGGGTAGTGCACTACTTTAGACCAGAGCCCTATGGGTAGTGCACTACTTTAGACCAGAGCCCTATGGGTAGTGCACTACTTTAGACCAGAGCCCTATGGGTAGTGCACTACTTTAGACCAGAGCCCTATGGGTAGTGCACTACTTTAGACCAGAGCCCTATGGGTAGAGCACTACTTTAGACCAGAACCCTATGGGTAGTGCACTACTTTAGACCAGAGCCCTATGGGTAGAGCACTACTTTAGACCAGAGCCCTATGGGTAGTGCACTACTTTAGACCAGAGCCCTATGGGTAGAGCACTACTTTAGACCAGAGCCCTATGGGTAGTGCACTACTTTAGACCAGAGCCCTATGGGTAGTGCACTACTTTAGACCAGAGCCCTATGGGTAGTGCACTACTTTAGACCAGAGCCCTATGGGTAGAGCACTACTTTTGCTGGGCGATATGGCCTGAAAGTGATGTCTCGATTTCTTTGTAACCCTACGGTCTACATTTTTTGAATGTTTTCTCATCAGTAATAATGAATTCAGGGCTTGTGAAATTATACCAAGGCTAAATATAAGCCCTTGGATTCGTAAATGATTTAATTATTTAATCAAAATAGTTTAACCTGCTTTTTTTTTGCAATAATCCGTGATCTGGATTTCAAGTCTATGAACATGCCATATTCGTTACAAATTTAGCAAGAACCACGTTCACTAATAATGACCAACTTCTAGTAGCAGCCATTATAGCACATTAACACAGGTCTCGGTCAAGCACAAGCCCACGTGCTAGTGAGTAGCTAATGTTTATATTTCAAGTTTAGGCAAGTTGGATCTATTTGCTAGCTAACGAGGTTGAACTGTCTAATCATTATGAACACCCCATTCTGTCCTCTCCACTGTTTGAACAGCAGGCTAGCCTGTCCACTCTGTTCAGATGTTGAAATCAAGTGGCCAAACATTATTTCTCAGCATGAGAGCGAGTTGCCAATTCCTTATGTTTTATGCGTATTGCACATTTATAGACGGCTAGTATAAAGCCGGTGTTCACCAGATGTGTTTGGTTTTGCTGGTTGTCTAGCCACATTTATAGACGGCTAGTATAAAGCCGGTGTTCACCAGATGTGTTTGGTTTTGCTGGTTGTCTAGCCACATTTATAGACGGCTAGTATAAAGCCGGTGTTCACCAGATGTGTTTGGTTTTGCTGGTTGTCTAGCCACATTTATAGACGGCTAGTATAAAGCCGGTGTTCACCAGATGTGTTTGGTTTTGCTGGTTGTCTAGCCACATTTATAGACGGCTAGTATAAAGCCGGTGTTCACCAGATGTGTTTGGTTTTGCTGGTTGTCTAGCCACATTTATAGACGGCTAGTATAAAGCCGGTGTTCACCAGATGTGTTTGGTTTTGCTGGTTGTCTAGCCACATTTATAGACGGCTAGTATAAAGCCGGTGTTCACCAGATGTGTTTGGTTTTGCTGGTTGTCTAGCCACATTTATAGACGGCTAGTATAAAGCCGGTGTTCACCAGATGTGTTTGGTTTTGCTGGTTGTCTAGCCACATTTATAGACGGCTAGTATAAAGCCGGTGTTCACCAGATGTGTTTGGTTTTGCTGGTTGTCTAGCCACATTTATAGACGGCTAGTATAAAGCCGGTGTTCACCAGATGTGTTTGGTTTTGCTGGTTGTCTAGCCACATTTATAGACGGCTAGTATAAAGCCGGTGTTCACCAGATGTGTTTGGTTTTGCCGGTTGTCTAGCCCTATTGTTTTTACAGCTAGCTAGTTGAAGTACGTCTACCTCCGTTTGTACCACCGCACAGTAAAGCTGAGCGACTTCAGGAGTTCATACATAAAAAGGTTCACTTCTCCATTACAAATAATAATAATGTATGTTTCGTCCATATGACCTGTTCTGTTGGACCAAACCTTAAATGCAAATAGTGAGTTAAAACTGCTCGTCAGAAAGGAGCCTACATGTACGGGTCAAACGTTCTAGAACACCGACTCAACATTAGTCCTTTTGGTCCCTGCATGTGTGGATCCCACCGTGAAGCATGGAGGAGGTGTGATGGTGTGGGTGTGCTTTGCTGGTGACACTGTCAGTGATTTATTTAGAATTCAAGGCACACTTAACCAGCATGGCTACCACATCATTCTGCAGCGATACGCCATCTGGTTTGGGCTTAGTGAGACTATCATTTGTTTTTCAATAGGACAATGACCCAACACCTCCAGGCTGTGTAAGGGCTATTGTTATGCAGGTGAGTGAGGACCCAAAAGCGACTTAACAGAAACAGAGTTTATTCAAGTCCAAACAGAAAATAACAAATCCTGAATCCTTAACAGGAAATGTCCAAACGGGGATAACAGAAATCCTCTAGTTTGTAGAGGGGAATAACAGGATAAGCGACCACAGACTGCAGGTCCCTTCGGGTAGGCGCAGGCCGTAGCTGACAGAGACACCTGCTCACACGCAGCATCTGATGAAGACAAAAACACGACAGGACGGAACAAGTACACAGCGAACAGCAAACAATGATCCGACCAGGACAGAAGCAGAAACAGAGAGAGAAATAGAGACTTAATCAGAGGGCAAAATAGGGGACAGGTGTGAAAGAGTAAACGAGGTCGTTAGGAGAATGAGGAACAGCTGGGAGCAGGAACGGAACGATAGAGAGAGAGAGGGATAGAGAGAGGGAAAGAAACCTAATAAGACCAGCAGGGGGAAACGAATAGAAGAGAAAGCACAGGGACAAGACATGACAATATATGACAATACATGACAGTACCCCCCCACTCACCGAGCGCCTCCTGGCGCACTCGAGGAGGAACCCTGGCGGCAACGGAGGAAATCATTGATCAACGAACGGTCCAGCACGTCCCGAGATAGAACCCAACTCCTCTCCTCAGGACCGTAACGGGAAACGATGAAGAGGGAATCTAGTGCAATTACTATTATAAAAATGAGACACGGGTAGAGAACTGTAAGCGTTTGAGCAATCAGGACCAAACAGGCCAGGAGAGTAACAACTAGGGACAGACTGAGACACAGCAAGGCTAAGACCAGGAACAGGAGAGAGGCGGTGGCTGTGGACAGACTGAGACACAGCAAGTGCAGGAACAGGACCAGGAGAGATGCGGTGGCTGGGGACAGACTGAGACACAGCAAGGGCAGGAGCAGAAGCAGGAAGAGAGTTACCGGACTTAGTCTGCGCGCAGTCCGAACAAGCAGCCACGAAACGGCGCGTGTCACGCTCCTGAGTAGGCCACCAAAAACGCTGGCGAATAGAAGCAAGCGTACCCCGAACGCCGGGGTGGCCAGCTAACTGGGCAGAGTGAGCCCACAGAAGAATGGCCAGACGAGTAGAAACGGGAACGAAAAGAAGGTTCCCAGGACAAGCGCGCGGCGACGGAGTGTGAGTGAGTGCTTGCTTTACCTGTCTCTCAATTCCCCAGACATTCAACCCGACAACACGCCCCTCAGGGAGAATCCCCTCGGGGTCGGTAGAGGCTACAGAAGAACTGAAAAGATGGGATAAAGCATCAGGCTTGGTGTTCTTAGTGCCCGGACGATAAGAAATAACGTACTCGAAATGAGCGAAATACAGCGCCCAACGAGCCTGACGCGCATTAAGTCGTTTGGCAGAACGGATGTACTCAAGGTTCTTATGGTCAGTCCAAACGACAAAAGGAACGGTCGCCCCCTCCAACCACTGTCGCCATTCGCCTAGGGCTAAGCGGATGGCGAGCAGTTCGCGATTAGCCACATCATAGTTACGTTCCGACGGCGACAGGCGATGAGAAAAATACGCGCAAGGGTGGACCTTATCGTCAGTATGGGAGCGCTGGGACAGAATGGCTCCCACGCCCACCTCTGACGCGTCTACCTCGACAATGAACTGTTTAGTGACGTCAGGTGTAACAAGGATAGGAGCGGATGTTAAACACTTCTTGAGGAGATCAAAAGCTCCCTGGGCGGAAACGGACCACTTAAAGCACGTCTTGACAGAAGTAAGGGCTGTGAGAGGAGCTGCCACTCGACCGAAGTTACGAAAGAATCGCCGATAGAAATTCGCGAAACCGAGAAAGCGCTGCAGTTCGACACGTGACTTAGGAACGGGCCAATCGCTGACAGCATGGACCCTAGCGGGATCCATCTGAATGCCTTCAGCGGAAATAACAGAACCGAGAAAAGTGACGGAGGAGACATGAAAAGCGCACTTCTCAGCCTTCACATAAAGACAATTCTCTAAAAGGCGCTGGAGGACACGTCGAACGTGCTGAACATGATTCTGGAGTGACGGTGAAAAAATCAGGATCTCGTCAAGGTAAACAAAAACAAAGATGTTCAGCATGTCACTCAGTACATCATTAACTAATGCCTGAAAGACAGCTGGAGCATTAGCGAGACCGAACGGCGGAACCCGGTATTCAAAATGCCCTAACGGAGTGTTAAACGCCGTTTTCCACTCGTCCCCCTCCCTGATGCGCACGAGATGGTAAGCGTTACGAAGATCCAACTTAGTAAAGAACCTGGCTCCCTGCAGAATCTCGAAAACTGAAGACATAAGGGGAAGCGGATAACGATTCTTAACCGTTATGTCATTCAGCCCTCGATAATCCACGCAGGGACGCAGGGTCCCGTCCTCTTCCTTAACAAAAAAAGAACCCCGCTTCGGCGGGAGAGGAGGAAGGAACCACGGTACCGGTGTCGAGAGCTACAGACAAATAATCTTCGAGAGCCTTACGTTCGGTAGCCGACAGAGAGTCTAGTCTACCCCGTGGGGGAGTAGTACCCGGAAGGAGATCAATACAACAATCATACGACCGGTGAGGAGGAAGGGAGGTGGCTCTGGACCGACTGAAGACCGTGCGCAGATCATGATATTCCTCCGGCACTCCTGTCAAATCACCAGGCTCCTCCTGTGAAGAGGGGGCAGAAGAAACAGGAGGGATAGCAGACATTAAACATTTCACATGACAAGAAACGTTCCAGGAAAGGATAGAATTACTAGACCAATCAATAGAAGGATTATGACACACTAGCCAGGGATGACCCAAAACAACAGGTGTAAAAGGTGAACGAAAAATCAAAAAAGAAATGGTCTCACTATGGTTACCAGATACTGTGAGGGTTAAAGGTAGTGTTTCACATAATATACTGGGGAGAGGACTACCATCCAAGGCGAACATGGCCGTGGGCTCCCCCTAACTGTCTGAGAGGAATATCATGTTCCCGAGCCCAGGCTTCGTCCATAAAACAGCCCTCCGCCCCAGAGTCTATTAATGCACTGCAGGAAGCTGCCGAACCGGTCCAGCGTAGATGGACCGACAAGGTAGTACAGGAACTTGACGGAGAGGACAGAGTAGTAGCGCTTACCAGTAGCCCTCCGCTTACTGATGAGCTCTGGCCTTTAACTGGACATGAAATGACAAAATGACCAGCGGAACCGCAATAGAGACAGAGGCGGTTGGTGATTCTCCGTTCCCTCTCCCTAGTCGAGATGCGAATACCCCCCAGCTGCATGGGCTCAACACCTGAGCCAGTGGGGGAAGATGGTAGTGTCGGGGAGAGGGGGGACACAGTTAACGCGAGCTCTCTTCCATGAGCTCGGTGACGAAGATCTACCCGTCGTTCTATGCGAATAGCGAGTTCAATCAAAGAATCCACGCTGGATGGAACCTCCCGGCAGAGAATCTCATCCTTAACCTTAGCGTGGAGTCCCTCCAGAAAACGAGCGAGCAACGCCGGCTCGTTCCAGTTACTGGAGGCAGCAAGAGTGCGAAACTCTATAGAGTAATCCGTTATGGATCGATTACCTTGACATAGGGAAGACAGGGACCAGGAAGCTTCTTTCCCAAAAACAGAACGATCAAAAACCCGTATCATCTCCTCCTTAAAGTTCTGATACTGGTTAGTACACTCAGCCCTTGCCTCCCAGATAGCCGTGCCCCACTCCCGAGCCCGTCCAGTAAGGAGAGATATGACGTAGGCGATACGAGCAATACCCCTGGAGTACGTGTGGGGCTGGAGAGAGAACACTATATCACACTGGGTAAGGAACGAGCGACATTCAGTGGGCTCCCCAGAGTAACACGGTGGGTTATTAATTCTGGGCTCCGGAGACCCGGAAGCCCAGGAGGTAACCGGTGGATCGAGGCGGAGATTATGAATCTCCTCCGAGAGGCCGGAGACTTGGGCGGCCAGGGTCTCAACGGCATGTCGAGCAGCAGACAATTCCTGTTCATGTCTGCCTAGCATCGCTCCCTGGAACTCGACAGCAGAGTCTGTAGTCGCTGGGTCCATTCTTGGTCGGATCCTTCTGTTATGCAGGTGAGTGAGGACCCAAAAGCGACTTAACAGAAACAGAGTTTATTCAAGTCCAAACAGAAAATAACAAATCCTGAATCCTTAACAGGAAATGTCCAAACGGGGATAACAGAAATCCTCTAGTTTGTAGAGGGGAATAACAGGATAAGCGACCACAGACTGCAGGTCCCTTCGGGTAGGCGCAGGCCGTAGCTGACAGAGACACCTGCTCACACACAGCATCTGATGAAGACAAAAGCACGACAGGACGGAACAAGTACACAGCTAACATCAAACAAGGATCTGACAAGGACAGAAGCAGAAACAGAGAGAGAAATAGAGACTTAATCAGAGGGCAAAATAGGGGACAGGTGTGAAAGAGTAAACGAGGTCGTTAGGAGAATGAGGAACAGCTGGGAGCA